>NC_084650.1:10008793-10313793 GCF_019802595.1 Syngnathoides biaculeatus
AGGATGCAGGGTGCACCTTGAATTGCCAGCCATTCATTCATTCATTCATTCATTCATTGCAGAAGTCGTTCAAAAGGACAGTGGCTGTGAAAATAAGCATGCCTGCATAGCGTGCACTTTCATTTTCAAAATATTAAAAATGAAAATCACAAAATGAATGTGATCACAATATTATCATCATCCTCTTTTTTTCCCCATAATATTCGTTGCAAAATAGTTGCAATGTCACGGCCCGCCGCCCGGTGACTTGAATAATCGGTCCCACTGTTCCAAGTTGATGAACGAGGTGAATAAATTTGATGAATCTGTGTTCGAAAATTGCTGAGGGAGTTTTGATGGTGACTTGAAGAGGCCATTTTTTTTTTTTTTTTTTTTTTTATTTGAGTTGCTGGAGGGCTCAACGAAAAGATCATGTGGTGGGGGAAATTATCAACCTTGCGGGCGGAGATGAATACGGAGACGTGAGTGTTGTTTTGCAGAAAAGCGAACAAGTTGCAAACAAGTCTCAAGTCATTTTGTCTTGGGCAAGACAAGTCATCCCATCAACGCATTACAAGTCGTATAAAGTAAAAAAAACAAAAAAAAAAAAAAAACAATGAAATGATGCCATTTTGGATAACACACCTATAGAAGCATGTATAACTCCTCTCATACTCAATAATACAATCTAATTCAACATATAACTTCACCCGTCATTATTTCGCTTGTACCTGAATCCAGGTGAACAAAACGTGCTATATATTCCCAAAAACTTCAGCCTGGTATTATTTTCTTCCAACGCAAAACAGAGAAAGAATACATCGCTGTTTGCTATTCAGATGATTTTAAACCGTTTCCATCTCTACAAATCGTAGCGTTTGCAAAATATGGTATGAATCTAAAAGCATTTTTAGCAGATTTGTGTTGCTTTAGTCAATAACTGAAGGTCTGGACAGAACACATCTTTGAACTTGACGACATGATCGTGATTTCAATGGACCGGTGTCCAAACGGGAAACAAGCGTGCGCGAGACTGACAACAGGGCGATAACAATCCAAAGTCAGACACGCTCAGCAAGTACGGGTCAAAACGCATAACGCAAAGTTTGTGAATAATTCACATTTGATCTGTGCAAAGCCACGAAATAAAGAAAGAGAAAACCGAATGGTGATGATCTCATCAAGAGAGACAAGTGGATACATGCCAAAATATGAAAATGACTGCACAAGTTTCAGCAGTTAACGTGTCACATTTGATGAAACGAGAGTTATGAAAAGGTTGCGATCATTTTATGGCAACGTTTTCTAAACTACCGGCCCGTCCCCCTTAAAAGCTAAACCGTCTTTTGTCCTCTGGCCCCGAACGACTCATGCAGAAAACTGACAGCAGATCAGACATGCAGAGAAATTCTCCAAGGAATCCTTTGCCATGGAGAACTTCAAGACCGAAAAAAATAGTAAGGTGGTTCCTGATTTCAGCATATTTGAATCAAAACACAACAACTGTGATCGACGTGTTCTGCAGTACCTTGTAACGTTCCTTTGTAATGCGGCGCGTGGATGCAAACTCATTGTTAATATTGCAACTCTGTGGCGATGACACACAGGAAGTGGAACACTTTCATGATTTCATTAATACGAACAAATGGATTTTTAGGGTTAAGCCGCTGCCCGTTCGAAGGTGTGTGCACATTATGTCCCAAGCTCGCGTGAATGCAGCACTGCTGACACACGCTGAACTAGTAAACCAGATTGAGAAAAAACACAGCCAGACTCACCACTCAGGATCCGAAGAGACTTTAACAAAGCTAAACTCAACCATGAAATAAATGCAAGCAGGACATCGACTGTCCGACCAGGACCTCTGTGAGGAGGTGTGTTTACCAACAAAAACATGTCACACGTTCAATAACAAGTTCCCGTTCACTGTCAAATTTAAGCAGTTTTGCCAGGGTAGAGAGGTCGCGTATCGGAGTGGGCGTCGGGCCCTGTTCAATTGCACTAGAAACAAAAATTAACATCGCAATGAGGGATTCTGCAGCAAAGCTGGAAAAACAGTTTTTGCTAATGACTCATAATTAGTCTTGCATGCATTGCAATCACTAACTTATGAGAGAGTGATGTTCTTCCCAAGGGGAGAACAAGAGAAGTCTGGCGGACCACCTGAACTGTTTTCACACTTTCACGCCACACAGCCACGAAGTCACGCCAGCGACCACTTCAACATCTCAGAGTTCTGCGTTGATCATCCACAAAGAGCACGAGAGATGCATCTCCAAACAAAAGATTAACAAAGCGCCAAACCCTGACCTCGTGTCCCAATCCTGCCTCAAAGTTTGCGTGGACCAACTTGCTCCAGTCTTCACAAATATCGTCAGCGGGTCTCCGGAGCTGCTGGGCCAAGTAAGAAAAGTGCTTCAAACCCTCCAACTTGTTGCCTGTCCCAAAAAATTTGCAATCTCGGACCTAAATCACTGCAGGCCTGTCGCCTTGGCATCTGTGGTCATGAAGTCCTTTGAACGCTTTGTGCTAGACAACCTCAAGAGTGTCAGAGAGCCCCGGCTAGACCCATTGCAGTTTGCCTACTGCGCAAACAGGGGAGTGGATCTTGCTGTCTAGGTGGATCTGCACTTCATCTTTCAACACTTCGATAGCCTGCGAACCTACGTGAGGTTCATATTCGTGGACTTCGGCTCTGCGTTCGTTACCTTCATCCACGAACTCATCTCCTCCAAGCTTCTCCAGCTCAGCGTCTGGCCTGCCATCATCCAGTGGATTAACAAATTCTTTACGGACAGGAGAGAGTCGGTGAGGCGAGGGGACACCACCTCATCCACAAGCACCATCAAAACCGGAGCACCTCAAGGTTGTGGCCTCTCCCCGCTCCTCTTCTCGCTCGACAAAAACAGCTTGAAGCACTCAAGGCAGCCGGGTGTCAAACTTATGAAGTTCACAGATGACGCCACTGCTAGTCCAGACTGATGGGCCAACATGATTCGATAGCATTCTGGGATCTGTAGTATTACTGGCAGGCCAGCTGTAATACATATTTGATCTGAGCTTGCAGGCGAAATATAATTTCATCGTGGACCAAATTTGGCCCCGAGCCGGAGTTTGAAATTCATGATATGAAGTAAACAAGCCAAGAAAAAGTTGGGAGAAAAGTGTGCGCAACTACTTTCATTATTATTTTTTTTTGTTTGTTTTATTTTGTTTTTTAAACCAAAGGTTCCTACCTCAAGAGGGTCAAAGGAATCACAAAGCCCGGCATCGAAGCTGCCGGGATTCTTGGGGAGCGTCCGGTCGGCGGGCAGCGTGTCGTCGTCGTAAGAACGCACAAAGTTGAAGTCGCTGGTCCTGGAGCCCGTCGTCAAGTAGGCGTCGTAGTTGTAGGCGCTGCGTAAAGTGGCCGTGCCGTCCACATCTGCGTAATTAGGAGGGAGATACGCGCCGGGGACGGCGAGCGCTCCGTCCAACAACAGTCGGGGCTTTCTCCTGCGACAAAAGCTCACGGCCAGGACCGCCACCATGAAGGTCAGAAAGAAGGTGGACACCGACACCAGCGCCACCAGCAGATAAAAGGTGACTTTGGAATTCTTCTCACGCTCCTGGGAAGAAACGTCCTTCAGTTCCGGCGGCAGCTCGGACAAGTTGTCGGAAAGGAGGAAATACACCGAGCAGGTGGCGGAGAGAGGGGGCTGCCCGTTATCTTTCACCGCCACCATCAGGTTCTGTCTCATGCCGTCAGATTCGGAAATGTCCCGCCGGGTCCTGATCTCTCCGCTGTGGAGCCCCACCGTGAAAAGTCCCGGATCCGTGGACTTGACGATATGATAGGACAGCCGGGCGTTCTGTCCGGAGTCGGCGTCCACCGCGATGACTTTGGACACCAGCGAGCCCCCCTGGGCGGCTTTGGGGACCAGCTCGGTCACCGAGGAGTCGCCGTCCGGGGCGGGGTACAGAATCTGAGGAGAGTTGTCGTTCACGTCCCGTATCCACACGCTGACGCTCACGTTGCTGCTCAGCGGAGGAGAACCCTTGTCTCTGGCCACCACCTGGACTCGGAAACTCCTCAAGTCTTCGTAATCCAAGGAGCCCACGGCGCGGACCTCCCCCGTGTCTCCGTCCACCGCTACGTAGGAGGACGCCGGGGCGCCGTTCACCTCCGCGCCCGCCAGCAGAGAATAAATCACCGTGCCGTTCTGCCTCCAGTCGGGGTCTCGAGCGCTTACCCGACACAAGGCCGAGCCGGCTTTGTTATTTTCGCTGACGTAGGCGCTGTAGGACTCTTGCTGGAACACGGGCGGGTTGTCGTTGACGTCGGCCACCGACAGGCCCAGACTTTTGCGGGAGGACAGAGGAGGAGAGCCCCGGTCGCTGGCGCCGATTGTGATGTTGTAATGGGACACCAGTTCGCGGTCCAGCTGTCCGCTCGTCACCAGAGAATAATAGTTCTTGATGGAAGGAACTAACTTGAAGGGGACGTCTTGCTGGATGGAGCAGTGGACTTCTCCGTTCTGCTCCGAGTCTCGGTCCTGCACGTGGATGATGCCCACCTCGGTGCCAGGGGGGCGTGTCCTCTGCCACCGGATCGGTCAGCGACTTTATGCTTATAACCGGGGTGTTGTCATTCACATCAGTAACTTTTATAATTAAAGAACAATACGAAATTAATCCCAGACCATCAACCGCACTGATTTGCATTTCATATGAGGATACTTTCTCGTAATCAACGACACCAGCTACTCTCACTTCTCCTGTTTTGGGGTGCAGGGTAAAAATATTGCTGTTGTCATCAGAAACATGGTCAAATGCAAATGTGATTTCACTATTTATTCCTTCATCTGCATCACTTGCACTGACTGTAATCACCAAAGTATCAAGAGGAGAGTTTTCAGCCAGACTGGCTCTATAAACGGTCTGACTGAACACTGGAACATTATCATTGGCGTCCAAAACGATGATGTGAATGCCGACCGTTCCTGACCTCGGAGGAGAGCCGCCATCGTACGCGGTCAGCAGCAGCGTCATTTCTTTTTTGGCTTCTCTGTCTAATTCCTTGTCCAAGACCAGTTCACAGTACTTTCGTCCACCTGGTTTAGTGTTCACAATTAATTTAAAATGATTATTCTGCTGCAATGTGTAGGTTTGAACAGCATTTTCTCCAATGTCTGCATCGTGTGCTTCTCTCAGGAGAAAACGAGCACCCTTAACCGCTGATTCTTGGATTTCAAATTTGAATGAGTCTTCAATAAAATGTGGAGAATTATCATTAATATCGGCAACACGGATACTAATCTGATGTAGTTCCAACGGGTTCTCCAGCACAAGTTCCTGCTTCAAAACACACGACGCCTTTTTGCCACAAAGACCTTCCCTGTCGATCCTCTCCCGAACGATCAAGTCCCCGGTGTTGAGGTTGATGCCGCAGTGGTGGACGTTGTCATCCTCTGGATCAATGCGCGCTTTCCGAGCAGATAACCGGCCCACATTTAGTCCCAAATCCGTGGCAATATTGCCGATGACAGATCCACGTTTCAGCTCCTCTGGGATCGAGTAGCTGACGTCTCCGTTGACGGGGTGGAGGAAAAGGAAAAGAAAAAGCAGGCCGAGGCACAAAGACAGAAATCTTTTGTCCTCCATTGCGCCACAAAAACGTCCTTCAGCAGATAAACAGCAGAATAAATACGATCTGCCAGGATATCCAAAGATTTCCACGTCCAAGACACGTTGTCGAGCGTCTCGAGCGGAGCCACACAAGAATTAAATCTGGCTTGTGTGTCGACACAAATGAGTGTAAAATTAAAGGTTTGTTCATGGGAGCATACTGACATCTAGAGTAAATGGAGCGTCATAACACCACATTCTAGATTGTTTTTAGAAAAGATGCTGTAAAATAATCTTTCTGCGGAACTGATTTTGCGAAGTGACTCATTCATCCAAGAGTTTGCAAAAGTAGGTTTTGGGAATAAAGGGAAAATATCACTAAGGTAAATGCAACCTGCTGGGGGAAAAAAGCTTGTTCACTAAAAAATACTGTTTTTAAAAAAAGTTATTCCGAAACTCATACCTCCAGCAAAAAAAAAAATAATAATAATTCAAGCATCAGCAGACAAAAGCAAGGAGATAATATCAGAACCATGGAGAGAGGTGGAAGCAGCGACCAATCAAAGCGCCACAAAGACTTCCTGAACAATTTGAGCAACGAAACTGTTGATCTTCCAAAGTGGTCTCACAGCATGTGAACATTTTCACCTGAGATACAAATCAAAATTTCACTCCCCCAAGGAAGGAACTGCAACAAAATAAGCCTGTGAAAAAGCTGAGCTCAATTTGGTAAAAGTTCGACTTTTCACAATTTGCTTCCACTCAGATCGAACACCAAAAGAACCTTCGTGGATCTTAACTTTTGTCCCCTCGACGTGATTTTGCACATTTCGTGTGCACCAACGATCACAATGTTGATCCTCGTTTTGAGGAAAGTGTTGATTGTTCTAATCCTCAAATTGAGAAAAAAGGGGCAAAAATATTAAAGTCCAGCAATTGCCGATGACGTCGTTTCAGTATCCTTCAAAAACCAAAATTCCATTGGCTCGATAAGAAACCGCTAACGTAATTTTATGATCAAATTAATGAGACGATCATCTCAACATGAGAATTTAGCAGATTATTCATTATCTAATTATGCACCACTGTTGTTTTTATTCCATATTTTATCAGAATGCTTAGGGAGGTTATTGCAGTAGAATTATGCTCCAAAACACGAAATAATGTTGCGATGGAAGAGTTTGATGACCAAGAAGCCCAAATAATAGAAAACACTCTTCTGTGATTGTTTTCCTGGAGTCAAAGGAAAACAAAAACGTGTAACTATTGGCAGCTTAATGAGAAAATATAAAAACCATACATGAGTAATAAAAAAAACCCCTTGTTTTTCTCTATAACATGAACTGTTCATCGGAGCTCCTGTAGTGTAATATTTACTCATTATTTATATGACACTGATGATGAATGCATGATCATGTTATGACACGTGATTACATCAGGACCAGGGATGTGCGAATTTCATGCAGGAAGCCTTTGACCTAACTTAAACTTGAAGTTGGCAGAACGATGTATGCAATGCCCCCAGCTCGGTGGCCTTTTTTGCTCAATTTTAGGGAGGCCCATCAAGCCTTTTCAAGACCCCCACACCTGCCTCCAAAATATTTGGTCATATGTGTTCATGGCAAATTTCTTTTGTTTTACAACTGATCTCAAGCTCGTGCTAAAAAAAAAAAAAAAAAAAAAAAATATTGCTTTCTTCCAAATGTCCCTGCTACATCGCCCCTCATTGACAATGAATTTTAATGAGCAATTAACATACCCCCCCCCCCAACACACACAAACAAAATATGTTGTGAGACCCGAAGGAACACAAATGTGTAAACCTAGCGAGAATCCTGCTCAAAACTGATGAAGCTGGTCAGACAGCACACTGTCGACATTCTTGTCAATTTCAGAACGACTCACCACATAGGAAAATACTTTAAAGTCATCATACAGTCATGGACTACACTTTCCACTGCATCATGGGATGTTGGTTGACCTGACAGAGTGCGCAGCACTATTTTGCAGTACAAGCCAAGTGGCTCCCAGAATGCATTGCACCATGAAATGTCAAACTTTTGCCGTAATGAAGACGTCAATCCTGAATGCTCATGGACTCGAACATGAATTAAGTCTATTTACGTTAGCCTCAGTCTGTTGAAACTGTACTTGATTTGTAGATTTCATTCTACAATTATGCTGCACTTTTTGCGATGTGTCCATTAGAGTCAGAACCCGATCAGTTCTGTGAAGCTAAGTTAACCGCTAAGTATTGACTTATCATCCATCCCTTGCATTGCATTGCAGAAAAGCATTAGTGTACTTTCTGCTTCTCTGAAATACGTGTGGGCTTTGCAAGCAGCAGTAAATATTTCCACTGGAGGAAGCTCGTTACAGAGGTCAAGAAAATAAAGCAGACGGCCAATTTTGTACCATCGCCTCATTCAGGGTTGGCGCATCAACTAGTACTGAGCAAATGATGATAGACAGAACGTGTGGAAGCACAAAATTGTTGATCAAGTTGTGGGCGATTCCAGATTCCAATCAAGACTACTCTCACCTCACCACTCTTATTATTATGATTTTGCAATAGGTTACAAACAAAGGTTTTTCAGGTAAGTCACTTTAAAAGGAAACGTCTGACAGTCTGCAAAGTCAAACGTATGCACTGCAATACCAACACCAAGAAAAAGTTCAGTTTCTAAACATTGCAAAGCTGAATGAGGCAAACAAACGGGAGCATTCAATCCAATGAATGAAAACACATTTCCTCGCAAAAAATATGGTAGCTCACGACATGGCCAAAGTTCATCCTGAACAATTATGTATTTTTCCAAATTGTGGGCTGAAGGTTCCTACCTCAAGAGGGTCAAAGGAATCGCAAAGCCCGTCATCGAAGCTGCCGGGATTCTTGGGGAGCGTCCGGTCGGCGGGCAGCGTGTCGTCGTCGTAGGAACGCACAAAGTTGAAGTCGCTGGTCCTGGAGCCCGTCGTCAAGTAGGCGTCGTAGTTGTAGGCGCTGCGTAAAGTGGCCGTGCCGTCCACATCTGCGTAATTAGGAGGGAGATACGCGCCGGGGACGGCGAGCGCTCCGTCCAACAACAGTCGGGGCTTTCTCCTGCGACAAAAGCTCACGGCCAGGACCGCCACCATGAAGGTCAGAAAGAAGGTGGACACCGACACCAGCGCCACCAGCAGATAAAAGGTGACTTTGGAATTCTTCTCACGCTCCTGGGAAGAAACGTCCTTCAGTTCCGGCGGCAGCTCGGACAAGTTGTCGGAAAGGAGGAAATACACCGAGCAGGTGGCGGAGAGAGGGGGCTGCCCGTTATCTTTCACCGCCACCATCAGGTTCTGTCTCATGCCGTCAGATTCGGAAATGTCCCGCCGGGTCCTGATCTCTCCGCTGTGGAGCCCCACCGTAAAAGTCCCGGATCCGTGGACTTGACGATATGATAGGACAGCCGGGCGTTCTGTCCGGAGTCGGCGTCCACCGCGATGACTTTGGACACCAGCGAGCCCCCCTGGGCGGCTTTGGGGACCAGCTCGGTCACCGAGGAGTCGCCGTCCGGGGCGGGGTACAGAATCTGAGGAGAGTTGTCGTTCACGTCCCGTATCCACACGCTGACGCTCACGTTGCTGCTCAGCGGAGGAGAACCCTTGTCTCTGGCCACCACGTGGACTCGGAAACTCCTCAAGTCTTCGTAATCCAAGGAGCCCACGGCGCGGACCTCCCCCGTGTCTCCGTCCACCGCTACGTAGGAGGACGCCGGGGCGCCGTTCACCTCCGCGCCCGCCAGCAGAGAATAAATCACCGTGCCGTTCTGCCTCCAGTCGGGGTCTCGAGCGCTTACCCGACACAAGGCCGAGCCGGCTTTGTTATTTTCGCTGACGTAGGCGCTGTAGGACTCTCGCTGGAACACGGGCGGGTTGTCGTTGACGTCGGCCACCGACAGGCCCAGACTTTTGCGGGAGGACAGAGGAGGAGAGCCGTGGTCGCTGGCGCCGATTGTGATGTTGTAATGGGACACCAGTTCGCGGTCCAGCTGTCCGCTCGTCACCAGAGAATAATAGTTCTTAATAGAAGGAACTAACTTGAAGGGGACGTCTTGTTGGATGTAGCAGCGGAATTCTCCGTTCTGCTCCGAGTCTCTGTCCTGCACGTGGATGATGCCCACCTCGGTGCCAGGGGCCACGTCCTCCGCCACCGGATCAGTCAGTGACTTTATTTTTATAACTGGGGCGTTGTCATTAATGTCATTTATATTAATAATGACTTTTGCCTCAGAAGTAAGACCATAACCATCTTTCGCTTCAACAAAGGCTTCATGGCTTGATGCATCTTCATAATCGATTTCACCCGCCACAACAATTTCTCCCGTTTTCGGATTGAGGGAAAACAGATTTCTTGCTTTTTCAGAAAGCCGACTAAACTCATATGTAACTTCTCCATTTACCCCTTCATCAGCGTCCGATGCACTCACGGTGATGATTGCCGTTTTCAGGGCCGCGTCTTCTTTCACAGATGTTGAATAAACAGCCTGAGTGAAAACCGGGGCGTTGTCGTTGGCATCAAGTACCACCACGTGTATGAGCACAGTACCAGACCTCCGAGGAGAACCTCCATCCACGGCCGTCAGCAACAATTTCATTTCCTGCTGCTCTTCTCTGTCCAGTTCTTCATCTAAAATCAGCTCACCATATTTACTGCCATCGTTGGTTGTGTGAATGCGAAACACAAAATTCGAGTTCGGTTGCAAAATGTAGTTTTGCACGGAATTCGTTCCAATATCCAAGTCATGAGCTGCATTAATGCGATATTTTGCCCCTTTGTCAGCAGACTCACGTATTTCCAGCTTGATATAATCTTTCGAGAACGTGGGGGAATTATCATTGACATCCTGAATTTGCAAAGACAAACGGTGCAGTTCCAAAGGATTCTCCAGCAGCAGGTCGAATTTCACAACACACGAAGGCTTTTCCCCGCAGTGCTCCTCGCGGTCAATTCTGTCCGCAACCGTTAAATCCCCCGTACGCAGGTCGATCCCGCAATACTGCTTGTTGTTTTTTTCCATGTCGACACGAGCCTTGCGAGCAGCCAACGCGCCCGCATCCAAGCCGAGATCCTTGGCGACATTTCCGATGACAGATCCGCGTTTCAGCTCCTCTTCAACAGAATAGCTGAGGTCTCCGTGCGCGTACCCGAGCAGGACAAAGAAAAAGCCCAGACTCCATGCTGGGCCCAAACAAATGTACACATGCGCCATTCTATGACACAAACCCAAATGACGTCAGCGGTATTGAACACAAAAATAAAAATCACGAGCTCATTCGGTCACACGCGTCTTTTTCCTTTGTCCTCTGATTTTAACCCGATGAAGAAGACCGGTCGGGAAGTGCGGCGTCGAACCTACAAAAAAACATTCTGAATCCTCTGCTGGTCTTTGGTGACACCAAGTGTCCACTTGACATAATGCGATTGGAATATGCCGGACTCTTTTCACATTCGTTTATCAACTCCAGTTAACTTGCCACATGTAGGATACATAATCCGTTTGAATAAATAATTGCAATGCTTCCGATTCCTGTCGCTTCAATAATTGCTGATTAAAAAAAAGCGAGACAGTTGGAAGTCAAGCATGTCAAGAAATTGATGGAGAGACTTCTATTGAGCTATAAAGTCACATCTTACTTGAGCGTTTATTTTCCGACAATCATAATTCATTGATGAATCGCGGTCCAAAAGTTTGGAGTCGACAGAAATCTGCTTGAACCTTAAATGATGTGCAATGACATTAAAACAATTTTAAAGGGTTATTCACATTCACAATACCAAACGATTTATTTCTTCCAAGGACAAAAGTTATTTATTTTCTTTTTCTTTTTGTCTGGAACTTTCTGGGGGAAGGAACGACATTTAATTTGCCTGCAATGGTGAGAAAAAAGAACGGAGTCAGCCCCCGGTTGCTATGAAACATTTTACTCCATCCCCTACTGACTGGAAACTAAAAGCTTGCCAATTATTTCTTTAAAAAAAAAAAAAGTAATTTGCATGCAAAATATTTTTTTGAACAACATTCCAAAGTTATTTTTAAAACACTAGTGGATATGTTACATATTAATTTGGAGAAGCCTCTATTTAATAAATTCCAGTTAAGGAAAAGCAAGAAAAAGAGAAGTGACTCAACCAAAAAAAAAAATATATATATATATATATATCCCATTAACTGCAACAGGGTCAGTACCCAGGTCAGAGGTATGAACCGAGCCAACGTTTCTCAACTTGTGGGTCAGGACCCAAAAGTGGGTTGCAGAGCCATTTTGGGTGGCTTGCTGACAGTTACCAAAAATAGAATTTCAGAATTCAGACTTCAAACTGTGAAACTTGCTTTGGTCAGTATACAAACTAGTAAAGTTGTACTTTTTAAAAAAAGAAGAGGTCAGTGCCCCCTCCATGGAGCCAGGCCTGGAGGCGGGGCTCACAGGCCAGAGCCCGGTGGCCGGCCCTGCCCCCATCGGGGTTGGCCGGGCACAGCCTGAAATGGTAACGTGGTGCCCCCCTTCCCATGGGCTCACCACCTGTGAGCGGGGCCGTAGAAGTCGGGAGGAATGTGACCTGGGAGGTAGCTAAAGGGGGGGGGGGGGGGTCCTTGGCGATCTGATCCCCAGCAACAGAAACTGGTGGGAGAACGTGGAAGGTCACCTCTCTGGCAGGGAAGGAGCCCGAGCCAGTTTGTGAGATCCAGACGTTTGTGACTAGGTATTGTCGGACTCATCACCACACACACCGCATGGGATCTGGTACCAGTCCTCTTGAGAGAGGTTGGACTCGGCTCTACTCTGGAGCTTCAGTGGTCACTGAGGCAAAATCCTGGGCGTGGGAGGATTTCGCTGAGGCCATGGACTCTCTTGAGTAGAGCCGCTGCTCTTCCACATCTAATAGGAGCCGTAGGAGGTGGCTGGGGCATCTGAACCGAATGAGTACAGGATGCCTCTCTGGTGAGGTGTTTCGTGTACGTCCCACCAGAAAGAGACCCTGGGGATGAGCCAGGACACCCTGGAAAGATCTTGACTCTCAGCTGGCCTGGGACCGCCTCAGAATCCCCCCGGAAGAGCTGAATGAAGTGACTGGGGAAACCTGACCCAGAAAGGCGGAAGAAGATGGATGGATGGATTTCCAAACAAATCTTGCAAGAATGTTGACAAAAAGCAGGTCATAGGTCTTCACTAAGTTGAGGCCACGTAGCTCAGTGGTTAGAGCACTGGTTTGGTAAACCAGGGGTTGCGGGTTCATGTCCCACTGGGGCCTCCACTCCCTGAGAAGGGTTGCGTCAGGAAGGGCATCCGGCCGGCGTAAAAATTGTGCCAAACATATGTGCGTTCATCTGAGATGACACGCTGTGGCGACCCCGAAAGGGACAAGCCGAAAGAAACGTACTCACTAGGTCTTCACTAACTTCTCATTTGATGGTGACTGGACTTCTTCCAACAAGCTTATCAGGACAAAAAGAGGTGATTATGCAAAGGGTTCATGAGTAAGTTTGAGGAAAATCGAATGATTTATCTTCGAAAGCAACGCAGGAAGTGGCTCGATAGTGTTGGAGAATGTTTTTTTCCTCCGGGTGAGATCATTTATAATTACGGGTAGTGAGAATGTTGGTGAGCCAAATAAAGGCTGGAGACGATCAACAGTTTCTTTGAAACTTTTTACTGACAGAATATTCCAGGCACCGATGAGCTAAAGACAACGGCTGTAGGAGATCATAAATGCAAAGGTAGAGAGAGAGCACGCATCTTTTATCTTCTCTTAATGTCGTCTAACCGATTGCACATCGGGACCTTCACCTGAGACAAAGAGTTTTTGTCTAAACCGGTTCTCACTGGTATCAACTGATGCACTTCCATGCTCAGTGCATGAATTACTACAAAGT
Source organism: Syngnathoides biaculeatus (assembly GCF_019802595.1). NCBI lineage: Eukaryota > Metazoa > Chordata > Actinopteri > Syngnathiformes > Syngnathidae > Syngnathoides > Syngnathoides biaculeatus. Next base: position 10,022,293 of record NC_084650.1, read on the forward strand.
TTCCAGGATACAGTTCAGCAAGATTATTTTGTGAGGCCATGTGCAGAGACGCGCGATATCACTCAAGGACAGATCTGACCACAGAGCAGAGCTCCACTGAGGACATGAGGAAGTTATGCAGTGATGACTAAATATGGGGATAAGATACACTTCAATAATAAATGTGAGGACAAAATAACGCAAACGTGAAAATCTGGCATAAGGATCCTACCTCAAGAGGGTCAAAGGAATCGCAAAGCCCGTCGTCGAAGCTGCCAGGATTCTTGGTGAGGGTCCGGTCGGCGGGCAGCGCGTCGTCGTCGTAGGAACGCACAAAGTTGAAGTCGCTGGTCCTGGAGCCCGTCGTCAAGTAGGCGTCGTAGTTGTAGGCGCTGCGTAAAGTGGCCGTGCCGTCCACATCTGCGTAATTAGGAGGGAGATACGCGCCGGGGACGGCGAGCGCTCCGTCCAACAACAGTCGGGGCTTTCTCCTGCGACAAAAGCTCACAGCCAGGACCGCCACCATGAAGGTCAGAAAGAAGGTGGACACCGACACCAGCGCCACCAGCAGATAAAAGGTGACTTTGGAATTCTTCTCACGCTCCTGGGAAGAAACGTCCTTCAGTTCCGGCGGCAGCTCGGACAAGTTGTCGGAAAGGAGGAAATACACCGAGCAGGTGGCGGAGAGAGGGGGCTGCCCGTTATCTTTCACCGCCACCATCAGGTTCTGTCTCATGCCGTCAGATTCGGAAATGTCCCGCCGGGTCCTGATCTCTCCGCTGTGGAGCCCCACCGTGAAAAGTCCCGGATCCGTGGACTTGACGATATGATAGGACAGCCGGGCGTTCTGTCCGGAGTCGGCGTCCACCGCGATGACTTTGGACACCAGCGAGCCCCCCTGGGCGGCTTTGGGGACCAGCTCGGTCACCGAGGAGTCGCCGTCCGGGGCGGGGTACAGAATCTGAGGAGAGTTGTCGTTCACGTCCCGTATCCACACGCTGACGCTCACGTTGCTGCTCAGCGGAGGAGAACCCTTGTCTCTGGCCACCACGTGGACTCGGAAACTCCTCAAGTCTTCGTAATCCAAGGAGCCCACGGCGCGGACCTCCCCCGTGTCTCCGTCCACCGCGACGTAGGAGGACGCCGGGACGCCGTTCACCTCCGCGCCCGCCAGCAGAGAATAAATCACCGTGCCGTTCTGCCTCCAGTCGGGGTCTCGAGCGCTTACCCGACACAAGGCCGAGCCGGCTTTGTTATTTTCGCTGACGTAGGCGCTGTAGGACTCTTGCTGGAACACGGGCGGGTTGTCGTTGATGTCGGCCACCGACAGGCCCAAACTTTTGCGGGAGGACAGAGGAGGAGAGCCCCGGTCGCTGGCGCCGATTGTGATGTTGTAATGGGACACTAGTTCGCGGTCCAGCTGTCCGCTCGTCACCAGAGAATAATAGTTCTTGATGGAAGGAACTAACTTGAAGGGGACGTCTTGCTGGATGGAGCAGCGGACCTCTCCGTTCTGCTCCGAGTCTCGGTCCTGCACGTGGATGATGCCCATCTCGGTGCCGGGCGGCGCGTCCTCTGCCACCGGTTCGGTCAGCGACTTTATGCTTATAACTGGGGCGTTGTCGTTCACATCAGTAACATCAATGATTAAAGTGGAATAAGAAACTAAGCCAAGCCCATCTTTCGCACTGATTTGCATTTCATATAATGATACTTTCTCGTAATCAACGACACCAGCTACTCTCACTTCTCCAGTTTTGGGGTGCAAAGCAAAGACGAGTTTACTATCATCGTCAGAAATGCGCAATGCAAATATGATTTCGCTATTAATTCCTTCATCTGCATCACTGGCACTGACTGTGGTTACCAAAGTATCTGGAGGAGAGTTTTCAGGTAAAGTGGCTTTATAAACGGCCTGACTGAAAACTGGTGCATTATCATTGGCGTCCAGCACAATGACGTGAATGCCGACTGTTCCTGATCTCGGAGGAGAGCCGCCATCGTACGCGGTCAGCAACAGCATCATGTCTTTTTTATCTTCTCTGTCCAATTCCTTGTCTAAGACCAATTCGCAATACTTTTGCCCACCTGGTTTTCGATTGACATTTAACTTAAAATTGTCATTCTGCTGTAAATTGTAGCCTTGGACCGCATTTTCTCCAATGTCTGCATCATGTGCTTCTCCCAGAAGGAAAAGAGCACCCTTAACTGCTGATTCTCGAATTTCAAATTTGAATGAGTCTTCAATAAAATGTGGTGAATTATCATTAATATCGGCAACACGGATACTAATCCGATGTAGTTCCAACGGGTTCTCCAGCACAAGTTCCTGCTTCAAAACACACGACGCCTTTTTGCCACAAAGACCTTCCCTGTCGATCCTCTCCCGAACGATCAAGTCCCCGGTGTTGAGGTTGATGCCGCAGTGGTGGACGTTGTCATCCTCTGGATCAATGCGCGCTTTCCGAGCAGATAACCGGCCCAGATTTAGTCCCAAATCCGTGGCAATATTGCCGATGACAGATCCACGTTTTAGCTCCTCTGGGATCGAGTAGCTGACGTCTCCGTTGACGGGGCGGAGGAAAAGGAAAAGCAAAAGCAGGCCGAGGCACAAAGGAATAAATCTGTTGTCCTCCATTGTGCCGCTAAATAAAAAGTGGAAAAAATAATTTCCCAATGGATAAACAAGAATGATTACAACAAAAAAAACGGACATCCACCGTTTTTCCGACCGAGGTGTCGTCACGCGTCTGGAGCCGAGCTACACAATAAAAATCGGGTTTATGTGTCCACGGAATGGAGGAAGTGCTCATATATTTTGTTTGTGAGTGCATACTGACACCTAGAGTACATTTGTTGACATGACACAAAAATATAACATGACGACCACCCACCTCTTGGGACTTGGATTTTGCATGCGAGTTCAATTCATCAAATTGAACTGTTTTGTGAAGATTCTTTTTGCGAGAATAAACTAAATTAGTAGGACGGTAGATACAAGAAATGTAAATTATTGAAAACGTTTCCCATAAAAATGCAAATGACTTTTTCTCACAAGAGAAGCTTTAAGACAATGGTCATAAAGTCTGCAGGGAAACCTGGGAAATGCATTTCAGAACCACGGACAGAGATTTGAAAGTCTCTCCTGAAAATTGAATTAATTTTAAAACTTAAAAAAACTTGCAGTGTCTCAAAAATTACTGCATGAGCCTTTCTGATTAAGTTAGTTAGCTAAATGAGCAAGAAACTACATGAAAATCAACTGCATCTCATCCGAAAGACATTGCTTGCTTGGAGAGGAATAAAAAGGAAAATTTGCTTCTTTTGTTTCGATCCACAACAGCCGACACTAGAAATCTCCCTCTAGAAGCCGTTCGTTTGTTTTTTACACCGTTTGGTGAATGCGATTGGTGGGTAACCAGAACATATCTCGTCAGACTTCGTCCGAGATGCGGGGTACACGCCGGACTGGTCGCAGTGCAAGTGCACGGCACATACAAACAACAAGCACACTCACATTCTCATAACACAGATGCGAAAATAATGATAATAGCGCAACTTCACATCGTTCCATTGAAGGGACCCAAGACATTTGTAACAGTCAGCTATTTCATTCACGGAGATTTGGAGGAACCCGGAGAACCTGGAGAAAAGTCCCACAAGTTGGAACAACATGAAAACGCCACACTGGACTTTCAATGGAGATCGAAAGCCAGACCTCCTGACCTCCTGATTGTGAGGCAAATCTGGAAAACCACAAGATGGCCGTGCTGCAAGCCCCAAAATAATAATCAAGGAAATGACATAAAATTTTGGAGTCCATGGGAAATATTTTTTTATAAAAATTGAACACACCATTCTAAAGCAGACTGATGTGTTTCTGAAGTATATATTTCATAAACAATGAACAAAACGGGAAAAGCTCGATCCACACAAGGATTGACAGGCTCTGAATTTTTGACATTTAGTTTGTTTGGGATTGTATGACATATTTTAATGTTGTTTCTGACAGGACACGAGGGCACACACACACGCTAGCTTTTGGTTAAAACTGACGGCGTTGTTATGAACACGCACACACATTCTCCACAGACATACCGCTAACATTCAGGCTCAGTACAGGTGAGAGATGTTTTGATCAGGATGAAACTGGCTGTCATCTGAAAAGAGGTGCCACTCGGCTTCCTGATCCCCTGACGGAAGGAAGACAGTCCGCCTTGCTTTATGCTTCCACTCGACCAAAGACTTGGCATCCATTAGGCTTGTGCATTGATTTATTTGTATTCTTTAAAGACAAGTCAAGTGTTTAAAAATTGTGACGCACACCTGAAGAACAAAGATTCATGTGTCAGAAGGCTGTTCATAGACTTCAGCTCAGAATTCAACACAATCACCGCCCAGCAGCTCATCCTCAAACAAGAGTGGCTGGGACTTAACAACTCCCCGGGCAACTGGCTGTGGGACAACCTGACAGGAAAACCGTCGGCAGTTCGGGCCGGCAGGAACACCCCTAAAACCATCATGCCACCCGCAAAGCCATCAGGATCTTAAGTGACCTCACTGACCCATCCCACAGCCTGTTCAAATTGCTGCCGTCAGGGAGGGGACTGCAGAGTCTTTCGAGCAAATTCAAGAGGCTCAAAGACCGTTTCTAACATCAGGAAGTCAGGTTGCATAACTCTCTCTGCTTTGCCCTCGTCATTATGATCCCTCCGTGGCACCGACCGCTGTTGACTCGAGACCAGAAATTAACCTCATGCACAAACTGCACTTTATGCAGAGTACTTCTGTTGCCCTAATTACACTGTGTACATTACCCAACAGATTCCTCTGCTACACTGTTCATACATACACAGGCCATAAAACTCAACCATGTACATCGCTGCTCATAATGTCAGCTAGACACATCTACAGTCTGTACACTGGATAGAGGAATTGAACTTCTTGTTAAATTAGTCAGATTGACCGTATTGGTTATATTGTCAAGAATTTAAGGTACAATGCACATATTTTCGACGTATCCGTTTATTTTTATTTTACTTGTTTCTTTAGTCGATTATAGCACGACAGAAAACAGCGAGAGTCCACAATGGACGAGTCACTGACTCGCCAATCAGGGCATATTCAGCCAGCTACGTAACCTTCACCGAAATGTTCTCATGGAGCGAGAAACAAACTCAGAAGCTGCACAACTCTCAGTCATACGAACGACGACACTGGAAGAGCAAACATTGCGAGACTTGCATTGGGGACACTGACAGAAGAAGTACTTTCAGTTTAAAAGCCTTCCAAAAGTAAATGGACAACATTTTCAGAGTTCGGCATGCATGGATAAAAATGCCCCGGTGCACACAAATGTGTCGTGATTTTCAAAAGTGCTGGGAGGTGATTTGAACGGACAACCTCGTGTAAATGGAATCGTGACATCAAAACATATTTTTAAAAAAGCCACTAATAACAGTGCCTACCTCAAGAGGGTCGAAAGAATCGCAAAGCCCGTCGTCGAAGCCGGCGGGATTCTTGGGGAGCGTCCGGTCGGCGGGCAGCGTGTCGTCGTCGTAGGAACGCACAAAGTTGAAGTCGCTGGTCCTGGAGCCCGTCGTCAAGTAGGCGTCGTAGTTGTAGGCGCTGCGTAAAGTGGCCGTGCCGTCCACATCTGCGTAATTAGGAGGGAGATACGCGCCGGGGACGGCGAGCGCTCCGTCCAACAACAGTCGGGGCTTTCTCCTGCGACAAAAGCTCACGGCCAGGACCGCCACCATGAAGGTCAGAAAGAAGGTGGACACCGACACCAGCGCCACCAGCAGATAAAAGGTGACTTTGGAATTCTTCTCACGCTCCTGGGAAGAAACGTCCTTCAGTTCCGGCGGCAGCTCGGACAAGTTGTCGGAAAGGAGGAAATACACCGAGCAGGTGGCGGAGAGAGGGGGCTGCCCGTTATCTTTCACCGCCACCATCAGGTTCTGTCTCATGCCGTCAGATTCGGAAATGTCCCGCCGGGTCCTGATCTCTCCGCTGTGGAGCCCCACGCTGAAAAGTCCCGGATCCGTGGACTTGACGATATGATAGGACAGCCGGGCGTTCTGTCCGGAGTCGGCGTCCACCGCGATGACTTTGGACACCAGCGAGCCCCCCTGGGCGGCTTTGGGGACCAGCTCGGTCACCGAGGAGTCGCCGTCCGGGCGGGGGGGTACAGAATCTGAGGAGAGTTGTCGTTCACGTCCCGTATCCACACGCTGACGCTCACGTTGCTGCTCAGCGGAGGAGAACCCTTGTCTCTGGCCACCACCTGGACTCGGAAACTCCTCAAGTCTTCGTAATCCAAGGAGCCCACGGCGCGGACCTCCCCCGTGTCTCCGTCCACCGCGACGTAGGAGGACGCCGGGGCGCCGTTCACCTCCGCGCCCGCCAGCAGAGAATAAATCACCGTGCCGTTCTGCCTCCAGTCGGGGTCTCGAGCGCTTACCCGACACAAGGCCGAGCCGGCTTTGTTATTTTCGCTGACGTAGGCGCTGTAGGACTCTCGCTGGAACACGGGCGGGTTGTCGTTGACGTCGGCCACCGACAGGCCCAGACTTTTGCGGGAGGACAGAGGAGGAGAGCCGTGGTCGCTGGCGTCAATTGTGATGTTGTAATGCGACACGAGTTCACGGTCCAGCTCTCCGCTCGTCACCAGAGAATAATAGTTCTTGATGGAAGGAACTAACTTGAAGGGGACGTCTTGTTGGATGTAGCAGCGGAATTCTCCGTTCTGCTCCGAGTCTCTGTCCTGCACGTGAATTATGCCCACCTCGGTGCCGTGGGGCGCATCCTCCCCCACCGGATCGGTCAACGACTTTATGCTTATAACTGGGGCGTTGTCATTCACATCAATTATATTAATAATAACCTTTGTCTTGGAAGAAAGCCCATAACCATCTTTCGCTTCAACAAAGGCTTCATGGCTTGATGCATCTTCATAATCGATTTCACCCGCCACAACAATTTCTCCCGTTTTCGGATTGAGGGAAAACAGATTTCTTGCTTTTTCAGAAAGCCGACTAAACTCATATGTAACTTCTCCATTTACCCCTTCATCAGCGTCCGATGCACTCACGGTGATGATTGCCGTTTTCAGGGCCGCGTCTTCTTTCACAGATGTTGAATAAACAGCCTGAGTGAAAACCGGGGCGTTGTCGTTGGCATCAAGTACCACCACGTGTATGAGCACAGTACCAGACCTCCGAGGAGAACCTCCATCCACGGCCGTCAGCAACAATTTCATTTCCTGCTGCTCTTCTCTGTCCAGTTCCTTTTCCAAAATCAGCTCACCGTCAACATTTGTTGCGTGAATGCGAAACACAAAATTCGAGTTCGGTTGCAAAATGTAGTTTTGCACGGAATTCGTTCCAATATCCAAGTCATGAGCTGCATTAATGCGATATTTTGCCCCTTTGACAGCAGACTCACTTATTTCCAGCTTGATATAATCTTTCGAGAACGTGGGGGAATTATCATTGACATCCTGAATTTGCAAAGACAAACGGTGCAGTTCCAAAGGATTCTCCAGCAGCAGGTCGAATTTCACAACACACGAAGGCTTTTCCCCGCAGTGCTCCTCGCGGTCAATTCTGTCCGCAACCGTTAAATCCCCCGTACGCAGGTCGATCCCGCAATACTGCTTGTTGTTTTTTTCCATGTCGACACGAGCCTTGCGAGCTGCCAACGCGCCCGCATCCAAGCCGAGATCCTTGGCGACATTTCCGATGACAGATCCGCGTTTCAGCTCCTCTTCAACAGAATAGCTGAGGTCTCCGTGCGCGTACCCGAGCAGGACAAAGAAAAAGCCCAGACTCCATGCTGGGCCCAAACAAATGTACACATGCGCCATTCTATGACACAAACCCAAATGACGTCAGCGGTATTGAACACAAAAATAAAAATCACGAGCTCATTCGGTCACACGCGTCTTTTTCCTTTGTCCTCTGATTTTAACCCGATGAAGAAGACCGGTCGGGAAGTGCAGCGTCGAACCTACAAAAAAACATTCTGAATCCTCTGCTGGTCTTTTAGTGACACCAAGTGTTCGCTTGGCATAGTGCTGTCAAAACAAGATGTACAGTTTTCATCGTCTTTTTTTTTTTTTTTTTTTGTAGCGAGTGAGTAAAATTTCCCTGTGCAGGCATTCATCATATTTTTGAACGCTTGCAGTTTTCATTTCATGCCACTGCAAATAATTCCTTACAAAGAACGACATACTGCTGCACATCTGGCTTTTAAAAGTGTGGCCGACACCTGAAAGAAAGGACGGCTTCCAAAAATGAAAGCCTGACTCCACCGTTGAGTCGCAAAAGTCAAAATTGACTGCTGAGCCCCGTGAGTTTGTTTCAGAAGTTTGAATTCAATTTGAGAATAAGATTAAAACTTGAACGTCACCAGGTACAATTGGTGACAAATTATTAAGAAGGGTGGACAGAATCGTTTCCTGCAAGGGTCATTTGTTGCTGAGTCCGGAAGGTTTTGTTGCAAACAGCAATTTGAACTTGCCTGAGTGAAAAAGAAAATGAAGTCACGCCACAGTTGTTATGCGCAATCTTTTCATTTCCTCACAGAATGAAAGAAATCCTTTTGTACCACAAAATTATTTTCCACGGACAACAACAAGTACTACATTGTTTCCTGTTGTTTTTTGGGGGGTTTTTTTTTAAGGCAAGCGTGTCATTGTTCCACAGGCATTTGGGGAAAACTCATGATTACAATGACGGAAGCGCTAGAAAAGTGGAACACATTCGGCATCGATATTTCCCGAACCGCAGCAACGTTCAGCACCGAGGTCAAAGGTCACACCGAAACCTGTCTGAACGAAAACATCATTGGACAGAAAATGACACACATGTCATTTGTTCATCAGACACCAACGAAGACTGGACTTGTGAAAATGAAGTGAACAACTGCATGTGCATTTGGAGTCGTCTCAACAGCAGCAGACGAGAGCAAAATGTTGCCGCTTGTTCTAAATTCGAGCTGCAGTTTCTGAAATTCTTCATCTACGAACCCATCCATCAATTTGTTTCTCAGTTTGTCTCAAACTAATTGTTCTTCCAAACTCTTTTTGTCTTACTAAAAACAACCCTGAACACTTATTTGACCGAGTAGCAATGCTCACAACTGCTCCTTTTCAGACGCTGCTTTCAAGCGATTTAGTTGCCAAACATATTTCCTAAAAATCTCAAGAGGAATAATATTCAGGGCAAAATCATTCGAGTCCATTTAAGTTCTTCGCTCACCGACGTGAACATGTCCGCCATTGCTGATGCCTTGGCCGGCTATCTCTCTTTCATTTCGAGCAACTATCCCTTGACAGAATGCTGAAATTGTTTTTTTTTTTTTTTTTTTTTTTTTTTTTTGCAACAAAACGGACAACGTGTTGCTCCAGCTTCTTCCTGGGAGGCTCGTGAAAGAGCTGTTTTTTTTTCTCTTCCCCCCCCCCACACATACACACAGTAAATCTGATATACTTTACATTATTAATTCTCCAGCAGTGTGCGCTTTCAAAACAGCCATAATTCCACCTTGACTCCAAAGACTCAAATCGGACCCTTATACTCTGCAATGATAGGTGGGTGTCAAATCTGCCTGATGTTTAAACTAAAATCTTGAAGAAATTGCACTACAACGACTTTGTGGTCACATGATGTGGAACAACGTATGTGAAAGTCTTCAGTCTGGATTCAGGGCAGACCACTCAACTGAATGGGCCCTTGGGGGGAAAAAAAAATGACAAAGATCTTCTAAAAGCTCTGGACTGCAACACAGACCAAGACAAATGTTCGTCGACCTTAGTGCTGCCTTTGATCCCGTCAATCACAACATACCACTAGATTGCTTCGAAACATCTATCAGTACAAGAGGCCGGGCACTTTCTTGGTTGAGCTCGTATCTCTTAGAAGGGAGGCACTCTGGAAGTCAGGATAATGTGATTTCTATGTTTAATTATGTCATTTGTGGCGTACCGCAGGGATCGTTGCTCATCCCTCTCCTTTTCAGCATTTCTAAGATGCCGCTTGGCAGTATCATATGCAGATATAATATTACCTTTCGCAGTTCTGCCAACCATACTCAGCTGTTCATCCATTAAAATGAACTAGCCCACCCGATTGCCCTAATATGGAGTCGTGTCTGACTGAAGTCAAACCGTGGCTGTTCTTTTTTTTTTTTTTTTTTTTTTTTTTTACTCCTTAACATTGAATCTGAAGCTGTTGCCGTTTCCTGTTGCTGCACCAACTAACTGGGAATAAATCAGAGGTGGCCCATGGAAGATTCTGCCATGACCCACCAGGGCCAGGTCCCAAAGAAAAAACTACCAAAGGAGTCTACCATGCGATGCCTTTTCTCTTTTAAATGACCACAAAGCAGTCTTCATCAACATTGTAAAGCAGCAAAGTGTCAGATTAATGTTGCCCATTCCACAACAATCTCAGCCAAGTAATTTAACGTTCAATCTAGCAGAATGTTTACAGAAAGAGAAAAATTAACTTTGACCGTGAGCACACACAAAAAGCCTCAAGAAAATAGGTTCACATCTAAAAAAAAATGTCGATGAGAATGAATTTCTATTATGTATGAGCAAACGAAGGAGGTAGGAAAATTGTAAAAAATATTGATAGAACAAAGGTCATCAGTGTCTTCCTCAGTTAAAGCTGACTGGACCTCTTCAAAGAGGCTTATCAGTACAAGTTCAAAGTGCTGCTATACAAAAAAAGTGCGGTCAAGTTCGATGAAAAATATGATTTGTCTTTTCAAGCAGAGGTAGGAAATAGGAGCATAAGCCATTGCAAAAACATTTTAATCTGCTAAAAGGTTCCTACCTCGAGTGGGTCGAAAGAATCACAAAGCCCGTCGTCGAAGCCGCCGGGATTCTTGGGGAGCGTCCGGTCGGCGAGCAGCGTGTCGTCGTCGTAGGAACGCACAAAGTTGAAGTCGCTGGTCCTGGAGCCCGTCGTCAAGTAGGCGTCGTAGTTGTAGGCGCTGCGTAAAGTGGCCGTGCCGTCCACATCTGCGTAATTAGGAGGGAGATACGCGCCGGGGACGGCGAGCGCTCCGTCCAACAACAGTCGGGGCTTTCTCCTGCGACAAAAGCTCACGGCCAGGACCGCCACCATGAAGGTCAGAAAGAAGGTGGACACCGACACCAGCGCCACCAGCAGATAAAAGGTGACTTTGGAATTCTTCTCACGCTCCTGGGAAGAAACGTCCTTCAGTTCCGGCGGCAGCTCGGACAAGTTGTCGGAAAGGAGGAAATACACCGAGCAGGTGGCGGAGAGAGGGGGCTGCCCGTTATCTTTCACCGCCACCATCAGGTTCTGTCTCATGCCGTCAGATTCGGAAATGTCCCGCCGGGTCCTGATCTCTCCGCTGTGGAGCCCCACCGTGAAAAGTCCCGGATCCGTGGACTTGACGATATGATAGGACAGCCGGGCGTTCTGTCCGGAGTCGGCGTCCACCGCGATGACTTTGGACACCAGCGAGCCCCCCTGGGCGGCTTTGGGGACCAGCTCGGTCACCGAGGAGTCGCCGTCCGGGGCGGGGTACAGAATCTGAGGAGAGTTGTCGTTCACGTCCCGTATCCACACGCTGACGCTCACGTTGCTGCTCAGCGGAGGAGAACCCTTGTCTCTGGCCACCACCTGGACTCGGAAACTCCTCAAGTCTTCGTAATCCAAGGAGCCCACGGCGCGGACCTCCCCCGTGTCTCCGTCCACCGCTACGTAGGAGGACGCCGGGGCGCCGTTCACCTCCGCGCCCGCCAGCAGAGAATAAATCACCGTGCCGTTCTGCCTCCAGTCGGGGTCTCGAGCGCTCACCCGACACAAGGCCGAGCCGGCTTTGTTATTTTCGCTGACGTAGGCGCTGTAGGACTCTTGCTGGAACACGGGCGGGTTGTCGTTGACGTCGGCCACCGACAGGCCCAGACTTTTGCTTGAGGACAGAGGAGGAGAGCCCTGGTCGCTGGCGCCGATTGTGATGTTGTAATGCGACACGAGTTCACGGTCCAGCTCTCCGCTCGTCACCAGAGAATAATAGTTCTTGATGGAAGGAACTAACTTGAAGGGGACGTCTTGTTGGATGGAGCAGCGGACCTCTCCGTTCTGCTCCGAGTCTCGGTCCTGCACGTGGATGATGCCCACCTCGGTGCCGGGGGGCGCGTCCTCTGCCACCGGATCGGTCAGCGACTTTATGCTTATAACTGGGGCGTTGTCGTTCACATCCGTGATTTCTATTCTAACTTTAGCATAGGACGTCAGTCCTAAACCATCTTTCGCTTGGACTTTCATTTCAAACGAATTGTTTTCCTCAAAGTCAGTCTCACCTGCTATTTAAGTTCACCAGTTTTGGGATCAATTGTGATGATATTCGTGTCATCATTAGAAATGTGGCCAATATTGTAGGTCACATCCCCGTTGACGCCCTCATCAGCATCCGTCGCCCTCACCTGAATCACGACTGTACCCGGAGGAGAGTTTTCGGGCAGGCTGGCTTCATAAACGGCCCGACTGAAGACGGGCGCATTATCGTTGGCGTCCAGCACGGTGACGTGGATGACGACGGTTCCCGATTTCGGAGGCGAGCCGCCATCCAAAGCGGTCAGGAGCAAATGCATCTCACTGTGCTTCTCTCGGTCAAGCTTATTTTCTAAGACGAGTTCAACCTTGTTGTTGTCAACATCGAGAATAAAGTTGTCATTTCTTTGTAAAATATACCTCTGCACACTATTTTGGCCAACATCTGCATCATGAGCCTCCTCGATGGAAAAACGGCTGCCTTTTTCTGCCGACTCTCTTATTTCCATTTCAATTATTTTTTCACGAAATTTCGGAGGATTGTCATTTACGTCTTTCACATGAAGACTCACACGGTGGAGCTCCAAAGGATTCTCCAACACCAGATCCACTTTTAAGACACAGGACGGCTTCGTTCCGCAAATGCTTTCTCTGTCAATCCTCTCCGACGTGATCAAGTCCCCGGTGCTCAGATTAATCCCACAATAACGTCTCCGCGTCTCCTCAAAATCGAAGCGAGGCTTTCGGCCTGCAAACGTCACCAGATCCGCTCCAAGATCTTTTGCAATATTTCCGACAACGGAACCCTGTTTCACCTCCTCTGGAACAGAATAACTCAGATCTCCATCAACGAGGGGCAGCATCGCGATGAAGGAAACAAGGCAGAAGATTGGAACCAGCTCGAAAAATCCTTTGTCTCCCATCTCGACGCAAAACACCTCCGATGAGTTTGCAAATGGCCCCACAATAGAAGCGTTTCGTTCACGCAAATTAAATCAACAATGTTGCCACCAAACGGAAACGAATAGCGGCAGCGCAAAGAAACGCTTTGACCGACTTGCATTCGCAAATGCTGGCAAATGTGCCCCCAGTCACGGGTGGAGTGGAGCGTGGAGATTCCGGTCTGCGGGCCGAGAGCGACATCATCAGTCTAGTTTCTGTTCTTACGCTGTGAAGAAACGCCTTCAGTCAAGCAAAAGCGATTGTTTGCATCTACTCGCTTACATCCACTCGGACGGAGAAATCGTAAATGTCTGGCAATGAAAAGGTGTTGGAAAAGTCTCCAAGTACTTTGTTCGTTCCCAATTCAAAATGCTCCGTTCAAACTAAAAGGAGAGATCCCAAAATACAAAAAACAAAAAAAAAAACAAAAAAAACGACAGTGTTTTATAACTTGCCAAAAAAAAAAAAAAAAAAACCGACAGTGTTTAATAACTTGCCAACAAAAATAAAAAAAACCTTTATAGTTTTAAGATTATAACGTGCCATTTTTGGATCATAATAATATAAAGCAGTCACTTGTGGTTTAGTGGCACACACGTCTGACTTTGGTGCAGGCACCGGTTCAGTTCCCAGTCAGTGACGGTGTCGACATGCAACCCGCAACACCAGTTAAGGATGTGGTCGATTGGCTCCGGCACTCCAGTGACGCCTGTGAGGATATGCGGCTTGGAAAACGAAGGGATGAATAATAACAATATAGTCCTTGTTGTTAAGGCCAGTATTATTACTATTATTATTGGCAGTCATGCCTGAGACGTTTTCTTCAAAATGTAATGTTTGTAATTACGCATAGTATTTTTTTCAAAACAACAACAACAACAAAAAAAAAAAGAAATCCTTATTTGCATCATAATTGAGTCGTGCCAAAGTTATCTCTGATTCAGGAACGAAATTTTGCCTGGTGCGCCTCCAAAATTAAGACGCATTCGTTTCGATCGTGTTTGATTCAAGTTGTTTTTTCATTGAATCAATATGAGGTAGAGAAATAATAATATTCCTTCTTTGGGGGGAATGCAGTATTTTGTACATGTGTTCCATATACACAACTTCGTGCGTTGCTCCTCCTGCAAGTGACAATGAGGCACGCAACTCACGTGGGTGCGTGCAGCGCGTCTCGCATGTTGACGCGCTCCAGTCCGCCTAAAGTTCGTCGAACCGCTGAAGCCAAAGGAGCAAAAACTGGCTACCAAGAAGCTTTTCGAGGAGCGCGAGGACTTTCAACCCCTGCGCCAAGCAGCCAGCCAAGAGGCCGAAAGGCAATTTTTTGGAAATGATTTATCGATGCTGTTGTTGATACGGTTCGTCCTGTTTTATTTGCCGTCAAACGACAGGCGTATTGTTGCATTTTGTCACGGCGGGAGAAACCAGTGCCAGGACCTTGACGCGTCCAAGAAATAAATACCCGATCCCAAGGACCGCTCACCTTCGCGGTCGTGAGGAGAGCCGGTGTGACGGTCTGAGCGCTCCCGTCACACCGGCTGCAGACCGAGCACATCTGGCCATTCCCCGGAAAGAAGGAGCGACACTTGCATGGGGGAACCCCAGATAACTTTGTCACCTCGGACAACTTCACTCTAAATGTTCAAGTAGCCAACTGCATCTGACATCTTATGAGAGTCGATGTTGGCCTCAAAGTAAAAGGAAGTTTCATCCGAAAAGTGAGTGCTGAGAATTTGGATTGTCTTGGTTGATTTCGACGCTATTTTGGTTTCTCTTTGTCACTTCTGTTGAAGGTGTGCGTGTCGGCTTCGAAGTCAGCCTGGCGTCTGCTGGCCTGAAGCCCAAAGGAGCTCGGGACCGCTGCAACCGGATCAGGACTTCCGATGACACGCGTCACGTTCTCAAGGGCTCCCCTAGCGGCAGGCCCATGTCAATACAAGCAGGAAGACGCCGGCTTCGTGCTCAGCAGTTCAAGGATCTCTGATTTCAGACATGAGCTGAGCTGGCAAGTAACGCGCTACATTTACTCCATTACATTGACTCAAGTAACATTTTCCTTAAATTGCACTAAGGAACTCTGTGAACTTTAAAGTCAACATACTTTTACTGGAGTATTTTTGTGAAGAATGATGCAGCTTCCTTGTTTTAATTCTTAATAATCATTCTTGGTGTGTGCCGCCTAATTTTTGAGTCCATCTTCGACATCTGCGTCATTTGACCAGAGATTTACCAATCACACGACGCAAGGCAGTCACATCACTCCTCACGTCTGCGAGACTCGAGCAAAACGACTAATTTTGGGGGGCAGAAACAGACACGCAATTGTTTAACAGACTCCAAATAATAATAATAATAATAACAGCTTCTATCATGCTGCTGTCACATTCTAATTGTCCAAACTTAGATGTTTCAGCCCACCTAAAAGTTGACAAAAAGACATTGCACTAAGTTACAGAATGTTTCCATTGTTGTTTTGGCAGTGGGGATGGCAAAATGAGCACAATGTGTAATGTGTAAAGGACAGTAAATATCTGTACCCGGCCTTTAAAGTACAAGACGAGTGAAATAAGACGTCGTTGTCACATCTGAAATTATTTTGGGAGGAGCCCAAAGCATTAAATAATTTAGTCAACTTTTTAGAGGTGACTTCAGGCTGGACTTTTTCGTATCTCTGAAAAGACCCCCCATTATCTTCAAAATGATCATCAAAGTCACTTGGACTTATTTCTACTTTCTTATGTTTGTTTTTTTTACCAAGCAAAACTGTTTCTCGCTGGATTTAAATGGCTGTAAATCAACAACTTTGTCGGAAAGTACATTGACCAAGTATTCATGACTGTTACAAAAAAGTCAAAATAAAAACGTGATTACAATGAGTCATCAAATTATACTGTAAAGTGGCATACTTTTTTTTTAAAGAAAGCATACCTCAAGAGGATCAAAAGAATCTTGAAGTCCGTCATCGAAGTCGCCGGAACTCTTGACCAGCGTCCGGTCGGCGGGCAGCGCGTCGTCGTCGTAGGAACGCACAAAGTTGAAGTCGCTGGTCCTGGAGCCCGTCGTCAAGTAGGCGTCGTAGTTGTAGGCGCTGCGTAAAGTGGCCGTGCCGTCCACATCTGCGTAATTAGGAGGGAGATACGCGCCGGGGACGGCGAGCGCTCCGTCCAACAACAGTCGGGGCTTTCTCCTGCGACAAAAGCTCACGGCCAGGACCGCCACCATGAAGGTCAGAAAGAAGGTGGACACCGACACCAGCGCCACCAGCAGATAAAAGGTGACTTTGGAATTCTTCTCACGCTCCTGGGAAGAAACGTCCTTCAGTTCCGGCGGCAGCTCGGACAAGTTGTCGGAAAGGAGGAAATACACCGAGCAGGTGGCGGAGAGAGGGGGCTGCCCGTTATCTTTCACCGCCACCATCAGGTTCTGTCTCATGCCGTCAGATTCGGAAATGTCCCGCCGGGTCCTGATCTCTCCGCTGTGGAGCCCCACCGTGAAAAGTCCCGGATCCGTGGACTTGACGATATGATAGGACAGCCGGGCGTTCTGTCCGGAGTCGGCGTCCACCGCGATGACTTTGGACACCAGCGAGCCCCCCTGGGCGGCTTTGGGGACCAGCTCGGTCACCGAGGAGTCGCCGTCCGGGGCGGGGTACAGAATCTGAGGAGAGTTGTCGTTCACGTCCCGTATCCACACGCTGACGCTCACGTTGCTGCTCAGCGGAGGAGAACCCTTGTCTCTGGCCACCACGTGGACTCGGAAACTCCTCAAGTCTTCGTAATCCAAGGAGCCCACGGCGCGGACCGCCCCCGTGTCTCCGTCCACCGCGACGTAGGAGGACGCCGGGGCGCCGTTCACCTCCGCGCCCGCCAGCAGAGAATAAATCACCGTGCCGTTCTGCCTCCAGTCGGGGTCTCGAGCGCTTACCCGACACAAGGCCGAGCCGGCTTTGTTATTTTCGCTGACGTAGGCGCTGTAGGACTCTCGCTGGAACACGGGCGGGTTGTCGTTGACGTCGGCCACCGACAGGCCCAGACTTTTGCGGGAGGACAGAGGAGGAGAGCCGTGGTCGCTGGCGCCGATTGTGATGTTGTGATGCGACACCAGTTCGCGGTCCAGCTGTCCGCTCGTCACCAGAGAATAATAGTTCTTGATAGAAGGAACTAACTTGAAGGGGACGTCTTGTTGGATGGAGCAGTGGACTTCTCCGTTCTGCTCCGAGTCTCGGTCCTGCACGTGGATGATGCCCACCTCGGTGCCGGGGGGCGCGTCCTCTGCCACCGGATCGGTCAGCGACTTTATGCTTATAACCGGGGCGTTGTCGTTCACGTCAGTGATTTCTATTATGACTTTAGCGTAGGATGTCAGCCCCAAACCATCTTTTGCTTGTACACTAATTTCAAATGAAATACTTTCTTCAAAATCAATGACACCAGTAACTTTAATTTCCCCCATTGTGGGATCAATAGAAAATAAATGATCATCTGAATCATGTCCAAAGTCATAGGTCACATCCCCATTGACGCCGTCATCAGCATCCGTCGCCCTCACCTGAATCACGATTGTACCCAGAGGAGAGTTTTCGGGCAGGCTTGCCTCATAAACGGCCTGACTGAAGACGGGCGCGTTATCGTTGGCGTCCAGCACGGTGACGTGGATGACGACCGTTCCCGATCTCGGAGGCGAGCCGCCATCGAAAGCGCTCAGGAGCAAATGCATCTCGCTGTGCTTCTCTCGGTCAAGCTTATTTTCCAAAACAAGTTCAACCTTATTGTTGTCAACGGCGAGAATGAAGTTGTCATTTCTTTGCAGATGGTATCTTTGAACAGCATTTTGTCCGATGTCTGCGTCGTGAGCCTTTTCAATGGAAAATCGGCTGCCCTTGTCTGCCGACTCACTTATTTCCATTTCAATCAAATTATTTTTGAACTTTGGAGCATTGTCATTTACATCCTGGATGTGAAGACTCACGCGATGAAGCTCGAGAGGATTTTCAAACACCAGGTCCATTTTCAGAATGCAAGACGGTTTCTTCCCGCAGAGGCTTTCTCTGTCAATTCTCTCCGCTGTGATCAAATCTCCGGTGCTCAGATTAATCCCACAATACTGTTTCCGTGTCCCTTCGACATCAATGCGGGCATTTCGTGCTGACAATGTCTTCGACTCGACGCCCAGATCTTTGGCAATATTTCCAACAACAGACGAGCTTTTCATCTCCTCCGGAAGAGAATAGCTCAGATCTCCGTGGACGGGGCACATCCGAACGACGACGGCAAAAAGAAGCATCAGCCGGCGCAGGGAGAAATTGTCCACTTCCATGCTGACGGAAATAATCCAACGTGTTCAATATCTCCTTTCCAAAGCAAAGCAAATCAAACGCAATGTTGCACACGATTCCTAACTTGACGCTCCTCGACGGAAAAACATCCACCAGGTTCAAACCATCCGCAGAAAGACAAAGCAACTGGAATCCGCGAGGCAAGAGGCGGACTGGCTGTGGGATCGCCTCCTACGAGCCGACAGCGACGCCAAGAGTCCGTTTTTAGCAACAGCACGTCATGCAACAGGATAGTGATAACGCGGAAGAGAGAGAGAAAGGGGGAAAAAAATCATTTGAATTCACTTAATTTAGACATGTTCATCGGTTGCACACGACTCAAAAGTGTTCAATGACTTTTCAGGGTAATAGTCGTAAATAATGCCATTTTTGCATTAAAATCGCGTGCAACCGATGGACAAGTTCAAATGAAGTCAATTCAAAGGATTATTCTTTTCAGCGTACTCCACCAATATTAACTAACACGTCAGTCGTGGCTTTGTGCCTTGTGCACGCGTGATGGACTCATGCAACATCTTAAATGTTAGCAAAACTAACACTTTCCCCAAATCTCTTCAAGTAAAATGTTCCATGGAGTGTTGACGTTGGGAAATATTAAAGTGCACAATTCCTCTGTGCTGAAAACGAAATTCAAGTTCCGTTCGGGAGCGGCTCGGTTTTTCAGCACCACGGACAGTACCCGCGTATTTGAGCTGCCCCTGAAAGAAAGGTCAGAGTTCACAACTGCGGGCCTCACCCTGTTACCCGCATTGTCCCGGAATGCTGCTGCGAGTCAAACCAGAGACATTCTCACAATTTGCTTTCAAAAATTTTCCTTTGTCATATTTTCGGACAAAATGACACGGGCAAAGCGCAATGAGGGCAATTTGATTCATCCAGGGAAGGGTCAAATGAAACAAAGTTGCACAAAATAAGGACACTCATTTTTGGTTTTTTTTTTTCTTAATTCCTGCACCCATAACACCATATGAAAACGTATGAAATCTAAATTGGAACTGCCAAGACTGCATGAAAGAACGAACGTGAGAAAATGAGACAATTCAGTTCCACTTCTGTATTCCGAGCACAAACTGAGAATTCGTCACAACACAACACGTACGTGTAATAGATGAAAATGTGACTTATGAATAAATGCCAACACTTGGTTCCATGCACAAAGAGGTTTTTGTTGCATTTTATTTACAATGTCCTAAAGACGTCACGTGAAGGCTAATCAGAGCCAGACTTCAGAGGACAAGCAAAGCTGCACGGAACATGATTGGATCAGTATTTTTATGTATTCATTTTTATACTGCTTTTATGTATGCACTGACACAGGAGAGGTTCTCCTGTTTCGTTTTACAGTTATATAATGACAATAAAAGGCATTTCTTCATTCATTCAGACACTTCTTACTAGCTTCCTTGGAGCGGAACCATTTCCGCAATAAAGAGGGACAAAACAGCATGTTTCCGGCAATCGGCTTTCAAAATAAAACACCAACAATCGGCTTTCAAAATAAAGAAAATCCTCAATCCGAACTATGTTTGTGAACAAGACAATCTAGATTTTCTTGACACTGTTGCAATTGTTTGACATTGCCAAACAAGTCAGCGGCTACGACTGACGCGGTCCTCTCATCGTTTAATTTTCACTCAAACGATCACGACAGTGAAACGAAGCCTGAGGTAGAAGGACAGACAGTAGCATCTCCAATCCAGAGACTGGTTCATGTTGAGCAATCATGTATTTCCTGCTTCAATGTACAGTTTTGTATGATGACAATAAATGGGATTCATTCATTCATAGTTTATCTTAATCTGTACAATTACAGATGTTGGTCATTGTTGCAGACCTAACGAGACAACGTTAAGTACCAAATGTGCAGGAAAAGTAGCAAGAAGTGAATCAAGAAAAGAAAGCTGAATGAATTTCAATCATTTAAAGCACAGGTGTCAAACTCAAGCCCCGGGGACCAGATCTGGTCCGTTACATGATTTTATGTGGCCCGCGAAGACAAATCACGTGTCAACTTCCATGATTCTTGTTCAAATCTGTACCAAGATTTCAAATTGTCACATCATAAATAAGACATTTCAATCATTTTTAACAATAGTTGAAAAACCTATTAACCTTGATTCCCCAACGAGTTCATAAATTTCATGTGTAAATATGATGAAGCGATGAAAGATTATGATTTCACTCATGACTGCCCTTTGAGGGAAACTGACTACAATGTGGCCAGCGAAAAAAAAAAAAAAAACAGTAGTTTGCCAACTGTGATTTAAAGAATGGAGTTGCTCACATTTGATTCAAAGGAAAATAAATGACTCCTACCTTTTCAGAGGAGTCAAGATCCTCAAAAGGATCGTCAAAGTCGCCGAGACTCTTGGGGAGCGTCCGGTCGGCGGGCAGCGCGTCGTCGTCGTAGGAACGCACAAAGTTGAAGTCGCTGGTCCTGGAGCCCGTCGTCAAGTAGGCGTCGTAGTTGTAGGCGCTGCGTAAAGTGGCCGTGCCGTCCACATCTGCGTAATTAGGAGGGAGATACGCGCCGGGGACGGCGAGCGCTCCGTCCAACAACAGTCGGGGCTTTCTCCTGCGACAAAAGCTCACGGCCAGGACCGCCACCATGAAGGTCAGAAAGAAGGTGGACACCGACACCAGCGCCACCAGCAGATAAAAGGTGACTTTGGAATTCTTCTCACGCTCCTGGGAAGAAACGTCCTTCAGTTCCGGCGGCAGCTCGGACAAGTTGTCGGAAAGGAGGAAATACACCGAGCAGGTGGCGGAGAGAGGGGGCTGCCCGTTATCTTTCACCGCCACCATCAGGTTCTGTCTCATGCCGTCAGATTCGGAAATGTCCCGCCGGGTCCTGATCTCTCCGCTGTGGAGCCCCACCGTGAAAAGTCCCGGATCCGTGGACTTGACGATATGATAGGACAGCCGGGCGTTCTGTCCGGAGTCGGCGTCCACCGCGATGACTTTGGACACCAGCGAGCCCCCCTGGGCGGCTTTGGGGACCAGCTCGGTCACCGAGGAGTCGCCGTCCGGGGCGGGGTACAGAATCTGAGGAGAGTTGTCGTTCACGTCCCGTATCCACACGCTGACGCTCACGTTGCTGCTCAGCGGAGGAGAACCCTTGTCTCTGGCCACCACCTGGACTCGGAAACTCCTCAAGTCTTCGTAATCCAAGGAGCCCACGGCGCGGACCTCCCCCGTGTCTCCGTCCACCGCGACGTAGGAGGACGCCGGGGCGCCGTTCACCTCCGCGCCCGCCAGCAGAGAATAAATCACCGTGCCGTTCTGCCTCCAGTCGGGGTCTCGAGCGCTTACCCGACACAAGGCCGAGCCGGCTTTGTTATTTTCGCTCACGTAGGCGCTGTAGGACTCTTGCTGGAACACGGGCGGGTTGTCGTTGACGTCGGCCACCGACAGGCCCAGACTTTTGCTTGAGGACAGAGGAGGAGAGCCCCGGTCGCTGGCGCCGATTGTGATGTTGTAATGGGACACCAGTTCGCGGTCCAGCTCTCCGCTGGTCACCAGAGAATAATAGTTCTTAATGGAAGGAATTAACTTGAAGGGGACGTCTTGCTGGATGGAGCAGCGGACTTCTCCGTTCTGCTCCGAGTCTCGGTCCTGCACGTGGATGATGCCCACCTCGGTGCCGGGCGGCGCGTCCTCTGCCACCGGATCGGTCAGCGACTTTATGCTTATAACTGGGGCGTTGTCGTTCACGTCAGTGATTTCTACTATAACTTTAGCGTAGGATGTCAACCCTAAACCGTCTTTAGCTTCTACTCTCATCTCATAGGAAGTTCTCTCCTCAAAATCAGTCACACCTGTTACCTTAATTTCACCCGTTGCGGCATCCATAAAGAAAACATTCACATTAATGCCAGACACGTGTCCAAAGTCATAGGTCACGTCCCCGTTGACGCCCTCATCAGCATCAGTCGCCCTAACCTGAATCACGATTGTACCCGGAGGAGAGTTTTCGGCCAGGCTGGCTTCATAAACGGCCTGACTGAAGACGGGCGCGTTGTCGTTGGCGTCCAGCACGGTGACGTGGATGACGACCGTTCCCGATCTCGGAGGCGAACCGCCATCGAAAGCGGTCAGGAGCAAATGCATCTCGCTGTGCTTCTCTCGGTCAAGCTTATTTTCCAAAACAAGTTCAACCTTATTGTTGTCAACGGCGAGAATAAAGTTGTCATTTCTTTGCAGATGGTATCTTTGAACAGCATTTTGTCCGATGTCTGCGTCGTGAGCCTCCTCAATTGCAAATCGGCTTCCTCTCTCAGCAGACTCCCATATTTCGATTTCGATTAAATTCTTTTTGAAATGCGGCGGGTTGTCATTTATATCCAGAATGTGGAGACTTACGCGATGCAGCTCGAGGGGATTTTCCAGAAGCAGATCCACTTTGAGCACACACGACGGCTTCTTGTCGCAAAGGCCTTCTCTGTCAATCCTCTCCACCGCGATCAAATCTCCGGTGCGCAAATTCACCTCACAAAAACGCTTCCGAGCGTCCTCCGACTCAATCCGGGCTTTTCGAGAAGATAACGTGCCCAGGTCGGCTCCGAGATCTTTGGCTATGTTTCCGATGGCAGACGAGCGCTCCATCTCCTCCAAAAGCGAATAGCTGAGATCCGCCTGGACCAGGGGCAGCGTCAGCAGCAAAGCGCAAATGCACACGACGGGGCCCGCCGCTGAAACGCCTTTGTCTGCCATTGTTGCGAGAAAACGCCGTCGTGCAGCGCTCTCCAAACACAGTGCGTCGGGACTGGAAATTCGGTGGGAATGCTTCTTTTCGATCCGCCGACGAGGACGACGACGGCGGCGACGGCGGCGAAAGGCGAGAAAAAAATGAAAAGATTCTTGGAGCGGCTCCAGTTCGGCAACGAGCTGGCGGAGATTTGTCAGCTCGCAGCGTCACCAACTGTCCCGTCACGCTCTGTGCAGCTGCTCTTCGTCGCACGGACGAGAAATGCTCGTCGGCGTCGCTCAGAGAATTCAAGAACACTTTCACACTGCATCTGTTGTACAGTAGCATGTTTGCACTGCACGGGGGGCTTTCGTTGCGGTTGACAGGCCTTCAAACGGAACACACGCATGTAACAGGCCCTGCTTCGATTGGTTGGATACACAATATCAAAATAATATGGACAAAGTATTTCTACGTGATGATTAATTCCTGTGAAATATGTGGCGGAATATTGTTGCAACCGAAACCAACATTTAAAAAGAAAAGCTTCTGAGTCAAGTTAAGGACAACAATCATAATCAGAAGAAGAAAAGGGATGAACATGAATAATTTATGTGCTCAAATTGACATTTCCATTTTTTCATCCTTTTGGAAAGAATATATATATACATATACACACAATAATTTGCCACCATAAAATCTTTTACGATGTCATATGCTCGGGTTACTTTTCGTCCGACTTAAATATACAAAAGCTAAACTATACTTCATTCATTCATAACAATAATAATCCGTATTTTTATGGAGTGTGACAATATTGCAAGATTCATCCTCCGCCAGCGAGCTTCCACATGTTAGCAGTCAGGGGAAGAAATAAATATATTCCGGCGTCAGAGACAACAACCATTTTGCAAAATTATAATTTCGATTCGCGCGTTTGTCCGTGCGGCTCAACAGCGATGCGGGAACAAAAAAATAATAATAATATGGGGGGGGGGGAGCGACGAAGAGGAGCGACAAGCAGCTTGCTTGTCTCGCGACTGCACCCAAAAACCTTTCCACCTGCACGTCAACGTTTGTCAGTCTTGAATAGTTTGAATTTGCTCGAAATCACCATGTCATCGAACAAGCAAACGGTTTTGAGGACGTTGATACACATTGATAAATAATCACAATAATTAAATGTCATCTTTCCTTGTCTTTGTGAGTCAAACCAACCGTCGCATTTCAGCCGCATATTAAAGGGCACATTTGGACTTTGCTGTCATGAAAAACCGCCCCAGTTTTCAGTCATCTTCAAGTCAGCAATTTCTTTGTTTTCAACTTCAATCCATCGATTATCTGAGCCGCTTATCCTCACTGGGGTCACGGGAGTGCTATACGAGCTAAATTCGGGCAGGGGGCGGACAATACCCTGAACGAGTTGCCAGATTTTGAGCGAAAAAAAAAAAAAAAAAAACTAAAAATATTTATTTGACCAATAAAACGTAACACGGTGCCGTCGCGAGTTCTGCCGTGTCTGGGATGATTTGGACCCCGAGACTGTCCATTGACTGCATGGAAATTGTTACGACGAAGGGCAAGGTCCAACCCGGAGGGAGACCGCCGGATCCCACGAGAAAGTGGCCGGGATGTCTGGAGAAAAACGAAAAAGAAAAGAAAGTACAGGAGTTACCGGTTCTGGCTCGGGGGCGAGGTGTGCGACTCCTGTTGGAGCCTTGAGCTAGACCCGAATCTTGCTTGCCAAACCGCACTTGTGCGTGCGCGTCGCCGAAGGTGGGCACACCGGGCACGGGAGCTTTTATCCGTTCACCTTTTTCTTTGTCTTTTTCTTGCTCTTGCCTGTCATCCACTCCGCCGGCAAAACCGAAGCTCTTCCAGTTCGCGCCTTAAATGGGCTGATCGGCGCCCTTCTGGAGGTCAGGTGACCACGGACTAAACCATTATTGCTGATTGCAAAAGTATTTCATGATGAATGACGATTCTGACATGAATGAGTCAGCAGCTGTGTGGAAAGAGGGTTGATGTGGCAGATTTTTGTTGATCTGAGTGTTAATATACATTTTGCACATTTGTTCCTTAAAATCCTCTCAATTGTGATTTGGTATTTTCGGGGGAGGAGCTAAAGGGTATTTAACGGCCGCGGTTGCGGAGCTTCGGTTTTGCTCAGCCTTGTGACGTCGCTGAACCCGAGTTCTACCAATTATGCGTCCTTTCAACTTTTTCATTCACTGTACATGTTTGAGCCATACTTCTGCTGCTGCTGCTGCTGTTTTGGGGCTTGGTGAAAGAGAAATCACGACACGTAGTATAGAACCTTTCCAACGGAGCCAGATATTATTCTGAAAGTGAACCCGTGCCATTTAGTCAGAATAAAAAAAACGATCGTCTCAAAAAAGGCAGAAGATCGCCGGCCTTCTGTGATATCTGCTGAACGAGAGATTGCTGTAACCCCCCCCCCCCCCCCCAATAAAGTAAACGTGTGTGCCCCATCCTTGAGTTGCAAGATGTCTCTTCCCCGTTTCCAAACCTGTCGATGAATTGCGTTGTGATGTGTTGCCCAGAAGATGGCGCCTCCTACTCACGACCCCTCCGAACGACACTTGCCGTTTAAGATATTTATTTATTTAGATATTTATGTATTTTTTTTATTTATTTCCTCGGCACCCACAGGCTCGTGCGTTACGAGGTCGATGTTGACAGGAAATCGGCGTGAAAAGAAAAATGCAGCTCTGCTGGAGTGCAATTGTGTCTCAATGCAGTCATCCTTGTATGACACACATTCCACCGCGTAGTCTCACAAGTAATGCTGATTTATATTTTTAATGTGTAACTTCAATTTACCGGATGATAACAATAACACAATGAGCACCTTTCAAGTCGCACTGGCAGTCCCTCGGACAGACGTCGAAGCAGCTTTGGACTGCTTATTTCCAACAAAGTGTTTGTCAGTATTCAGACAAATTTGAGCACACGGCTAAAGGCTCGTGACGATTCAAAGGAAATGAAATCCCGATAAATTCTCTTCTGGATAACAAAGGGCGACCGGAGTTGGAATTTTTCCAGGCAGCAGAGTCTTTTCTCCACCCCCTGCAGTGTCCACGTGACGCGTGTTTTGACTTGAATTCATCTCGCCATCTTCCTCCTGATCTTCAATTTTTCCGTCCTTTCTTTTCCGGGGCAGCCGGATGACCTTTGAGTCACTGCGGATGACGTCAGCGCTCAGGGTCGACGCGTCCACCTGCTTTAAAACGCACCTCATTCCTGGTGCATGCGGTTGATATGTTATATTTTCAGACAAAATACACTTTCTTTGATTTCATTGGAATGCTTTTGCCCTCTGCACATAGCTTCATTTAAATAAACAGATCTTTGCTCGTTCATTCCTCCCTGCAGACTGGACATTTATTTTCAACATTTGCGCCAGGATCTCTCCCAGCGTGTAACTAAAAAAAAAAAAAGACAAACATTGATGGACAGGCGTGATGAAGCATTTCCTCTGGGCCAACATGAACTTTTGAACATATCTCCGAAATCCCAAATGAGATGAAAACAAGACGGACTGCTCGAGATGAGTCAAGAGCAGCATTAACATTGCTTTCCTTGAATTATAAATGTGGAAAAGTGACACAAACAAGAACGAGAAGATGACTTCCTTGTAAATGTACTTAAGTCAAAAGGCAAAACCTCTTTGCATTTTAGCATTCTGCTAATTTGTCATTTGAAAAAAAATGCTGGTCAAAACTCCTCGAAACATAAATATGCTCTCGTACAAATGGAGAGGGCCAAAATTGAAAGTTGGACTCCCACGTATGTCAAATTGAGTGTTTGGGGAGTTAACGCATTCATTCTCACGCCTTTTGCAACAAAAGTACATCTGACATTTAAGATGAGGAATATTGTGTTGCAAACTGGGATTCATCTGAGCAATTCATCCGGACAAATGGTCTTGAATTTTGAAAAAAATTGAAGCGCAGCTGGGATCAATCAATAATTTGCATTCCTTATGAGAAGAGGCCTGAATATGATTCGTTTAGGCAACAGTGCTGATACAGTATATGCATTTTATTTTATAGCAGACATACCTTCTGGGGTCCAATAAATTGAATTAGCCACTCCGTCTAATGAGGTTCTTGTATTTCTGGAAGCTTCCATTCTCCAGGGGGCGTTGGGCACATATGCGAATGTGCATCAGACTAACAAGTAACAAGTAGAATTGCGGCTGCAGGTCAATCTGGTGGCAGCCCCGCGGGGAAAAAAGACGTGATTTCATTCCACAAATGGGATATTGTTCTGATCCAATAAAGAAATTAGCCCTGACAGGAAAGTATGGTTTGTCTGAAATCATAAATTGATTTGATCAGATGTTCTTTCGGATCAGTGGTTGCATTGTTTTCATTGACAGACCCAAATAATCACAAACCTTCATTTGGTTATTTAAAAAATTATTCTACAGTCTCGTCAGCGGCTTGTGAAAAGCGAATTAATTTCACTGCCGGCCCCAGTTTGCATTATTTCACGTCAAAAGCCGTCATTGGCCGTGAATGAATGTTAAGCAATATGAAGAAGCCCCATTAAAATTGCAAAATATTCTCCAAAAAGGCATCAGCGTGGTTATTTTCCACCTGCATTGTGATGCTAAGTCCACTAATCAGTGTTGAATTTCCATTGATTTTGTTCTCGAATGACTGTGAAATCAATTGATTTCAAGCAGAATATTTCATTTGCAGAGACAGGCCAAGTGGGCTTGAAGCGAGTCGAGAAAGAATAGGACAATGATTTCAATTTCATTTTTAAGAAAGAAAACTTTATTTGTGAGTTATAAACAAAACACGTTACCACTGTTTCCATGTAAATCAAATAAAAGGCAAAAGCGGAATGGAAATAAATGAAAGTCACTATTTCACAGTCACATTTGATGAGCGGGTGTACGATTATAAAGAAAGAAAGAAAAAAAAAAAAAACCCAAAAACTTCAAAACAGATCTGGGCTGGTCCTCGTCCAGACCGCACATTGCCACCAAAGTTCACCACCAAACACCGGGAAAGAATGACGGCATGAAAGCTCACTAAATACAAGCACTACATATACATTTCCCCACAGTTTTTTTGGGTGATTTTTTTTTTTTTATTAGTATTTTTTTGCAAGAATGAAAGGGAAACGATTGCTCATCATAGGATCATACATATTACATGTTACAATATTACAAGTGTTAGTTAGATCATCATGTCAAAAGCTGGACAGAGAGAGTGACTTTTTTTTGTTTTTTTTGTTTTTTTTTGTTTTCAAAAGCCTAAATAAAAATTTGGGAAAAAATGCATTAAAAACGTGTATATATATCACACTATAGCATTACAAATATCGAAAGGTTTAGTGGCTCCCATAGCACATCAGCAGAGCGTGACGTTTTGAATACATACTGTAGATGTTGGGCAGAGACAAGAGAAGTACATACAAGTATTTCCTGTGTGAGTTATGAAGAGAGAAAATAATGCAAAAAAAATAAAATCATTGCTATCTATTTATATATATATATTTCTCTATATAGTATGTGTTTCCTTAGAGCAGTACATGCAGCAGCCACTTCACGGAGTGACATCATCCCGAGCCGCAAAACTTTTGGGGGGCGGGGTGGGGGATGAGTTCCAGGCAGGAGAGGGAGGGCGACGGAGGCGAGTTTCAGCCTCATGGTCATCGATCGCCTCAGGACACGCGAGTGGGAACATTTTGCCATTCACGAGGGAGCCAATGATTATTATTCCATTTTTTTTTTTTTTTTTTTTTTTAGCAGGTTCACTAATTGGTGTGGAGACAATCAATCAAAAGCTAAATGCACAGCGTACGTAGAAGATTGATGATTAACAATCGACTTGAGGCGGAGGGAGGGGGGCAGGGGGGGGACAAGGGCACCTGC
The DNA here is from genome assembly GCF_019802595.1 of Syngnathoides biaculeatus. NCBI lineage: Eukaryota > Metazoa > Chordata > Actinopteri > Syngnathiformes > Syngnathidae > Syngnathoides > Syngnathoides biaculeatus. The sequence goes on from NC_084650.1 coordinate 10,051,470, forward strand.
CACCTCGCTCCCTGCCCGCTTCCCCGACACCGTGACTCATCTCAACCCGTCTCCCGAGAGCGGCAACAAACCAAAAGTCATCAGCATCGTGTCGCATTAACCTGAAAAGCTATTTTGGAACTATTTTGCATTCGAAGCCGTGTATCTCCAGCCACCCCCCACCCCGGTCCCCTCACAAAATGGTCCACATCCACATTACTCCATGCTGCCGTCAGCACACCACAATGTTCAGAGCGGCCGTTTTTCCCGGGACAGGACCTGAGCGGGTGGGGGGAGACTCGTCAGGAGGGGCGGGACATGCAAGAATCGGTGGGAGGGCTCTCCACGTAAAATGGCAAAAACACGTACTGTGAATCTCTTCAGAGAATTGAGGAAAGGGAGGTTGACACGAAGAGGCCGTCAGCGGGGTTGTGGTTGCGGTAGCAAAGAAGGAGCACAAGCAGGTGAGGACTTGAAGCGCTTTCGGGTGAAGGCCGGTTGCTACCAAACATTCAAAGCGGGAAAGCTTTCAGCTTTGGCTGCAGCGTGGGGGCACGAGAAGAAAGGGCGCTACCAAAAATGTCAAGATTCCGATCGTCTTCTTCAGACTCCAGCGACTGATCGGCGGAGTCGACCGCCGGTTCTCTTCCCGTCGATCCGACCCGCTTGCGGCCTCCGCGTGGGGTTTCGCTCTCTCTGTCCTTTCGAAGCACGGAGCAAAAACGATGGCAAAGGGATGCGTCGTCCGTCCTCGCGGGTGACAAAAAGCCTCGTTTTCAGCTCCTCGTTTTCGTTCCTTTGCCTTTATTTTGTAATGTTTTCTTGATATTTTTGAAGCTTGTGTTAGCGCGTTGGATCGTGTGAGCGTGCACGCGTGCGCATCGGTCGCAATCACAGGAAACACTGTCGGTAGTAAAGTTAGGATTCTGCAGCAGTTTTGTTGGAAATGTTAGCCTTGGTTTCAGTGACTCTCCCCTGTGCTATTTACAAGTGTCGTGCGTCGACTGTCGACGTGGATGCGTGTACGTGTGTGTGTGTTGTGTTGTGTTGTGTATCCAGCTTCAGATTGCACACACTTGACTTTTTCCTTTTTCTTGGCTGGCACAGAGCTTGTACAAAGTTGTTTGTCTTGTCTGGCAGAGAACGATTTCTTTCTCGTGGTTTGGGGGAGGGGGTAATACAGAGGTGCCAACGTGCCCAGCGGGTTGCTCGAAGGGGGCGAAACGATCGGGGAGGGGATGAGGGTCAAAAGCGCTCCTGCGTTACGCGGGAGCAACATTTTGCTTGACTCGGGGGGTGTAGGCACATGGGAGCGTGGATGAAAATCAATCTTTTTATTGTTTCTGAAGGCAAGATCAATAATTGACCTCGGTGAGGAGTGACGGTAAAGGCCAGCCTAAAAGCAAAGCCAGTGGATGGACTTTGGTTGGTACCTCTGTTTTAGCAACACCCTTTTTTCTTTTCTTTGCCAATTTTCCCCGCTCGCTTCTTTACTCATCGTCATCTTTGCCCTTTTTGTCCTTCTTGTCCTTCTTCTTCTTTTTCTTCTTCTTGGCCTCCTCCTTCTTTCCGAAGGTGATAAAGTCGCTCTTGTCGTCCTCTCCTCCCTGGTTCTGTCTGATGGATATGATGGCGGGGGAGCCGGGGATGATGAACGCCTCCGGCGGAACGTCGCCCGCCTTCAGGTGCTGCGGGGGGCCGCCGGGACCCCCGGGGCCGTAGCGAAAGTGCCAACTGTTGCTGTCGACTCCGGCGCCCATCGGGGGTGACACCTCTCCCCCTTCAGCGTCTGAAATGAGAAGAAAGCCGCAATCCGTTATCCAATTGTCAAATCCGGGATCGATCAACGACTAACTTCTTTCCTATTGTCGCAGTACACCTTTTATTTCAATACATACATTCAAATTGGAGTTAATAATAAAATTATAACAATGTAAAAAAAAAAAAAAATAGAGAATCATATCAAAACTAGTGAAGCAGAAGGAAACATGTTGGAGGAAGTCACATGAGTGGATGCAGAGATAATACAGGTTAAATAATGGATGTCATCCATCCATCCATCCATCCATTTTCCTAGCCGCTTATCCACACAAGAGGAAGTCACATGAGTGGATGCAGAGATAATACAGGTTAAATAATGGATGTCATCCATCCATCCATCCATCCATTTTCCTAGCCGCTTATCCACACAAGAGGAAGTCACATGAGTGGATGCAGAGATAATACAGGTTAAATAATGGATGTCATCCATCCATCCATCCATCCATTTTCCTAGCCACTTATCCACACAAGGGTCGTGGGGAGTGCTGGAGCCTATCCCAGCTGTCACCTTGAACTGGTCGCCAGCCAATCGCAGGGCACAGCCGCACTCACAATCACACCGACAAAGCAATTTAGAATGTGCAATTAATGTTGCATGTTTTTGGGATGTGGGAGGAAACCGGAGCGCCCACTCGGAAAAAACCCACGCAGACACGGGGAGAACATGCAAACCCCACTCAGGGAGGGCTGGGGTTGAACCTGTGTCCTCAGAACTGTGAGGCCAATGCTTTACAGCTGCGCCACCGTGGCGTCTAATGAATCTCAATTCTAGCCTCACATGTAAAATTCATTCAGCAACTTTTTATTTGTTTATTTTTTACGGAATTTGTGATCAATCTGACCACAGGAGACGTCAGTCTTCCAAGCTGAATCGTAGGACGACTCCATCGCGTTTCTTTCTAGCGTGTATTACCCGCCGTTCAACATCACATTTATTCTCACAAAATATCCGATCTGCTTACCGCGCAAAGGATTCTAAATCTAAATCCGTTCCAAACATGACGTGTCCGACTGGGCGTACAAAGCTAATCTGTCGGAGGCACGCAAAGCCACAAAAGACACAGCAGACAATTGAGGATGCAGAAACACTTGATTCTAATCTGCAAGATGATCAATGATGATGTTTACTTATCCCGAAAAGTAAGGCAAACATCGGCAACAGAAGACACAAGGAAAACAAAAATGTTTGTAAGTGATAATCGATTGGAGTCATTTATGTGACTATTGGGGTGGGGGTACTTTGAAATCTGAACGTCGGGGCCGGATTATATTCCGTGCTGTGGCGTCACAGCGGCCTCATCGAAAACCAATCCTGACGCCGCCGCACGGCCGGACGTTCTCCGCCTGCTCAGGCTTCGGCTTTTCCTTTGGCAGCCTTCAGCTGCTTTGACCTTTCGCGCAACGGACGGACCGTTCCAGAGCAGTCACGTTGCTCCTTGTTCTCCATCAAAGTCTTCATTTGCTCGCTCACCGATCGCATCAGTGCCGGTCGTCAGTTTTAGCGGGTGGCGTCAACGCCTTCCGTCCATCGACGATGCGCAGGCTAGAAACATGGAGGGCCAATTTATTAGTCCCTCGGCCTCTCTCTCACCATTTAAAACGTCGCTGCAGCGACGCTGCAGTTTTCACATGAATTTCGTGGCCCAACTGTGCCGGAGAACATCGCTGCCAAGTGCAGCGGCCGCCAACATTTTCACAGCCGCTTAAATCAGACGAGCGCTGTTCCGTCTTATCGTGTGAATCATTTCTCCTTGTCGGAGCGTTGCACAGAAGCGCGGCGTTACATAAAGTGAGGAGGAGGAAGGAGCGTGATGATGAAGATGACGCAGCATTTTGGAACGCAGATATGGAATGCGATGGGAGGCCCAGAAAATAAAAATCAAATAATGGAGGAGGTCCATTTTCTTCAATCTCGTTTTGCACTTTTGCATGACTGCAGCGGGCTCCTCGACCGCTGTGTGACAAATCAGTGACCACGCCCTTTTTCAAGATGGCACACAACGAGTCCCTCTATCACATCGAAAAATGTCCACCTGTCAAGACGTCCCCGTTTCAATTTGGAACATCTCATACACACAAACACAAACTGTGCCTCCAAAGTCGCACAACTCAAAGTTTGTCTTTTTCGGTCATTCTGTTACAGCAAGATTGAATGTTGAATTTGTGCACTTTCTGCGGATTGTGCCCGGCATTTTTGTTTTTACGTTTTGAAATGAACAACCATTTCTGTACAATTATTTAAAAGTGAAGTTTTCTGATTTCAAACTGCTATCACTTGAGTGTAGCGGTGACTGAAGCCACGCCCCTCACGAAAAACTCCCATTTCGGCGAACCTTTCCCCGTGTTTGGACGAGAGCTGTCCAGTTGCTTTCGTTTGTCAGTAAATCATCTTGACAGGCAACAAATGTGCGCGACAAAATGATACTTCATAGTTCAAAAAATAATAAAGATTCAATGAAAGGCATTACACGGGACAGAGAGGGATGATCTCTCAAAAGATCATTCAAAAAATATTCTACTGGCAGGTGATATGGACACTTTTCACACAAAGGACAAAATATTTTTTTCTGTTTTGTTTTGTGTTTTAAACTATAAACTGCTCCCTTTTCCTGGAACGGATTCTGTTCAACTTTTGAGGTTTGTATTCTTAGGTCCCAGCTCTCTGCAGTTGATTAATCATTTTTGTGAGCTAAATTATGAGTGATTGTATAAATGATAAAAAATAATAATGTCCTGGCCAGTGAATGGAGGTGACTGGCGCTGACTTCATAGCTGCAGTCCCGTCCGTCCCTCTGCGACGCTGCCATTCTTGCTCCTTTTACGCTCTCCGAGTGCATTTCACCTCCTTTTGTCCTTCCGGCATCCTTCGGCTCGTCCCATATGTTCACACCTCCCTCGATCTGACAGCCCCCCCACCCCCAGCACTCCCGTCGATAATTGGGCCTCATGAATGGTTTCCGTGGAAACAACATCCTCCGGTGAAGCAGCGGGACATTTGTGGTGACAAGCGGCTGATTCCGAATAACGGTGGCAAGCTCTGGCTTTCGTCCTTACAGTCACACAGCAAACGGCCGCCGCATTCACTTTCCCGTTTTCCTAAAATGATCATTTTTCACCTCACGCCCTCCAACCCAACGTCAATTCACCACATTTTTGGGGCTCTTAAATCTACGTTCAGTTTCAGCAGAGGGTTGCGCATATTTTTCACAATCCCTGCGTGCTCCTGTTTTTTTGTGAGCGAAAGACCAAGAGAGAGAGAGAGAGAGAGAGAAGCAGTGCCGGCCGGCCAGCCAGCAGAACCCTGATTCCATTAACGTGGATGTGCTAAGCCGGACCTGGGCTGCACTCCATCTGTCACATCCGGGGCAGACCACCACGTAAGCGGCCACCCGCGTCAAACCTCGTCGACACACAAAAACGCAGGAGACTGCGCAGATGTAATCAAGACTAATTCATTGGTGAATATCGACAAGTTCAGCGGGAGGGGGGCGGGGGTTTCCGTGTAATCACACACAGTCTTGGGGAAAGTGCCCATGTACGGCTGAGGGCTGCAACTTGCCTGACAAACCTACGTTATAAATAGAACACAGTGTGATTGGTGCTGATGTGACAGCTGGGCCGCTTTAAATCAATATGTCATTCTCTCTCCTACCTGCAATACGCTCCAGGGGATTCTTCTGAACGCCACGGCGCGCACACAGTATATACGTCTTTTTATACCCCTCAGGCAAGGTCAGCCTGAACTTTTTGTTTAGCCAACTGTGCACATATTTGACCTGAAGATAAAGTGGCCTTAGGGTGAAACTGAAGTAGCTAATATCGGGATAACGATGATCAAACAGATGAAGAAAAGACATAAAAAAAAGACAAGAGTTGGTCCAAAAGTAAAGCAAGCTCAACGTGTGACTAGAAATTCTGCTTCCTGTCATTGCAACTGCCTAATGTGCTGCTTGAGTCTTCAGCTCAGTCACAATCTGTCGCTCTACGTTCATTTCTTGAAGTGCTGCCAGGCTGCAAGTCTTGAGCCAAGGCACACACGCAAATAGCCATCCATCGTCCATCCATCCATCCATCCATCCATCCATCCATCCATATACCCAGACTTCCCTTTCCCCAGCCACTTCTTCCGGCTCATCCGGAAGGATCCCGAGGCGTTCCCAGGCCGGCCGAGCGACATAGTCTCTCCAGCGTGTGGTGGGGCGTCCCCGGGGTCTCTTTCCACACGCAAATAAATTCTTAAAAAAGAGGGGCTGTGTGTGCGTATACATACAAAGGAAGAGCCGTCGGTGAGGCCGTGGCCATTTGCGGGGCGGGGCAACATCCCTTTTCAACGCAAAACCTCTCAGCAGTTGGGAAATTGCACATCAAAAAAAGGCCCAAACATTTGCTCACAACAGGACCTCGTGACGGCGACATGGCCGCCTATGAAGCACGCCACCATCACGTCCCGCAACGACACGAGAGTCCACCACCGTTTCAAAGCAGGTACAGGAAAACGTAGCTTTCGAAACATAAAATCCAGTCTGGCCGAACACGCCTGCATATTACTAATGACCAGAGCGCGTCAAGTTACATGAAAAATAAACAACTACAAACAGCGTTACTAACATTTCAAAGTCATACATCGCAATAATACTGCCACAAAACAGCACTGCCAAAACAACAGTAGAAAAGCTCATAAGTTACTGCAATTGTTTGGCTTTTTCAGTGTGGAATACTACATATTCTTGATAGGTGCCAGAGAGATAGAAAATACACTTCATTACATTGCTATGCGCACGCTTCTCATCTATTTTCACGTGTTTTTGTTGTTTTTCCTACAGCGGCGCGATCAAAGGAGACAAACGTCAAAGCATTCACTGAAAACAAGATGAGAAAAGTAAATGGCGATACTGTCCAGCCTGACCGCTTTGTTATCTTGTGCTGCTTCCCCAGCGTCAAACGCATCTGACGTCTTGTCGCGACCCCACCCCCAATGGCCCTCCCACGCCGCAATGTTGCAAATGGAATTCGCAGTGGAACAAATGAGCTGCGCCGACCTTGCCGTCCAAAAAACGGTTTGGGAAAATACTCGAGAGGCTTCCTTTGCCTGAGCTGCGTTTGATGAGGTGAGGATGAGCAGACTGATTCTTACCAGCAGCGCTTGATGCTGTGGGCCAGTTCTGAACCAGAACCCCCTGGGCTCCCTGCATCACCGAGGACTCCTCCATATGGACTGAACTAGAACAAACACACAAATGAAGACAAATCTACAATCTCCGAGAGATCAAAACGTCTTTTGAAAAGGTAATCATGCTTCTTTTTGCCTGACATCGTATTGCAATCAATAATATGCGGTTGCAACTTTCAGACGGGGATTTTCAGCAAACGGAAATCATTCAGTGGGTTATGGATTAGGTCTCGTACGATCTTCTTCTCATTGAGACGTGATCGCCGTCGCACCAGTGGAAGCAAAACTCGCCGGTAAAGCATGCTCACGTGCGTCCCCTTTAGAACCCGTCCCCAGCCCATCACTGGATACGGTACTTCAGTCATTAAGACCCGTCTAGAGTTTGTCCTTGCAAATTCCAGCCACCAAAAGTGCAATTTCGGTGTTCACCCGAAAGAATTTTGCCACTGGACGTCCTCGTGAGCCGAGCGACAGCCGCGGCCAACGAGCGGCTACGCATACGTATACCGACACGGCTGCGTATTTTGCCGAAAATAGAATCTCCAAATAAGTCACACTTTCTAACAACAGGAGAAAGAAGGGGAGGCCGCGCCATAAAATGACGTCGCCGACCACCGAAGGTCACGGACGGGGTGACGACACGTGGAGTCACTTGTGGCGTCGGCAGGTCTGCTTCGGACTGCGTTTTCGCCGAGATTTGTCAAGTTTGGAGAGCAAAATTGCAGTCAAATAAATACGAACGACTGTCATACACGATAACCAGAGTGATAATTATGTTGAACACGATATGTAATATCCCGCAATAACTGTCCAACATGAATACTTTTGACATCATTTAAAAAAATATGGAAATTCATGGAAATCCTTCAGAAAGTGAATTTCTCTCAGCAGCCAGAGCCATATGTGGAGTTTTCATAATCATCGGCAAAGTACATTTTTGGGGCTGTTATGGTTTTCCGGCTTGCTTTGCTCAATTTCGAGATCGCCCCAAAATTTTCATTGTGTTCCTCGTGGTGTAATACTAATCGTGGCAGCCAAATGAAAGAAAATATGATGGGAATTGTGCCCAAATTATGAGCTGTAAATGTAACGAACGTGCATCAGCATAACTTTCACTCATCAGTTATGATCTCCCAACCTCGACAACCAAATGATACGCGACTGTTTGAAAGTCAAACATTTTATCATGTAGACGAGTTTATCTATTTCAAAGTGAAATGAGCACACGGAAATGATTTATTTACTTTTTAATCATGCATGTGATGACATGAAATAGGTCAGCGTGATCATGTAGCGATTGGGTGGCGTTATCCAAAATGTCAGCGGGAATGCTTGACCAATCAGGCGAGCTCTGCTAATGGAGCGCAGGAAGTAGTCGCTAAACTGCTTCAGTGATGGAAAAATTTAATCATCCGATTTATACTAAATAATCCCAGCTATAATTTTGAGACAGTGTGCAAAAGATTAATCACGCTTATGTGGGTTTCGAACTGACCCGGTAATTACAGCACACCCACAGAAATCCAAAGTGTACAAAAATGGATTCATGCACACGACATGCAGTATTAGCAACAGGCACTCATTTTTTTCAGTTTATGGATTTTTAATGTCATGTCGCTGTAATCAATCGCTCCTTTGACAAGTTAAAAGCCGACCGACCATCCGCCGTCTTCCTCCTGTTTTTTATCTCTTGACGCAAATATGTATCGGCGGTAAGTCTTAAAATGCAGCACTATTGCAACTTTAATCAAGCTTTTTTTTTCAAAAAGGTGATTAAAACGTCTTTTTGACCGACCGTCCGCCGTCCTCCTCCTGTCTTTTATCTCTTGACGCAAATATGTATCGGTGATAAATCTTAAAATGCAGCACTATTGCAACTTTAAATCAAGCTTCTTTTTTTTTTCCAAAAAGGTGATTAAAACGTCTTTTTTTCCCTAAAATATGTCATAAACCCTTGAAGAATGTAGATCATCACAGGCTGCCGGTATTATATATATCCTGTGGCTCAACGATCGTGGTGATTTATCAGTTTATTAATTAGCTTGAAGCTAAAAGCCCTATTTTGTTATTTTTCTCCATTTTATATAAAGGGTCACTCCTGCAGTATTATAATACTGTATTGAGTCTGCTGAACCACATGATCAAAAGGTTCAAATTTAGCTAAAGGCCAATCAATTTCAATCATGAGCAGGTCAAGACGTGCGCTTGTCGCGCGTTACAGAAACCGAACAAAGTCCCACTTTTGCACGTGGCTGGGCGCGGCTCTTGGCGCACGCTCACTGCTTTGTGCTCGCGAAAAACAAAATGAATGTAAATACGAGCGAAAATCTGACACTGAGCTGCAGGACTTGAGAGTATTCAAGAACTGGCAGGACTCAGGCTACACAGACTGGGATTCATCGGCCATTTGGAGGAAAACTTGTCTTTCGTTTCTTGGGCTGACGCTCGTCATGATTTAACCTGTGTTGTCTGCCAGCTGTTAAAAAAATAGAACTAAAAAAAAAAAAATAAATAAGATTCACCAAATGTGATTTTTTTTTTTTTTTTTTTTAAATGCAAAATGAAACCTGTCTGCTGGAAGGTTGATTGGTCGAAACGGAGACGTTCCATGCAGTTAGTGACATATTTTAAACAGGATTATAAGCAAAGCTGACCCGGTAGTTGACAAGAGTCTATGATGATGACGATGATGAAGGATTGATTCATTTTTCAAGTGCCATGCATGCCCGGCGGCTAATCAGCGCGACGGAACGTCAAAAAGCCACTAAGCGAGTTTCTGAGCGTGTCTTACCTCTGCATGACACCGCCTGCTCTCAGGGAGGCTGAATATCGCCAATCAGAATTGGGCACCTTGGGCTGCAAACAGAGGGAGGGAGAGCAATTGAGTCCCAAGAACAGAACAAAACTAACGGCGCCGCAAGTCAAAACTGCCGCTGCAAAGAAACCAGTCATGAGCTTCACAACGTACACCGGAAGTCCTCCAGTTACAACCACGTCCGCCATTTTGTTTCTGCTAAGCGAGCTCGTGCGTACGGCTTATCCGTTTTTGTCCGCCGGGAGCGTATTTGCCTTTTTCGCCCACATTTTTACACTCTACGACCTCGAAGAAGAAAGCAATGACCGTGGAAACAAAGCTTAACGTCATAAAAAGTTTGGAGAAAGGAGTAACACCGACGAACATAAGTAAAAATTTGGACTTCAGTCACTCGACTGTGGCGATTATTATGAAGGACAAAGCCCGTATTTTAGCGCACGTGAGGGGTTTCGCCCTGATGACGATGATCACGTAGCAACTTTATTCGTGAAGAAGAAAGAAAAAAAAAATGAAGCAACGAGATGGAAAATTTGCTTACGTTATGGATCGAGGATCCGAATCAACATAGGCTTAAAATCAGCCGCAGGTTCATTAAGGCAAAAGGCACGACGTAGTTTCCTGACTTTGAAAGAGCAGAAAGGCAAAGACGCTGAGACGGAGGAATTTAACGCAAGCAAGGGCAACCTGCCAATGCTTCATTCGCCAGGTCATCCACCTCTCGCAGTAATGGTAAGTACAGCATCGTTTCTTTTTTTAAACCGTATTTTGACACTTTAACGGTGTAATCCGACCTACGAGGAAATTCGGGTTATGTCACCAGCGTAAGAACGGATCTCATTTGTGGATCGAGGACTTCCTGTATTGCAGTTCTTCTCTTCCCCCAAAGTCATCATAGGTTACGGCTTTGTCTGTTTTTACGCCGACTCCACAATTCCTCCATCATTATTCGACAGTACATTCCGATGCGACCCGAAAAGCTGTAAAAATAATGTGAAAATGTCGTCCTTTTTGCGTTTCCTCCTCAGTATTTAATGAGCTCGCCGTAACCTTGGCTCGACGTGTCAAAACTCTGTCATGGCGACCGTCGATTTCACAAGAACACACAAAGCCCCGTCAGTCTGACAGGGCGGTTACCATGGCAACCGGGCTCCATTTAATGCTCCACTCTCTGCCTCTCGCTTCACTGCTGTCAAAACAAATGATAAAAACCCAAAGACAAATACAACTGCTCCCTTGAAGCAAAATCCACTTACGATCAACACTAACTGCGGTCACAAATTGGAAAATGAAATTCCGTTTGAACTGAGTCAGAGCGGGAGGCCACATCGAGGACATCGATGATTTTGGGCCCTCCTGCAAAAAAACAAACAAAACAAAACAAACAAAACAAAAAAAAAAAAAAACAGCAATTCCGTCCCTGTCCAACAATGTTCAGACAAGCAAATTTTCTTTCAAACATGGCAGCAATGCTCGCATTATTCAGGTTGTTTTGACATTTGCAACTCTGTGGTGTGCATTCATCAGATGAAAAAAAATAAAATATTTTGCTCAGCATCATTGTTGTAAAATGGTTTGAACAGAAAATGACAGCAAGGTCAAATTGTACTGGAGCATACTGTGAGTACTGCAGTATCTTTAATATAACCCTGACTCGAGTAACTGCACTGAAAAAGTCGCAAAAATTAAAAATACCTGAGACAAACACGAAATTTGAGGTGAGGCAAGCCACCAATCGGCTGCAACAGCTCAGCTAAACGTTTGTACTGCTCTTGCATTTTGTACCAACACACGAGGTCCAAGCATCTGGAGCCCAAACCTCTGCTGAATTCTATGAAAGGAAGTAAAAGAAGCAATCAAACGACTTCCAAGTTCATCAATATTGATTCTTCCTCGAACACTCAAACCTTATTGTGCCTTCTTTTCTCTCTCTGCTCTTCTCTCTCTCCTGGAGAATGAAGACTTTTTCTCATGGGAACACGACGCACACCTCCACCATCAACAACGTCCAATCACATTTCTCGCCCTCGCCTTAGCGGCCAGCTCCCAGCCAATCTGCTTTCAGCGCCTATCGCCATCAGTTAATAACACACGCGGAGGAAACACGACTGGCATTTAACCGGGAGCAAAATGATATCGCCTTCTTTTATTCCATTTGTCTTCGGCACAGACAACAGGAGGAGCTCAAAAAGCGGGATGTGGATTTGACCGTTTTGGGGGGAAAAAGACAAAACACGTCGGCAAAGGCGGCCCGCGCTAGTCCCCAGAATGGAGAGATGACCGCTGAATTCCCTCCGGACGAACACATTTGAGCAAAAGGAGCAAAATCATCCCGTTTGTGTGGGGTCGCGACCTCAATATACTGCTTTGTGTGGCACTTTAGCGAGAACCGGAACTAAAAAAAACATCGGTTAGAAAATGTTTCTCCACATCACGCCACAAAGATATGTCCACAAAGCACTCAATTCATGTCAAAGAATATGTAAGTCAACTTTGAACACAAAATGCAAAGTCATCCTGCACAAACGAGAGCGCACCTTTTCACACACAAAATCCAGTCCGCTAATTTACCGCCCATGCTCAGATGAATAAGTTCCATTCGGGCTTAGTACGAACAGAAGTCTTTCAAGTTGATGAATACAAACTTGAGTTTTTATTGAGTTCCAAAACTGGACGGAAAAGTGCCCGAGGCCTGTGAGCAAGCTGAAGATTCACCACTGTTTCTAGGAAACGCTACGCCAAAATAAAAGGTCTTTGAACTAACCCGAAAATGTCATTTTTATTCTCATAGGTAAATACTGTTTTGAAAAAAAAAAAACGAAAAAAATTACATTTCCCAAGCAGAATGACAGTTTTCTTGTCATTATTTTCTCAATAATCAATATACAGTAATAGTCAGCAACATTTTGGGCATCCTCGAATTAAAAAAAAAAAAGTGTACGACTTTTGCCTTGGAAAGGACAACAATGGACCGCAACACTAGCTGTAGAAAATCCACCCCGACCTTAAAGCGGACGAGATGGCAGCGATGAGGTTCCTCGTTCCGCTTCGCAAAAGCCACAAAAGGCGACTCACGTCAGCGCAGACACACACCTGAATGGCGCCCGCATCGGGCATACTGAGACGGCGGACGACTATCTGGCTGTGTCCGCTGTGGCTGGTGACGTAGCCCGAGCCCCAGGTGCCGCTGTGGGGTCGTCCCGTGTTGTAGAACATAAACGTGTCGCTGCCCGAAGTGGCCGTCAGGCACGTTTTGTAGCAGTACGTTTTGGTGACGGAGCCGTTGCCCCGCACTTCGATGTAATGCGGTTCTACTTTAAGGTCTCGGCGCAGGGCCACGTGGGCGGCCGACTGGCCTCCCGCCGGCGCGGGTCGTCCGCCGCCGCCGCCGCCCCCCTCGGGCTGCGTCTTCTTGGACACGCAGCAAGGCGAGCAGGAACCGGGCTGGGTGCAGTAGGCATGGCAACGCACGATGGCCAGCACACAGACGGTCACCAAGAAGACAAAGGTGGTGGCGCACAGGGCGATGATGAGGTAGATGGTGACGTGGGAAAACATCAGGGGGCTTTCGGGCCTGACGATGCGCTTGGGGTCGGGGGTCAACTTGGGCACGAGCTCCAGCACGTGCACGTGGACAGTTGCGGTGGACGAGAGCGGCGGCAGGCCGTGATCACGCACCAGAACGGTCAGCGCAAAGGAGGTGGCGTTGTCCTCGATGACGCGCCGGGTGGTGCGGATCTCGCCGGTGCGCTCGTGCACCTTGAAGAGGTCAAACTCCGGGCTGGGGGGTCGCAGGGCGTACAGCAGCCACGCGTTCTGCCCGGCGTCGCCGTCCCACGCCACCACCTTCGTCACCAACGCGCCGGCCTCGGCGTTCCTCGGCAGCGTCTCGGCGGTGCGGTTCCCGTTGGCAGGCGGGTACACGATCCTCGGCTCGTGGTCGTTCTGATCCATGACGTAAACGTACACCGTGGCCACGCGGCTTAGCGGGGGTGCGCCGTTGTCCTGCGCTTTCACCTGAAAGTGAAATTCTCTCAGTGTCTCAAAGTCAAAGGTGCGCAGCGCGTAGGCCTCACCGGTGCTGGGTTTGATGCCGACGTAGCTGGCCACAGGGATGCCGTGGTTGTTGTCATTGAGGACGGTATAGGTGATGCGCGCATTTTCGGCCGCGTCAGCGTCGGTGGCCCTGACGGTGCAGAGCGGCGAACCGGGGGGGTTGTTCTCAGCGACGTAGACGGTGTACGACGTCTGTTCGAATCGCGGAGGGTTATCGTTTACGTCGGCGACGTCCACTTGGAAGGTCATTTGAGACGAAAGCGGAGCCGTGCCACCGTCCACGGCGGTTACGGTGACGTTGTAGGATGAGACGCTCTCACGGTCCAGGAACGCCGAGGTGACGACAATATAGTGGTTACGGAAGGATTGGATTTTGAAAGGCGTGGGAGGCAAGAGCTCCAGGACCACTTGCTTGTTTGGGCCAGAATCTCGGTCGTTTACGCTGATCAGAGCCACAACGGTGTCGGCGCGGGCGTCCTCGCGCACAGGAGCGGAAAGAGACGACAGGACAATTTGGGGCGCGTTGTCGTTAACGTCCAAAACCTCTACCACCACTTTACAGTGCGCCGCCACGGCGGCGGGCCCCTTGTCCATGGCCTGAATGTAGATTTCATACGAGCTGGTCTCCTCGTAGTCTAGATTATTCTTCACTGTTATCTTTCCCGTGTCCGTGTCCATGTGGAACGTCTGTCTGACCCTTTCCGGAGTGTAACTACTGAAGGAGTAAAAAATGTCCGCATTGGAGCCCTCATCCAGGTCTGTGGCACTTAATTGAATGACAGGACTTCCTTTGGGGGAGTTTTCCTTCACTTTGACTTTATACACCGAGCTGTCAAAGACAGGCACGTTGTCGTTGGCGTCGAGGACGTGTACGTTGATTCTGGCTGTGCCGCTTCTCTGCGGGGTGCCGGCGTCCACGGCTGTCAGGATGAGCTGATCAGATGGCGTCTGCTCGCGGTCAAAGGGCTTTTTGAGAATAAGCTCAATGTGCTCGCTATTAGCGAAAGGCTTAACGGAGTCCAGGGTCAGATGCTGGTTGGGGCTGAGGCGGTACCGCGTCACAGAGTTGGAGCCCTCGTCCGGATCGCCGGCGGCCTCGATGTGGAACTTGGTCCCGGTGAGAGCCGATTCAGACACTTCCAGTCGATACTCCGAATGCGGGAAGCTCGGCGCGTGATCGTTGACGTCCAGAATGTCCACGTCTACGTGGTGCACTTCCGGGGGGTGGTCCACAATCACCTTCAGGCTGAGTGAACAGGTGACACCCGCCTGACAGAGGCTCTCGCGGTCAATACGGTCGCTCACCACCAACTTCCCGCTTTTGTGATTGACGTTGAAATAGCGCCGTCCACTCTCAGGCGTCACGCGGATGCGTCGGCTGACGAGTTTCTTCAGGTCCAGACTTAAATCGCGGGCGATGTCACCCACCTGTGCGCCGTTCTCCAGCTCCTCCGGAATGGAGTAGCGAATCTGCCCCTTCGTGCAGCCCCCGTATATGAAAATAATGAAACATAATCCGTAATGCGCTGTTGTTGCCATCGCAGGGAGGCAGTATTTGGCAAGAAAAAAAAAAATCCGCCTTTTTAAGACCAGATGCACGTCTCCCGCCACGCCGAGAGGGAGGAAATGGTCCGCATGACTACGTGCAGAACGCCGCCTGCTACCTGGCTGGTGCCCATTTTGCTTGATTTTCTCCCCGCGTGTCCATGTTTGCCTTGTTGTGGATAAAAATGTTTGCCCTCCGAGCAAGACTGATTCCTCTCCTCCTCCCTCTCCTCGATGTGCCGTGGTGTTGCTGTGTGGGCACAGGGAGGGAGGGGGCTCGCTCAAACGATGCAGCGTTCATTTCGGCTCTGGCAAAATGATTTATTCAGGGAAGAATCAACCCGATTGTCTGAAGAGTTCATTTTAACGACGTTTCTGTCGCTCAAGGTTATTACGGAAAAGCGAAGTCCCGTCCGCAGCCGACTGTTGTGCAACGAATCCGGCATATCGTTTTTCTCTCTCTCTCTCTCTCTCTCTCTTTTTTATTTTTTTTTGCCAGCGCCACCGCCCTTTCCAACGCTTGCGCTGGCAAAACCAATTCATGAGCGAGTCGAGCGCTGTTATTCAAAGCTGCCATTACTACTTGTATTTGTAACCTACACTTGAAAGGCAAGAAAAAGTGCATGCATTGAGGTAGGGGAAATATTCTGGGAGATAAAGAAACACGACACGATCAATCTTTCACTCCCAGATCACGTGCTTTCTATCCTCCAGTCTTTATATAACTCATTTGCAAGCAGATTTTATTTGAATCAATGTAACACAAAATCACACTTCAAGTCTTTGCACACGCATGCTGAGATACTTCACGAGTGATGTATGAGTCCAGAACATCTGTGTGGTAATTACTGTGTCATGGTTGCAATTGCAGAACTGTTGCACTGCAGTGGATGGATCTGACATGTTTCTATTCCTACTAACATGAGGCAAATGTTTTGATACACAGCATCGGTGCAAATCGCTTATACCTGCAGTAGCTTTTCTCTACACCTCTGAAAAATAAGACCGGGCCTGAAGGAATTGTTAAATTGACCCGTGCCTGAGAGCGTCATCCAAAATTGATGTACAAAGGTTTCCTACAGCTCTTTCCGGATGTGACTATATTGTACATGTATTTCTAGATTATTTAATGTTATTCAGTTATCCAACTGATCAAGAGGTCCAGTCAAGTTAAGGCGACATGGTCAACAACAACAACAACAACAACAGAAGCTACTTAAATGACACCCACACCCCATGCAGATCATCTTTCTGTCAAACTTGATCTTCAAATTCATTTCTGGGAACATCCTACTTAGCATGCGGGCCACAAGGGGCGTGTATATATATATATATATATATATATAATTGTATACAGTATATCTGCTGTCCATATTCTCCTTCCCTGATATAGTGCCACTTGCGCCCACAGCAATAACAGCAGCCATCAGCGGCGGGAACACACTGACTCACTCGGAAGCTGCGAGTGGACGAGTGTTGATACGAAGCCAGTCCAAGTCAGCGAGGAGGAGGAGGAGGAAGTTGTGGAAAATGGGATGTTGCAAAAGTGTTTGGAGAACAAATGCAAATCACACGCAGAACAAGTCTGTTGTGTAGCTTCACACCTAATTAACCGCTTTGTGATATTCTTCGTCATTAAAGTGCGGCTGTTGTACTTTGGAATACATTTGACGGCACGCCTCTGCAACACGAACAAACAACAAGACATTTTGCTCTCTGAATTTCTGCCTTTGTGAACAACGTGTGCAACGCTCTCCGACGGCTTTCCGTGGACGGACGCTCGAGTCACGCCAACGCTGACATTTTGCAGATTTCCCCAGTGGCTGTTTGGCACTGACAAAAATAAAAGAGAATGAAAATGGTTCATGTGCCACTTCAAGATGAATTCACTCCAAATATGCGAGGCCTTTTCTTTCCACGTCGTTTCCATCCCGCTCTGGGATGTGTTTCAAACGTCGTACACCGCACGTAATTATTACATCTGTCCCATGATTAATTGAAGGCCACTGAGCGACATTCTGTTTTACACCAGGGTGACGCGCATAAAGTTATCAACACTTGTGCCTTCTAATGACAGATGCCTGACACGCATCAACAAACACGGAGGCTAATTGCGAATCCTCGGAAAATACTTCTCGTCTAACCCAGCCTACAAAAAAAAACGGTTAAAAACAAAAGCAAAAACATCAGGAGCAATTTTAGTGACGAGAACGGAAATGATCTTTCACTCTGCCATAATGTTACCATTTGAAATCCCTCATTTCATTAATGATGAAAATGGGCCCTCGTATTAACGACGTTTTCGTTCCCTGAGACTCGACGTCATTAATACTGCAGCCGGCCATTCATAACATGTCTTCTGGCATGGGGAGGCTTTTCTTTTTCAGTGTGCCGCAATAAATCCTCTGGCAGCACCATATTTTTTACAAAATATACGCAAATGGAAATGTTATTTTTTTCTGGGACCCTGTCGGTGGTGGGCATAGGACCATCATCACTTTTCTCTCCCTCACTGCGCTCCTGATGGGACTTAATTCCTTTTTTTTGTGTGTTTCAAATGCAACAATTCACAGCAAATTTCAGTGACTACACGCACGCTGGTCAACCTGAACATTCTGACGAGCTCCAGAGCAAACATTTACTCTCGGAGGTGTATTCATTTCATCCAGCCGTCCATTTTCTAAAACTGCTTCTCTTGCTCACCGACACGAGGAGCCGGACGTCAACCTGGCCGGGCCAAAGGCGGCGCACACTCAAGATTGGTCGCCTGTCAGTCACAGGACACGGAGTAACGGACAACCATTCAGATTTAAAATCAGTCAGACCCTTCTCCAAGTGTCCAAAGCATAAATCACGTGACGGGCGAGAATCGGTAGGGGAGGGCAAGAGCCACGTTTCGGGCCGTAGTGAAAGTGGGCCCTCATCTGGAGGAAAATGGCAGCACAAGTGGCCGGCGCGTGATCGCCATCCTAATTCCAATCCCAATCCGTTGAGCTGCTTCATTAAAGCAAAGCTCTCTAAAGCGTAATCCCGGCCGGCTATGACTCGGAGGGATGTGGACCGAGACAGCCGGGATTCATGCGGTACGGAAGTTGTCATTCTCATTTCCACGGCAGTGACCCAAAACTGGAAATCAAAACCGGACAGCAAAATGCGTCATGCGATCGTGCGAGCGCAACAATGCACGACACAAAAATCCCAAAGTTCACAACTCGATGAAATGGAAAAAAAAAATAAGCAACTAGGGAGGCACCCGCGCCACTTTCTTCAGACACAATACAAATACACGTACTTGCGTTTGAGTACTTGCTGAAATCAAGTAACAATCGAAGTGATAATGCATCTTCTAGAGCCGTCCATCCACATGTGATGAGAAGGTGTTTGATTTGAATCAAATATTGTTCAACTTTCGCTGACTTTTTTCCCGAGATTTTAACATCCAACTACACGTTTGATCAACTTTAATTTAGCCTCTATTTCAGTTATGCGAGAGTCACGATGGAAAAGGACAACATGGATAAGACATGGAGAAGAAAGAAAAACCCCAGCAAAGAACGTGGAGCTTGGTGGATTTTCGAGTAGGACTATCGATAGCGCGTCCACATGTATGCGTGCTAACTACACAAAAGAGTGATAAGAAATTGCAACAGGACAAGTGAAGCGATACTTCTCCACATCGTGGCTCCCTTTAGGAGCGACATTCATCATCCATTTTGCAGAACACAATTGGCAGTCGGCAAAAACGGTCTTGTGGTGAAGCATTTTACGAGTATGAATACGAGTACAGTATTCAAACGCATAAGAATACTAGTATCGGTATGGGCGCATCCGTATTATCCACATGAAGGAATAATTCTCAACCAGAAATCTTGACGGTAAACTTGAACGTAAACACAGCACTACGGTATTTATGATAAACGTTCAAGTTGTTTTAGGTCTTTGCAACATTTTGGCCTGAATGCATTTTCGAATATCAGTCCCAACATGAATTCCTTAACACACGTGGACACGGTGGAGGAGAAGACATTTCTCTGATTATGTTTGTTGGTGCTCATCCCTTGTGGACATTGCTTTGAAAAATAAAGGGCAGAGGGAAAAACGGAATGAAAAGGAGCACAAATCCCTCCTTCTGGGGAAAAAAAGCGCCTTCCCGATTCACGCTGTGCATAAATCAAGCAGACGCCGAACAAAGCTATCTGGAAAAGCAGGCGAGCTTTGGACGGGTCCCCGTTTGGACGGCACGACACGGGGACGGAAGCTGAGGTTGTGAGCGTGACGAGCTAATCTAGTGACAAAAACAACATCCCCATGCCGCTCCCAAGAGAGAGAAGGGAGGAAATGGTGCGGACGAGCGATGGAGAGCACCGGAGAGAAATCCTCTCATTTCGCTGTGACCAATTGGAATATGTTCCCGCTCAGCTACAGGACATCTATTGAATGGGTTTCCCCCCCCCCCCCCCTTTCACATTCTCAAAAGCAACTTTTCCTAAATCAGCCTTAAGCTGCTGCTGTTTTGTTTTTTGTTTTTTCCTGTGCAAAATCCTCCTTTTTCCACTTCATTCTTCTTCCTGCAATTTGGCATTTGCACTCACGACAAAACAACCACTGTTGCGTGTCTTCAATATATCGGAAGGACGCCCGCGTGCGTGTAGGCGGCCGCGTACGGGCAGCTCCTCGGAAACTGAGGAGTGCATCCTTTCATTAAGGCTGAGGGCAGTCTCCATGGCAACCACAGACAGCAGCATCTGCCTCACTTGCACAAAGGACACGCCCGTGTGAGGGGAGAAAAACAGGAAGTGCTACACGTCTGGGTGCTACTCTCCTTTAGAGAAATACATAAGGCCCACACGTCACAAGAAATATTTGCATCGTCATGCTTCCCGTCCTTGAGAAAAATGACTGCACTATGTGCAATTTACAAAGGCACTTTGCTGCGAACCTCGTGTAGGATAATGTAGTGGATGTTAAATAATTGAAGGGATTCTGCAGCGCTGAGGGAGCTCAAACGGCTTCTCGAGGCACACCCTGATGTCATCGTCTTTCGGATGCTGACACATCAGCACATCCATCAAACGCACATTTTCGATACATTGCAGGGTCGTTGCGATGGCCGCACGGGGAAAAAGCCTTTCATCTACCTCGTCAGATACGCAGGCCACGCGCTCGCGTTTCCCGGATCCGCTAAGAAAGACATTTGGGTCTGTCCGCCCCACCCCGCCCAGCCGCAGAGAAAAAGGCTGATGGCGCGGTCGGTGCTGAAGCTGCAGTAGCAAGAAGCAGCGAGGAGCGGAAAATTACTCACCCCTCCCCCAGCCCAGCCTTCGCAACTCACATTTACAGAGAGCTGCAATGAGCACAACACCTTGATGCGGGGAAAGGGCTTGGAATTGTTTAGAGAAGTGTAACACGGGGGTGGAGGGGGGGGGGTGCAAGCGAGGGAGCAGCCATCTTTAAATCACAAGATGACCCACTTGTCCATGCGCACACACACACACACGAGACGGTTTCACTGCGTGCGAGCACACAAAGCCTCTGTCAAATCTCCCTCGGAGTGACGCAAGGGAGCGACGACCGTCACATCGGACCTCGCCAGTTTGTGCTGGACCACTCCCTGAAATGAGGTCATGTGGTTTGAGTGCCTCTCAGCATCACAGATACGCCGCGTCGCACAGTGCTGGACGACACTAAGCCGTCCCTGTTCCTTTTCAATGCATAGAAATGAAGACACAACAATAAGTTCATGGGGAATAAGACCCACTACGTTTTCTGTGCTTTGCTTGAACGCACCAGCGCTGCCTGTGCAGCGTACACATTAGGAATGCTAATGAATATATATTAGATCATGTTTGCAACACTCCGGCGCCGATAGCACACATGTCTGCGGCGACGGACATTAATTCTGTTAGTTCCCTCAGCTGCTCTCCTCCTCAGCAATCGGCGGCGAGGAAAAGGGGGATGGGAAAGGGTAGCCTGCGCGAGGCGGGGGAGAGGGAGACGCTAGCTTTGGAAGTGAATACTCGAATATCTTCGTGTTATGGCACGAGTGAGGAAATCAAAGTCAACCTAGATTAAGGGTACTACTCCTGGTTCTCACTGCACAACCTAATTTGGTGTTCAATTAACAACATGTTTGCATATGATAACATGGAGTGAATAGCAAGCCACAGAAAGTGACCTCCTTTCCGCACGCTGCTCCACGATGGATTGATTGTGGGTCCCGATGCGCACACACACAACAGTATGGCAAACGCTAGGAGACAAACGAGCACATCCACTGTTATACTATCAATAAGTGTCAAGACATTTGACAAAATCATCGTGAGTCATCATCCACGGCATCTCAAAAATAGAAATAAACAAGACTCATCTTCTCAGAGTACGGCAGTACAGATTGTGCAAATGCCATTGATTTGAGAAGACCGTATCTATTTTCAGACTTTGCAATCATCAAAAATAGAATTCTCCTCACTGTGCATCAGTCACCTTAAAAGTGAGTCATAATCATTTCGTCATCACAGTAATGCAATGCACACCTGCAACAAACACGTCACAATGGATAGATGGACACGGACATCCTGGGCCAGTGGTGGTCCTGCAAACTCTGGTGCAGTATTGAAACAAACATTAACTTCTGGACTAATCAATTTGTGTGATAAGCAAAGTGTAAGATGGCAAAAAGACACACTGGCCACATCATTAGGTACAGCTACACCATCAAATAATATCCAATGCAAGAACTCTGTATTTAATTCAAAAAAAAAAAAAAAAGTCTACCTGTGCAAAGATAACTGCTCTTTTTGAACGGTGCACAAAGACATTCGAAATGCTTTTGCAACTTGCACAACAAAAACAAACAAACACGTAATTGCCGAGCGTATTCCACACAAAACCGAAGTTCGACCAAGTTAGTACAACACAATGACAGCTGAGTAGTAACAAAAAGAAGACTTACTCGGAAGCCAAACATTCCATTTTGGGTTGGAGAGCACACACGCTAAAGCTAGCGACCTGGTGAAGGACGGCAGCTGCAATGTCGCCTCCAGCCACAAGCGGCAGGAGTGAGCCCACATTTCCTGAACGCTGACCATTTAAAAGCGAAGAAGATGCTGGCGATCAGTTTGCTTGTCTTGGCGTGAAAATGCAGTCAAAACGTCGGCGAGGAAGCGACGCCAGAATGCCTCCGAACATGCGAAAAAGCCTTCGCAACGAACAAACAGCCTGCCCCATTCGATGGCAACACTTGCTATTTGACCAATAAGTTGATTTCCGGCCCAGTCGAGTTGTATTTTCCACGCAGAGTGGACGCGCACTTCAAGCGACACATTTCCAGCGCCAATTTTTGCAGCAAATAAATCGCCGCTCCTCTCGCGTCGGGCCCATTCTTCACAAATATAACTTATTTGACGTTTGAAAAGAGATAAGACGAGCTTTGTCTCAAATAAGTAACATTTGATGACGGAAGAAGACTAGACTGGTCAGTAATATTGCAATGAGCTTGCTTTGTCGATGTTTAGTGCATTAACTGATGGCAAACTATGAATGCTGAATGTGTGGCGTATTGAATCAACAAATAACTTGATGCTTAACTTGAAATTTTCAGGGAACCGTGATGGGCTGTGCCTCATAAGCAACGTGGAATGGTGAAGAAACCCTGGACAGGTTAGTGATATTATTGGAAAGTTGTTTGTGTACATTGTGGATTGAATTTAGTTTTGGCAAAGTACATTTACAGACGGGAGTCTTATGCAAGATGACATTTTTTTAGAGCAACTGTTACTCGCACCTTGTTTAATCACGTTTGTTGTGTAGTGGCCCATCCTCAAAAATAATGCAAAAAAAATACAAGGAAACGGTATGAATTATATTGGAGCACAGGTTTATGCAATTTATTTGAAGCATGCGCTTCTTTTTACAAAGGTCTTCATTAGCCACTTTTGTGACTAATTTGCTTTTTGTGTCCTTGTATGTTTACGATTATTGAGCCTGAAGTTTCTTTTCAGGCCGACTTGTATTCCATTTTGAAGTGTATGGCAACGTGCCATGAAAAGTTACTCACTGCCATTGACAGCTGTTGAGTTCAAATGTTCAAGTTCGCAACCCAAAATAAAGAACTGAAATAAAAGTGGGGCCATTGTTATCATCACAATGTTAAATTCTATCACCAAAAGTCAGCAGCTGTTTATGAAGTCCTCTCTCGTGCAGGCACAACAATCAACAATTTGTTATAAGATGTAGAAATCAATGCACCCATCCATTTTCTTTGCCGCTTATCCTCACGAGGGTCACGGGGGGTGCTGGAGCCTATCCCTGCTGTCAACGGGCAGGAGGCGGAGTACACCCTGAACTGGTTGCCAGCCAATGGCAGGCCACGCGGAGACAGACAAACAGCCGCAATCAGAATCACACCTAGTGGCAATTTAGAGTGTCCAATTAATGTTGCATGTGTTTGGGATGCGGGAGGAAACCCACCCGGAGGAAATCCACGCAAGCAAGGTGAGAACACGCAAACTCCGCACAGGCGGGCCGGGATTGAACCCGGGACCTCGGAACTGTGACTTTACCAGCTGATCCACCATGCTGCCCGGGTCTAGAGATAATAAGTACATTTTAAATGCAATTGACTCATTTGTTTTTTTTACATTCAACAATACCTTTGAATGACATTCAGGCTACTCGTCCTCACACTGCACTTTTATATTTGTATTTCATTGTGTGCCATATGCAAACAACTGTGTCGAGGTGTAGCGGTGCTACAAGCTGAGCTCACTTGCGAGGTCGCAGCTTTTCAGAAGAGAAGCTAATTTTGTGATCACAGCGTTAGGCCACTAACTTTGACAAATGCTCCATTTTAGAAGGCCATTGTAACCCTTAAATGCATCAACGTCACAGATTAGGTAGCTATCATTGCCAACATTCTTTGTGGAATGGTACCGTTATATGGGAAGTGGACAACCATTTACCAAATGGCACATCAGTCGGGATTTCATCAATCTCACGGCCGTGTCATTTCAAACTTCTGCTCGTTTGCAGGTCATACATAACATAGCAGAATGTCAGCGGTTTCGGCTATGTCGCAAAAGTCATCACAAATCATCCAGCAAACATCAGCAGCTCACACAGCACAACCTAGCAACACGTTCATAGCATCAATAGAATGAAAGAAAAATGAAATGGAAAAAGATGAAGCTGAAGATGACAATATTACACAGAATATATATAATTCAGATGATTTTCTGTACAAGACCAAAAGTGTTGTGGTTTATTTAAATAATTTATATTTCAGTTTGATAGAGGTTGAGCGCATAGTTGTCATTTTATGGTGGCTAGCTTAAGTATAGTTAAGCTACATTTAATGTAAAATAAATTGTTGCTTAGGTCACTACATTTACCAACTGGGTTTCCCAACACAGGCAAAACCTGGAATCATTTTTTTAACTGCACACAAGACCAGCAGTGACTTCCGAGTCTCAGTCAGCACCACGGACAGTGGTCAAAGCGCCTCACAGCAAACAAGGAGATGTTTACTGCTTCCAGGACATTAGAACTCCATTTCTAGACATTTTTAGATATGGACAGCCTACCTTTTCGCTGTTTGGCAAAGTCTGAGTCCTGGTGAAGGTGTCGCCTCCGTGAATGCTGATCAGTTCGGCCTCGGCCGGCGGAAAGGCCGCGGGGAAAAGCACCAGGTCGCTCTTGAGCGTGTCGGAGCCCAAACACACGTCGTACTGCTGCGTCGCTTTGGAGTAAGACCAGCTCCCGTCGGGGTGGGCGGCAATCACGGGGGCGCCGCCGTCCGTCCGTCTGCGGCATTTGAAGGCTACGAAAGCCAGCAGGCTGAGCAGAAAGACCAGCGACACGGCCGCGATGGCGATGAGCAGATACAAGTGCAAACGGGAGAAGCTCTCCTCCTTTCTGGGCACATGTCTGAACTGAGTGCGGATGTCAGCTGTGCTTTCAAGCACCAGCACATCAATGGACACCGTCGCCGACAGGGAGGCTTCTCCGTGATCGCACACCGACACCACCAAGGGGTGACTTTTCAGGTCATCCTCGCTCATTCTCCTCCTGGTCCGAATCTCCCCGCTGCCACTTCCGATGCGGAAGAGCGGCCCGTTGCCGCCTTTGGGCTCCGACAGCTGGTAGGAGAGCAGCGCGTTGTAACCCGAGTCGGCGTCCACGGCCCTGATCTTCGCCACAAAGTATCCCGCTTCGGCGGAGTAGGGGACGCTCTCGCCGTTGGCCGAGCCGTGCTCGGAATAGGGCGGCAGAATGCGGGGACTGTTGTCGTTCTGGTCCAGGATGAAAAGGTTGACGCTCACGTTGCCGCTGAGCGGAGGGACGCCGCCGTCCGTGGCCTGAACTTTGAACTCCAGCGTCTGCAGCGTCTCGTAGTCGAACGACTGCAAGCTGACGATGTCGCCGCTCTCCGAGTTGATGTTGATATTTGATCTCACGACGTCATCATTGTGATTATTGCCATGAATAAGTGAAAAGAATATTTTGGCGTTTTCTCCCACATCTGGATCATCTGCACTCATGGTGTAGATAACTGCACCGGCTGGACTGTTTTCCTCGACAAAAACATGAATGACAGGTTCTCTAAAGCGGGGCACGTTGTCATTGATATCAGAAATTTGCACCGTCATGACACTCGTACTGGACAGCGAAGGAACGCCTTCATCAGACGCACTTATGGTAATCTTATATTTTGAAACCTGCTCTCTGTCGAGGGCGCCGTCTACAACCAAAGAATAGTGATTTTTATACGTATTCTTGATTTTAAACGGGACATGCTCAACGATCCGAACGTTAACGAGGCCGTTTTTGTCCGTGTCGTTGTCTTTCACCGTCAAGAGCCCCACGATTGTGTCGAGCGGCGCATCCTCCCTCACCACGTCGACTAAAGAAGTCACTGATATTTGGGGGGGATTATCATTAATGTCGATGATTTCGATGAGTACTTTACAATGCGATGCTCTTGAATTCCACCCTTTGTCCTTTGCCTGCACTCTGATTTCAACAGCGTTGGCCTTTTCGTGATCCAATTGGCCGTTGACTGTAATTTCCCCCGTCACCGAATTGATTGCAAATTTGTCAACATCACTATCACCGTCGTGATTGATAAAGGAATAAACAATTTCTCCATTCACACCCTCATCTAAATCCCCAGCATGCACAGATAAAACGCTTGTTCCACGCGGAGCATCTTCAGTGACGGTGGCTTTGTACAAGGCGTCGTCGAATATCGGAAGATTGTCATTCACGTCCTGCACGAGGATTGTGACTTGTAACGTGCCCGTTTTAACAGGTTTCCCTCCGTCCAGAGCCGTCAACGTCAGCTTGATCACCGAGTGTTTCTCGCGGTCCAGAGCTTTTCGGAGCACCAATTCGGCGGACGCGGGCTGCTCGCCCGCATGCTGCACATCCAAAGAGAAATGCTCGTTTTGGCTCACTTTGTAGCTTTTCACCGAGTAACCGCCGACGTCCGCGTCGAATGCTTTTGGTAAAGCGAATCGTTCCCCGGTGAAAGCCGACTCAGACACATTCAGAACAATCTCGGGCAGCCGGAAATACGGGGCGTTGTCGTTTATGTCCACAATTTGAAGCTCAAAGCGAAAGAGATTGAGCGGCGCGTTCGCAACGGCTTCCACCTCCAAGGAGCACCTGACACGGCGAGAGCACAACTCCTCTCGGTCGATTCTGTCCCTCACCACGAGCATTCCCGTTTTGCCACTGACCTCCAAATACCTGGCATTCGGCCCTGATATTTGCAAACCCCGCAATCCCAAATCCTGGCCATCGAGGTGCAGGTCCTTGGCTAAATTCCCCACCGTGGTTCCAGGGTCGGATTCTTCCGCCAGAGAATAAACTATCTGTGCGGATGCCACACTCCAAAGGTGGAACAAAGGGAAGGAAGAATAGATCCAAAGGCGAGGCATGTCGTCCACTTTCATTCTCCTCCCGGCTTGTTAGACAGTTTCCACCCAAAAGTTGAAAAGCGCCGCCAACATTCTAACACGTCCGAGTCACAGCAAGAATGGAGGATTTTGCAACGGCGAACAAAGACTCAATCGCGTTCCATCTCCCAATATGGAGGACGAGGAGGAGCGTTCACGAGCGTTCAGCAAGGGGTCGACATTTGTGGTCCGTGGGGGACATCTTGTGGTCAAATATGATACATTTTCTGCCAGATCAAAATGGACCATCTTCGAGGCGTCAAATTGATATTCACGGTGGCCCAAAATGAACACCTGGGACAACATCGCGGGCCGAACTGAATATTGAATGGGGGGGAAAAAATTACTGTGAGGTGCCTGTTGACCTTCTCCACAGAAATATCGCGAAAAGGTTTGTCATATGTCAACAAACTGAAATTTGCCCTCGGCACTGATTTTGGAATAAACAAACTTTAATATTAGGAGCACGAAGAATCAAGTTTGCAATAAAAAAAAAACAAACATCAGTGGTATTTATTTCTTGTTTTGTATTTAAATAATATGAAATCTTTTTAATCTCTGATTTCCTATCTTTTTATGTTCGTATTTTTTTTAAAGTCCAACAATAAAATAACCCCTCCTCACCCAATATAATAATAATAATAATAATAATAATGTCCTTCACTAAAAATCCAGCCGTCAAACTATTACCACTCCCCACCTAGGAGTTGATAAAAGGCATTTAAAATAAACATGAATTCAATTGTGCTATGGTCAATGGTCTGTGGACAAATAATCTGCCCCCTGCTGTTTTTTTAAGTTGACTATTTTCCATCTTTAGTTTGGCCATTTTTGAGAAGGGGCAGTGTACATTTGCCCGAGGAGTAGCCCAGGTTGCATACTTGCTAACGGCTTGCTAACGGGGGCTCGTCGGTCCTGACTAATGGGCCGACACACGTGGAAAGCATTCTGGGATCTGTGGCATTCGTGGTGCAGGTGCTGTGCACTGGCGGGCCAGCTCTAATCCACATTTCATTTGGTCTTGCGGGCCAAATGTAATTACATCATGGACCGAATTTGGGCCCCGCGCCTGAGCTTGACATGAATGCAACTAAAATCCAAATTTAGCGTTACAATTATTGCACACACCTAAGTAATTGCCTCACCACTATTTTATGAAAGTTAATACTTTTTAGTTGACCAGTCAACTGCAATGCGCATTTCATACACAAGATAACTCAATGTACTTCACGTGATTAAAAGCATTGAAACCAAAAAAGGAAATGCTTCAAAACAAAGAGGGGAAAAAAATATGCTAGTTCACCATGTTTGCTTTGGACTCTGCGCTCCACTATTTGACCTGAGTCAGTCGAGCTCGGAGCTCTACTGGGTTTGTATTCCGGAAGTATTCCTTTCACGTATGCAGGGCCTCAACCATTTATGACTTATAGACCAGTAGGAGAACTTTAAAATCCATTCTAAAGCTGACTTGAAGCCAGTGTAAGGACTTCCCCATTGGAGTTGTATGCCCTGACCTCTTTGTTCTGGTCAGAACCTCAGAACCTGAGCTGCAGCTGCTGAATGCTCTTTTTCAGAAGACCATTACAGTAGTCAAGTCTACTTGAGATAAAAGCATCGATGAGCTTCTCTTTGTCTGCTTAACGCAAGCAAGCAAGCATTCACTCTCGATCAGGGGTGTCAAACTCAAGGCCCGGGGGTCAGATCCGGCCCGCCGGATGTTTTTATATGGCCCTTGAAGGCTAATCATGTGGTCAATTTACATGATTCTCGTGAAAATCTGGATAAAAATATTCAAATTCTGAGATCATGAATAAGATTGAGATATTGCAAGCATTTTTGTGTTACTAAACATGAACAATTGTCGAACAACTCAGAGCCTTGATTTCTCATTCCAAAACCAATTAATCTAATGTGTAAATACAATGAGGTGATTCCACAACGTTATGGTTTCACAGTCCTAACGGCCCTCTGAGGGGAAACTCTAACGACAATCCGGCCCGTGACAAGAATGAGCTTGACATCCCTGCTCCAAATGTTCTTCAGATGGTAAAAAGCAGTTTTAGTCATAAATTTGATACGACTGTTGAAAGTCAGGTCAGAATCTATCACAACACCAAAGTTTCGTAGTTGGGCCTTCTTTGTGAATGCAAGTGATTGTCTTTTCTTTATTGCCAAAAACATTTATCTCGGTTTAAATGTGGTTTAATTGAAGAAAATGTTGCCTCATCCAGTTATCTGCGTTAGGCAGTGGCACAACAGCTAAATTGAAGTTGCGTCATCGGGAGACCCTGCTAAATATAACCATGTCTTCGTTTACGTAGCTATGAATGTCAAAATGAGAGTTCCAAATAGTTTGATCCAAGGTTAGCATATATATAGGCAGAACAGGAGGGCTCCAAAAATGGACCCTTGGGGGACCCCATAGGTCGTTGCCGTTCGATGAGCTTGTACACTTGGAATGGTTGCCAAATAACTCACCCGAGCAGAACCTGAACCATTTGAACCAATGTTCCATTTAGTCCTACCCACGTTTCCAACATGTTCAGCCGCAGCACTGCATCATGATCTAGCGTATCAAAAGCCGCAATGAGCTCCAACACGGTCAGAATTGACACCTTTCCTGGGTCAGTATTTGACATGACATCATTAATATCATATTAGATGACCACAAGAGAGACACTGTTGGTCCTTTGAAATCATCTTTTGCGTGACGCCATCCGTTGAGCCAATGAAGTCAACCACTGCATTCGGAAGCAAAATCTCTCGCCACACCAAACAAAAACGTCACAAACGGGATGGAGAGTGAAGCCAAAATGAACTCCCAAACTGACTTCCTCAGTGCAAAATCGGAACTTGTTTTGGGCCAGTTCGATTCGTGTTGCGAGAATGACAAGGAATGGAAATTCTCCCATGCAACAGAAATGATTCAAATGTTCTGACTGACGCTATACGTCGCTGTCATTGTTAAATTCATCCATCCATTTCAACATCTTCCTTTTCTTATCCTCACAGAGTCAAATATTTTTGTTGTTGTAATAATTAAATCTTTTGGGGGACAAACTAAGTGAAATTGGAACATTTTTCCCAACACCGCTGTTGATGTCACGATTGTGTATCACTGCTCAACCCTTTTGTGCCGTTGTCCGATTATTTCACACTCAAAATGTAACTGCTAAACCTCTCGTGTTGTCTATTATATAATTCCATGCAAGGATGTCAAACACGGAGAAGAGGTTCTAAAAAACACAAAAACTGGAATATGGCTGGGACATTTGCATAATCTACATTACCTTCTCGCTGTTTGGCAAAGTCTGAGTCCTGGTGAAGGTGTCGCCTCCGTGAATGCTGATCAGTTCGGCCTCGGCCGGCGGAAAGGCCGCGGGGAAAAGCACCAGGTCGCTCTTGAGCGTGTCGGAGCCCAAACACACGTCGTACTGCTGCGTCGCTTTGGAGTAAGACCAGCTCCCGTCGGGGTGGGCGGCAATCACGGGGGCGCCGCCGTCCGTCCGTCTGCGGCATTTGAAGGCTACGAAAGCCAGCAGGCTGAGCAGAAAGACCAGCGACACGGCCGCGATGGCGATGAGCAGATACAAGTGCAAACGGGAGAAGCTCTCCTCCTTTCTGGGCACATGTCTGAACTGAGTGCGGATGTCAGCTGTGCTTTCAAGCACCAGCACATCAATGGACACCGTCGCCGACAGGGAGGCTTCTCCGTGATCGCACACCGACACCACCAAGGGGTGACTTTTCAGGTCATCCTCGCTCATTCTCCTCCTGGTCCGAATCTCCCCGCTGCCGCTTCCGATGCGGAAGAGCGGCCCGTTGCCGCCTTTGGGCTCCGACAGCTGGTAGGAGAGCAGCGCGTTGTAACCCGAGTCGGCGTCCACGGCCCTGATCTTCGCCACAAAGTATCCCGCTTCGGCGGAGTAGGGGACGCTCTCGCCGTTGGCCGAGCCGTGCTCGGAATAGGGCGGCAGAATGCGGGGACTGTTGTCGTTCTGGTCCAGGATGAAAAGGTTGACGCTCACGTTGCCGCTGAGCGGAGGGACGCCGCCGTCCGTGGCCTGAACTTTGAACTCCAGCGTCTGCAGCGTCTCGTAGTCGAACGACTGCAAGCTGACGATGTCGCCGCTCTCCGGGTTGATGTTGATCATTGACGATATTGGAATTCCATTTGCATCTCCCAACAATGCATACGTCACTCTTGCATTCTCATTCATGTCGGAATCTTTTGCGGTTATTCTGTGGCTAGTTGCTCCCGCAGGACTGTTTTCTTTGACATAAATATTAATCACAGATTCGGAGAAACGTGGCGCGTTGTCATTCACGTCAGCAATGTGAATGGCGATTAAACTTGCACTGGATAGAGGAGGTTTCCCCTCATCATTCGCAACAAGAGTGACATTATAAAAGGCGTATTCTTCCCTATCTAGGGGGCCATCCACAACGAGAGAGTAATAGTTTCTATAATTAGACTTAAGGTGAAAAGGTGCAGCGGACCCTAATTTGCATTGAGTGTTGCCATTCTTCCCCCCGTCTTTATCAGTCACCGTCACCAAAGCCACGACGCTTCCTCGCTCAGCATCTTCCTTCACGGGGTTCATGAGTGACGTCACGACAATTTCTGGGGCATTGTCGTTCACGTCGAGCACTTCCACGAGGAGCTTTGCGTTGGCCCTCCGAGGCGACAAACCGTGGTCGGCTGCTTGGACGTGAATATCGTACGCTGCTTGCGCCTCATAATCCAAACGGCCTTTTACAGTCACCTCAGCCGTGTCTGCGTCTATCAAAAACACGTCTGCGGGGTCAAAATGTGCGCGTTTCACAAAGGCGAACGTCAGCCTCCCGTTGTCTCCTTCGTCGAAATCTGTCGCACTTAACTGAACGACTAAAGACCCAAAGGGCGCATTTTCTTGCACGCGAGCCTTGTACAGCGCTTGACTGAACGTCGGCGAGTTGTCGTTAACATCCAAAACATTTACCGTCAACAACGACGTTCCACTTTTGGAAGGCTTTCCTCCATCAACGGCGGTAAGTGTTAATTTAATCGCGGCTTGTTTTTCTCTATCTAAAGCTTTGATCAGCATCAACTCAGCCGACGCACTTTGCTCGCCGTCGCCGCCTTGCACGTCAAGAGCGAAATATTCATTTGCACTCAGCTTGTAAGTCTTCACCGAGTTTGCTGCGACGTCAGCGTCAAGCGCCAGAGGAAGCAAGAAATGCTCGCCCGCCGGCGAGGATTCGGACACGTTGAGCGAGTGCGACTCCTCCACGAAGCGAGGCGCGTTGTCGTTCACGTCATCGACCAGCACCTCAATTCGATGCAGCGACATCGGGCTTCGGAGGATGGCCTCCAAGTTGAGAGTGCATTTCGTCGCCTTCGGACACAGCTCCTCGCGGTCGATTCGCGCTGCAACATAAAGCTCCCCTGTTCGAAAATTGGCCTTGAAGTATTCCTGACTGTAAGCAGACACCAGGCTGAGATCCCGAGTTTGAAGGTCCCTCGCGTTGACATTTAACTCCTTCGCAAGGTTTCCCACCACGGTTTCTTTGTCCACCTCTTCGGAAATGGAGAAGGAAATCTGAGCGGCGCAGCAGCGCAATAAAACCGCGAGGAACAGCCGGCACAGCCGCGACGTTTTGCGGCCACCGCCCATCGCTATTTGCGCGGATTCCCACGTCACAAACACCGCTCGTTATGCGCAAAACAACGCCCGATCGTCCATAATCCCTCCCGCGATCCTCCTCCTCCAAATATCTTCGTCTTGTGGGCTCAGCGCACAATGCGAGCAGCCTGATGACGCGACGCCCGACCGCGGGGCCGGTGAGCGCAACAAAGTGGTGGTCTGATGCGACCCCAAGCGTTCAAACTTGGGATCAACGCAATTTTCCTCAAAATACTATGGAATTATGAAAGTGATTATATGCTGCATGTCGATGGCTTAAATCGAGAGGAAAACAACGAAGAGCCAAAGTCACGTTATGGATATTACTTTTTATGTAGATATAAATTATTGAGATTTGAATGAGGACCACGCTCAATCATCGCCAGAATGAAGTGAGTGCAAACACAGGAACAACATACACGCTGGAGTGATGTTCAGATAGACAACACGTTCCAGCTGAGTTCCAAAGGTAAAAATGAGATTAGAAATATTCATTTATCAAGACAAAACGGGCACAGTGCCGTCAAAATCGTGCAAGGTCCTCCCGACGTTGTTTTGGGAAAATGGGATGAACTGAATTGCGCATTGCAAAGCAACTTACTTGCTACCCGTTGAAACACATATATGATGTGAAAGTTCAAGACAATAAAACATAATTATTTGTATATTAACTGCTATTTTTGGGGTTCTAAATAAGAAGCCTACAAATGTATGTCAAGGGTGGGCTCAGTGGAGCCACTGAGTGGAATTCAAGAAAGTTTTCCCATCAGGAACTCAAACAATATTCAGCACCGAGGACAGCGCGACTTATACTTGAAAGGAGTCCTGGTTTGGGGCTGGATCCTGTCCCAGAAAACCAGACTGAGAAGGCGAAGTCCACCATGCAATCACCAATGGGTGTGAATTGAGACCACAACAGATGCAAGGACAACAACTATGTGTACCACTACACTTTGGCCATGGTGTTCCATTCAAATCCATAATTTGTATCAAACAGACTCCCAAACCTGGCATGTACTTCAACTAATTATCCAATCAGTCAGTTTATATTGCTGATTATAAAGCATGATAGATATATCAATATATAAAAAGCAGGCCTTACAGCACAATGTTGTTTACAAATTGCAAATATTACTGGTTGAGTGTGAGCAAAAAATCTGACCTAACGTTTCACTACACGGCAAAGTCCAAGTCCATTTCTAGACATTTTTAGATATGGACAGCCTACCTTCTCGCTGTTTGGCAAAGTCTGAGTCCTGGTGAAGGTGTCGCCTCCGTGAATGCTGATCAGTTCGGCCTCGGCGGGCGGAAAGGCCGCGGGGAAAAGCACCAGGTCGCTCTTGAGCGTGTCGGAGCCCAAACACACGTCGTACTGCTGCGTCGCTTTGGAGTAAGACCAGCTCCCGTCGGGGTGGGCGGCAATCACGGGGGCGCCGCCGTCCGTCCGTCTGCGGCATTTGAAGGCTACGAAAGCCAGCAGGCTGAGCAGAAAGACCAGCGACACGGCCGCGATGGCGATGAGCAGATACAAGTGCAAACGGGAGAAGCTCTCCTCCTTTCTGGGCACATGTCTGAACTGAGTGCGGATGTCAGCTGTGCTTTCAAGCACCAGCACATCAATGGACACCGTCGCCGACAGGGAGGCTTCTCCGTGATCGCACACCGACACCACCAAGGGGTGACTTTTCAGGTCATCCTCGCTCATTCTCCTCCTGGTCCGAATCTCCCCGCTGCCGCTTCCGATGCGGAAGAGCGGCCCGTTGCCGCCTTTGGGCTCCGACAGCTGGTAGGAGAGCAGCGCGTTGTAACCCGAGTCGGCGTCCACGGCCCTGATCTTCGCCACAAAGTATCCCGCTTCGGCGGAGTAGGGGACGCTCTCGCCGTTGGCCGAGCCGTGCTCGGAATAGGGCGGCAGAATGCGGGGACTGTTGTCGTTCTGGTCCAGGATGAAAAGGTTGACGCTCACGTTGCCGCTGAGCGGAGGGACGCCGCCGTCCGTGGCCTGAACTTGGAACTCCAGCGTCTGCAGCGTCTCGTAGTCGAACGACTGCAAGCTGACGATGTCGCCGCTCTCCGAGTTGATGTTCAGAAGTGATGAAATTGGCACATTCCTCGGATAAATATCGAGCAACGTGTATGACACTTTTGCATTTTGGCCCAAGTCGGGATCATGTGCTTTCACGGAACAAAGAGAATATCCCGCTGGACTATTTTCTTCGACATAAACATTAATGACGGGTTGCATAAATCGAGGTGCATTATCATTAACATCGGAAAGCTGAACTGTAATTATTCTTCTCGTGGACAGAGGTGGACTTCCTTCATCTGTGGCAATGATGGAAACATTATAAAAAGAGATGTTTTCTCTGTCCAGTGCTCCATCAACTATTAATGAATAATCATTTTTGTAGTTGGAATTTAACTTAAAAGGCGGTGACCCGAGCACCTGGCAGTTGGCTGCCCCGTTGTCGCCCGCATCCTTATCGCTCACGGTAACCAAGGCAACAATTGTCCCCAATTCTGCGTTTTCCTTGACTGGGGTCATCAGTGACGTCACCGTTATCTGGGGGGCATTGTCGTTCACGTCGACTACCTCGACGAGCAGTTTTGCAAGCGCGCTACGAGGAACGGGGCCTTGATCCGCTGCCTGGATCCTGACTTCGTAAGCGGGAGTCTCTTCATAATCTAAAGCCCCTTTCACGGTGATTTCTCCCGTTTCTGAATTGAGATTAAAAATGTCGGACGGCTCGTTGTTGCCTCGTTTAATGAGGGAATACGCGATCCTGCCGTTTATGCCTTCATCCAAATCTGTTGCGTTTAATGTGATCACGAGTGAGCCCCGCGGGGCGTCTTCCCTCAGACGCACTTTATACAGCGACTTGCTAAAGGCGGGCACGTTGTCGTTGACATCGAGCACGTTGACGCGGATTTGCAAGGAGCCAGACTTTGGAGGTTTGCCTCCATCGACGGCGGTGAGCGCGAGTGTGAGGAGTGATTGTTTCTCTCGGTCTAAATGTTTCTGCAGCACCAATTCGGCAGACACGCCGTGATCGCCTCCGCTCTGCACGTCCAATGCAAAATGTTCATTATTGCTCAGTTTATAGCTCCTCACCGAGTTGCTGCCAATGTCTGCGTCCACGGCCACCGGGAGGAAATGCCGCTCTCCCGGTGAAGCGGATTCGGGGATGTCCAAAGTGTAGGCGTTTTCCGCAAAAGCAGGCGAATTGTCGTTGACATCCAAAATATTGATCTCAATTCGATGTGCCGTCATGGGATTGTTCAACACCGCTTGTATCCTCAACGCACATTTGACCACATTCGGACAAAGCTCCTCCCTGTCTATTCGTTCCTTTACAAATAGGTTACCGCTCTGTAAATCCACGTCAAAGAACTCCTGGCTGGTGCTGGCAACCACACGCAGACCTCTGGCGTGCAACTCGTGCACGTTGAGGTTGAAATCCTTGGCGATGTTCCCCAGCACGAAGCCTTTGTTCACCTCCTCGCTCACGGAGTAGGACAGTTGCGACGCGGACGAGCCGCAGACACAAAGCAGCAAAGCAAAGAGCAGCCCCGAATCCCGTCTTCGTTGACGCATCCTCATCGTCAATGCCGCAAAATCAGCGCAATTCCGTTCTCATTTGTCCACATTGAGATAATTCCGCCCGATGCAGCGTTGCTGTCCGGAGCTTTCTGTGCGCCTTCTGCGCATGAACTCGCGGCTGGTGACGAGTCCCCCCCCAGCCCCGCCACCCCCCATGCAGGGCGGAGTAGAACTACTGAAGGGTCGTCTTGCACGCTCCTTCCTATCTACGGTCTCTTGCGACCCCGTGTGGTCGATGAAAGATACGACAGTCTTTCCAGCCACACAATGCCAGAAGAAGAGCAAAATAAACGTTTGAAAAAGCTGACATTTAAGGCTGACAGATGACAAAGTAAGGAAATATGTAATTTCACGTTCCACTTTCGTGAATAACATCTTCAGAACGAAAAAAAAAGTTTCAACTCAAAAGTAATTTTGCTGACATGAATCAAAATAATCAAAAAAAAAAAAAAAAAAAAACAAACACACAAACAAACACGTATTAGTTTGGACGTCATTGTTACTACGACTACAACGCATAATAATAATTATAATACTTCATTTGGAGCCACCAGGGGTGGAAATCGTGGGTGGCAAACACAAGGCCCGGAGTCCACATCCGGCCCACACATCATTTTATGTGTGACCCACAAAAGCAAATCAATTGCTTCAGAGTTCATGATGCTTGCTAAAACTTGTGCCAAAATGTCAAATTTTCAAATGCAACAAATACATAAATGTTGATATGATTAAAGCATTCTTGGGTGACCAAATACCTTTTTGACACGAACTAGAATAAAAGTTGAAGAAAGTATTATCCTTGACTTTGTTCGGATTTCAAAACAACTGAACCATCGGTTTGTTGTGTATATGAAATACTATCATGAGGCAATTCAAGTTTGATTTCATATTTCCACTTATAACAGACCTCCGTAGCACCCACTGACAAAAATGAGTTTGACACTCCTGTCTTCACTCCCGTGACGTCAGCCGGTGTGGTTTCCCTTCCCCGTTAGTGGCAGTCTGACTGCGATCGACTAACGCAAAGTCCACCGTTCACTTGTCGTAAACTGGCATCCGATCCAGCTCACCGCCGCTTCGAACAGGATCAGCCACAAAAGACAAAAACATTGATGGATGGATTCTTAATCTCATATATCACATGAATAACTCAATAAACCGTACCAGGAGAAAGTCTAGCACTGCGGGCAGTGACATTAGAGTTGTTTTCCACCACCAAGTAGAAAGTGAATTTTTATGAAAAGCAAAGAAAAGAAGTCCATCATCACAGAGACCACCAGAGAAAAGCCAACATTGCAAGAAACGCATCAGGCCTTCATGTGAAACCAACACCACCAGCTTGAAATAAACCTACTCCTAAAATGGAGAAGACACTCAAACTCAATCTTCCATCTGTGTGTGGTTTCATTTTCGTGAATGTTGTAAGGATAACTGTTGTGCTTGGACGTGTTTGAGATGAGTAAGATATTATCAGAACTACTGGAGAACTTTGATGTCAGCATCAGTGTTGTGACTTGTTTTCAATCTGTGATAGTTTATGAGTTGCTCTGAAACACCAGACGAGAGGCGGTCAGGTATTGGGGACAAAATATATCAATTGCTAGCCTACCTTCTCGCTGTTTGGCAAAGTCTGAGTCCTGGTAAAGGTGTCGCCTCCGTGAATGCTGATCAGTTCGGCCTCGGCGGGGGGAAAGGCCGCGGGGAAAAGCACCAGGTCGCTCTTGAGCGTGTCGGAGCCCAAACACACGTCGTACTGCTGCGTCGCTTTGGAGTAAGACCAGCTCCCGTCGGGGTGGGCGGCAATCACGGGGGCGCCGCCGTCCGTCCGTCTGCGGCATTTGAAGGCTACGAAAGCCAGCAGGCTGAGCAGAAAGACCAGCGACACGGCCGCGATGGCGATGAGCAGATACAAGTGCAAACGGGAGAAGCTCTCCTCCTTTCTGGGCACATGTCTGAACTGAGTGCGGATGTCAGCTGTGCTTTCAAGCACCAGCACATCAATGGACACCGTCGCCGACAGGGAGGCTTCTCCGTGATCGCACACCGACACCACCAAGGGGTGACTTTTCAGGTCATCCTCGCTCATTCTCCTCCTGGTCCGAATCTCCCCGCTGCCGCTTCCGATGCGGAAGAGCGGCCCGTTGCCGCCTTTGGGCTCCGACAGCTGGTAGGAGAGCAGCGCGTTGTAACCCGAGTCGGCGTCCACGGCCCTGATCTTCGCCACAAAGTATCCCGCTTCGGCGGAGTAGGGGACGCTCTCGCCGTTGGCCGAGCCGTGCTCGGAATAGGGCGGCAGAATGCGGGGACTGTTGTCGTTCTGGTCCAGGATGAAAAGGTTGACGCTCACGTTGCCGCTGAGCGGAGGGACGCCGCCGTCCGTGGCCTGAACTTGGAACTCCAGCGTCTGCAGCGTCTCGTAGTCGAACGACTGCAAGCTGACGATGTCGCCGCTCTCCGGGTTGATGTTCAGAAGTGATGAAATTGGCACATTCCTCGGATAAATATCGAGCAACGTGTATGACACTTTTGCATTTTGGCCCAAGTCGGGATCATGTGCTTTCACGGAACAAAGAGAATATCCCGCTGGACTATTTTCTTCGACATAAACATTAATGACGGGTTGCATAAATCGAGGTGCATTATCATTAACATCGGAAAGCTGAACTGTAATTATTCTTCTCGTGGACAGAGGTGGACTTCCTTCATCTGTGGCAATGATGGAAACATTATAAAAAGAGATGTTTTCTCTGTCCAGTGCTCCATCAACTATTAATGAATAATCATTTTTGTAGTTGGAATTTAACTTAAAAGGCGGTGACCCGAGCACCTGGCAGTTGGCTGCCCCGTTGTCGCCCGCATCCTTATCGCTCACGGTAACCAAGGCAACAATTGTCCCCAATTCTGCGTTTTCCTTGACTGGGGTCATCAGTGACGTCACCGTTATCTGGGGGGCATTGTCGTTCACGTCGACTACCTCGACGAGCAGTTTTGCATGCGCGCTACGAGGAACGGGGCCTTGATCCGCTGCCTGGATCCTGACTTCGTAAGCGGGAGTCTCTTCATAATCTAAAGCCCCTTTCACGGTGATTTCTCCCGTTTCCGAATTGAGATTGAAAACTTTGGACGGCTCGTTGTTGCCTCGTTTAATGAAGGAATACGTGATCCTGCTGTTTATGCCTTCGTCTATATCCGTTGCATTTAATTTAATGACAAATGATCCCCGTGGGGCGTTTTCACTCACACGCACTTTATAAAGCGACTTGCTAAAAACGGGCGTGTTATCATTCACATCCATGACGACGACTCTAATTTTTAACGTGCCCGATCTCGTCGGCTTTCCCCCATCTACAGCGGTGAGCGTGAGCTCATGAACAGGCTGTTTCTCCCGATCTAAAGATTTGTGCAGCACGAGCTCTGCAGACACGCCGCGTTTTCCTGCACTTTGCACGTCCAACGTAAAATGTTCATTTGGACTCAATTTATACGTGTTGACTAAATTACTTCCCGTATCCAAATCATCTGCTTCTGGGAGGAAATATCTCTCTCCCGGTGCTACGTTTTCAGAAATCTTTAAGGTGTGTACTTCCTCCTCAAATTTTGGCGAGTTGTCGTTCACGTCTACAACATTGATGTCAATGCGGTGCACGGTCGTCGGGTTGCTCAGCACCGCCTGCATTCTCACAAGGCATTGTGCGGCGTTGGGACAAAGCTCCTCCCTGTCCATTTTGTCGTGAACAAAGAGGTTCCCCGTCCGAGGATCTGTGTCAATATATTTCTTACTGTAACTTGAAACAACACGCAGGTCTCTGTTGTGCAGCTCTTGCAAATCGAGGTCCAAATCCTTGGCGATATTGCCCACAACCGTGCCTTTGTCGGTCTCCTCGGAAACAGAGTAAGAAAATTGCGAAGCAGATCCACAGCAAAAGAGAAGCACGGCGACGACGCCGATCCACAAATACTCGTCCGCCCTCATCCTTGCACAATAAACCACAATCCGACTGGGAGAGCACATCCAATGTTCGCGTATCCGCCAAGAGCGCGAATCTCCGGCGACAGCAAGACTTCCCCCTCTCGTCACAAACAACCAAATGACCAAAAAAAAAAAAAAAAAAAAGCTCAGCCAACGAAAGATTTGCAGCCGGAGTGAGGAGCCGTCGCGCATCATCCTCATTTGCGGTCTCAGTGCGACATCGTGTGGTCAACGACTGTAAAAACAGTAAAAGCTCGAATACTTTTCTGAGGCACCATGAGGGGAACCCCAGACATAAAGGGGAACAAATATTCTTGACGTTTATGAAAACTGCTTTATATTTCGAATGAAGTACAATGATGTATGGACCTTTTTCGATATAACCAATGATAACTTTGAACGATTCCACACAAAAATGCCTTCGTTAGAAAGCTTAGATTTGGAGATGAATATTGGTCAGATGAAAATATACTGTCCATGCCACAGCCAAAGGTGTTCTGACAGAGATAATAATATTTATTTAATTTTTATTATTTTATTAATTACTCTAATTGTATTACAGTATTATTATTATAATATTTTTATTATAGTATATAAAGTATACAATCTTTGAGGAAGCGGCATCATACAAACAAATATTGTGCACGAGCTTTTGATAAATATATTGACGACTTTTGCTTCTACAGAGAGGGTGACACAAGCATGTTGGGAACATAACAACTGATCCATAATTGATATGACAAAAGTCAGGCATAACAGCAACTCCACTGCCAGAGAAATCACAAAACAAACCCTCAACTACAAAATCACGCTGAAGAAAAATTACATTTGAAACTCAAAATCATCTGAGGGGGACCTCACTTGGAGCACGTGACCACATGGCAAAACAATGCTTTCCATTTCTATTGCAGATGTTCGTCATCTTCACAACCAGGCCGCAATACAAACCTGGAATTTACAAAACTGAAAAGACGGTGGGAGCTTTCACAAAACCGAGTCAACGACAAGTTTGTTGTGTCTTGAACAAAATAAAAAACAATGCTATTCATCATTTGGTAAAATGTGAGAAAGTCTCGTGAAAAAATGGAGTTTAAAACTTTAAAGTTAGACTGTTTGTATACACACTACACGTACAAACAAATTTATAAACCTACCTTTTCGCTGTTTGGCAAAGTCTGAGTCCTGGTAAAGGTGTCGCCTCCGTGAATGCTGATCAGTTCGGCCTCGGCGGGCGGAAAGGCCGCGGGGAAAAGCACCAGGTCGCTCTTGAGCGTGTCGGAGCCCAAACACACGTCGTACTGCTGCGTCGCTTTGGAGTAAGACCAGCTCCCGTCGGGGTGGGCGGCAATCACGGGGGCGCCGCCGTCCGTCCGTCTGCGGCATTTGAAGGCTACGAAAGCCAGCAGGCTGAGCAGAAAGACCAGCGACACGGCCGCGATGGCGATGAGCAGATACAAGTGCAAACGGGAGAAGCTCTCCTCCTTTCTGGGCACATGTCTGAACTGAGTGCGGATGTCAGCTGTGCTTTCAAGCACCAGCACATCAATGGACACCGTCGCCGACAGGGAGGCTTCTCCGTGATCGCACACCGACACCACCAAGGGGTGACTTTTCAGGTCATCCTCGCTCATTCTCCTCCTGGTCCGAATCTCCCCGCTGCCGCTTCCGATGCGGAAGAGCGGCCCGTTGCCGCCTTTGGGCTCCGACAGCTGGTAGGAGAGCAGCGCGTTGTAACCCGAGTCGGCGTCCACGGCCCTGATCTTCGCCACAAAGTATCCCGCTTCGGCGGAGTAGGGGACGCTCTCGCCGTTGGCCGAGCCGTGCTCTGAATAGGGCGGCAGAACGCGGGGACTGTTGTCGTTCTGGTCCAGGATGAAAAGGTTGACGCTGACGTTGCCGCTGAGCGGAGGGACGCCGCCGTCCGTGGCCTGAACTTTGAACTCCAGCGTCTGCAGCGTCTCGTAGTCGAACGACTGCAAGCTGACGATGTCGCCGCTCTCCGAGTTGATGTTGATCAAGGTGGTGAGCGGCGGCGACTGGCCGCTACTTTGCAAAAGCGAGTAAGTCACGCGTCCGTTTTGCTCAATGTCGTCATCGAGCGCAGCCACTTTGTGTACGAGTGCCCCCGGTGGACTATTTTCCTGGACGTAAATGTTGACGAGGGGCTCTGGGAAGCGGGGCGCGTTGTCGTTGACATCGGCGATCTGGACATAAACTCCCCTTGTGCTGGACAGCGGTGGAGCCCCTTCGTCACTGGCAACGATGTCGATGTTGTACACAGACACGCTCTCTCTGTCGAGAGGGCCGCCCACAACCAAAGAAAAGGAGTTCTTATAATTTGACTGGAGTTTAAAAGGCACGTCGTTCTGAATGTGACAGTGCACCAAACCGTTTTTCCCTCCATCTTTGTCCAGCACAGACACGATTGCAATAGCGGTGCCAATCGTTGCATCTTCCCTCACCGTGCTCATCAAAGATGTTACAGAAATTTCCGGGGCATTGTCATTGACATCTAAAACCTCGATCAGCAATTTGGCATGAGAGGTTAACGGAGATGAGCCTCCATCACTGGCCTGAACTCGGAGTTCAAAAGCACTTATATCCTCAAAATCAATAATTTTCTTGTTTGTTACGATTCCATTACGTTCATCAATTGTGAACATATGTCTTTGTGGTTCTTCCGCCCCTGCACTAAAAGAATAGGTTACTTGTCCATTTTGTCCAGCATCTAAATCTGTTGCATTTAATGTTATTATTGATGTGCCAACTTTTGCATTCTCATATACACTCGCTTTGTACAGATTTTGACTGAAAACAGGAGCGTTGTCGTTGCTATCTAACACATTGACAACGATCGTCATCGTGCCTGATTTTGCCGGCGTTCCTCCATCGATCGCAGTCAACATGAGAGTGATCGTGGCCTGTTTTTCTCGGTCCAAAAGCTTCTGCAGCACTAATTCTGGTGTCAAACTTTCTCCTTTATGTATTTCAAGGAGGAAATGTTCATTTTGGCTGAGCTTATATGAATTTACAGAATTTTTGCTGACGTCTGTGTCATGAGCTGCATGCAAGGGAAATTTCGCCCCTGATGCTGTGTTCTCACTGATATTTAACACCTGAACCTTTGTGGAAAACGATGGGCTATTGTCATTAACATCTAATATCGTAATTTCAGTTCGGTGTAATTTTAAAGGATTATTAATAATGG
Source organism: Syngnathoides biaculeatus (assembly GCF_019802595.1). Lineage (NCBI taxonomy): Eukaryota > Metazoa > Chordata > Actinopteri > Syngnathiformes > Syngnathidae > Syngnathoides > Syngnathoides biaculeatus. The sequence goes on from NC_084650.1 coordinate 10,095,255, forward strand.
CTTCTACGACGAGTGAACACTTGTCTTGTTTTTTGCACAGCTCCTCCCGATCGATCCTCTCATTGACGTAGAGGAGGCCAGTCTTGAGGTTTACCTCGAAATATTTCCTCTTGCTTCCCGCAACGATCCGAAAGCCGCGGGACTCCAAATCCTGCAGGTTTAGGCTCAAATCCTTGGCGATATTTCCCACCACGGTCCCCACATTCACCTCCTCCGCCACGGAGTAAGAGAGCTGGCCGCACGCGGCTTCCCAGTAACGCTCCAGCAGCACGAAGAGCAAATACGTCCGCACGGAGCTCCATCTGCCCGCCGCGCGCGTCATGCCGGGCGCGAGCCTCAAAAGGCAGCGAGATGGAAGGAATTATGTTGGAAAAAATACAAATCACATAAAACGGAAGATTCCCGAGTGAATGTGGAGGAAAAAGCCAACCAAAGTCCGTGTGGCGACCCCCGTCGCGTCGGTCTCCTTCACCGTCTGAGCTTCTTTGTTCAGTGACGACAAACATCGCGCACATTTGGGAGGAGCCCCGCGCCGTGGACGACGCTGCTCCAATGCCACGGTCCACTCTCCCCTCTAGTGGACGTTTGCGTCAACTACAGCCGGCGTCGCGCACCACTTGCAGTCAGGGCCGGTGTCAATTACTCAGTCCGATATTATTCATAATATTTAAAAAAGACGGAGATCGCGACTATAAGGTGATTTTCAACAATTCCCTGATGTCCAGGAAAAGACTTGAATGAAATATCGCGAACATCAGTCGAGAAATGGCTGACTATGAACTCACAAGCGCCCGAGATTTTACTTTTTCCAAGATAAACAACAGCAAAAAATACAAGTGTTTTTTTTCCACTATGCCCCCCACCGCCCATATATAAATCTAAAAAGCAAATAGTATTTTGTGGGTTATGTATGGTTGCAACAATAACAGGAATTATACTCGTGAATACTTTAAATGGACGTATTCCTGAGAAATGTGGCAATACAACACTTCAAAATTACCCATAACAATGCTTTCAGAACCACGGACAGCACATCTGACAAACACAAAACTGGCAGCAGTCTTTGCAAAAATGAAAACTACAATACTATTTTCTGGATATAACAAATGTAAACTCTCCCTTGAGGCTTAACAGACCTAATATCAATATTACATTCTGAATTTATCCAACCATTGCTCCACAATATACATGTAGTGCACTTGCTAAAAGCAACTGGTTACCCCTTTTTTTCATTGCATTAGTAAGTTTCAGAAAATATTATGTATGGACACCCAAAGTGAAACTTCTGAAGACACCATTAGTGTTGCAGACTTGCTTAATTTCAATCTATGCATCATTACAAGTGTTGAAGATTGTTCTTACTCCCCTCTTGTGTGTTGTTACATATTTGAGCAATAAAGCTGATCCCGATTCTGATAAAACCAGCTTGACTTCATCAAGTAGGTCTTTCCGATTGTGGCTCTTCTTTTCGTTTGGATTTGTCCCATTCCAGGTCACCACAGCCTGTCATCTTTTTCCATGTCAGCCTTTTTCCTCCATCCTCCTCTTTCAACACCAACTGCCCTCGTGTGTTCCCTCGCGACCTCTGCGACCCCTGCCAACCTTCTCTTTGGTTTTGCTCTCGCTTGCTTGCCCAGCAGCTTCATCCTCTTCACTCTTTGACCACTACAGCGTCTCTCTATGTCCAAACCATCAAAGTCTGCTCTCGCCAACTTCAACAGCAAAACATCAGAATCGTCTTTATTGGCCAAATGTGCAAAAACACACGAGAATTTTTTTCTCCAGCAGTCGGTGCTGCCCTGGTATGACATTCAGAACAAAGAACAACAAAGTAACAAGAACAGAGAACAAGAGACAATTCTGTTTATAGGAAGTGTTCCGTCCTCTGTTGAGCTCTTTTCTTCTCGCTCCTCAAAAGAAGTTCAACATCATCATTTGCTCTACTTCACGTCATCTCTTCATCGTGTCACTCTTTCATCCGCTCATCATGGCCAACCACACCACTGACTAATAATTGTGCCCTTCATCCTTGCAGATAATTTGATGAATAATAAGTGCGTTTAAAATACATGTTACAACTTTGCATTTGGTGATTTGTGATTTTGGTGACATCTAAGGTGTATGAAGTCAACAAAATATGGGTATGCGAAGAAACCAAAGATGGGTTCAGCCTACCTTCTCGCTGTTTGGCAAAGTCTGAGTCCTGGTAAAGGTGTCGCCTCCGTGAATGCTGATCAGTTCGGCCTCGGCGGGCGGAAAGGCCGCGGGGAAAAGCACCAGGTCGCTCTTGAGCGTGTCGGAGCCCAAACACACGTCGTACTGCTGCGTCGCTTTGGAGTAAGACCAGCTCCCGTCGGGGTGGGCGGCAATCACGGGGGCGCCGCCGTCCGTCCGTCTGCGGCATTTGAAGGCTACGAAAGCCAGCAGGCTGAGCAGAAAGACCAGCGACACGGCCGCGATGGCGATGAGCAGATACAAGTGCAAACGGGAGAAGCTCTCCTCCTTTCTGGGCACATGTCTGAACTGAGTGCGGATGTCAGCTGTGCTTTCAAGCACCAGCACATCAATGGACACCGTCGCCGACAGGGAGGCTTCTCCGTGATCGCACACCGACACCACCAAGGGGTGACTTTTCAGGTCATCCTCGCTCATTCTCCTCCTGGTCCGAATCTCCCCGCTGCCGCTTCCGATGCGGAAGAGCGGCCCGTTGCCGCCTTTGGGCTCCGACAGCTGGTAGGAGAGCAGCGCGTTGTAACCCGAGTCGGCGTCCACGGCCCTGATCTTCGCCACAAAGTATCCCGCTTCGGCGGAGTAGGGGACGCTCTCGCCGTTGGCCGAGCCGTGCTCGGAATAGGGCGGCAGAATGCGGGGACTGTTGTCGTTCTGGTCCAGGATGAAAAGGTTGACGCTGACGTTGCCGCTGAGCGGAGGGACGCCGCCGTCCGTGGCCTGAACTTGGAACTCCAGCGTCTGCAGCGTCTCGTAGTCGAACGACTGCAAGCTGACGATGTCGCCGCTCTCCGAGTTGATGTTGATCATCGAGGCTGTTTGCGTTGCTTTAAAAGAACTTCCAATCAAGTGATAGGCTGCTTTTCCATTTTCAGCCGAGTCAGCATCCGTAGTCGTCAACGTGTAAATAGTTGTTCCAACTGGACTGTTTTCCTCCAGATAAATATTAATTGCAGGCTCCGCGAAATGAGGCGGATTGTCATTGACATCAGAAACCTGAATGTCGATGACACGCGTCGTGGACCGAGCCGGCGTTCCGTCATCAGTCGCCGCGAGTGTGACGAGATGCCGGGGGGTGGCCTCTCTGTCGAGAGGTCCGTTCACCAACAATGAGTAGTAATTTTTGTAGTTCAACTTCAATATGAACGGCACCGATCCAACAATTGTACACTTTGTTTGGCCATTTTCCCCCCCATCCTTGTCAGTGATCATCACCATGGCAACGGCAGCGCCTATCTCAGCGTCCTCTTTCACGGGACTCATGAGAGATGACACGGCGATTTCGGGCGCGTTGTCGTTGACGTCAATGACCTCCACCAAGACTTTGCTGTGCGCCAAGCGAGGAGGAACGCCTTTGTCGCGCACTTGGACACCGAGCTCGTAGGCTTGAGTGTCCTCATAATCAATCGCAGCTTTGACGCTGATTTCGCCTGTATTCTCATTCAAGGCAAACACGTGATCGGGGTTAAATCGCCCTCGTTCTGCAAACGAATACGTCAGTTGCCCATTCACGCCGTCGTCCAAATCGGTGGCAGAAAGCGTCAGCAACACGGTGCCGATATCTGCATTTTCAACAACTTGGACCTTGTAGAGAGATTTGCTAAACAAAGGAGAATTGTCGTTGACATCGAGAACATTTATGAGGATTTGGATGGTGCCGGATTTCGGAGGTTTCCCCCCATCGACGGCGACCAGCGTGAGGTCGACGACTGCCTGCTTTTCTCTGTCTAAAGCTTTCTGCAGTAACAACTCGGCTGACACACTTTCGCCGCTGCTTTGCACATCCAAAGCAAAGTAGTCGTTGGGCTTTAATTTATAAGTCTTCACGGAGTTGACGCCCACGTCGGCGTCGTGTGCGAGGGGAAGCGGGTGCCTTTCCCCGAGAAAATAATTTTCAGACAAATCCATCGTTGCAGTTTCTTGATTAAAAACCGGAGCATTATCATTAATGTCTTGAATGACAACCTCAATTTGGTGAAGCCTGCGAGGATTACTCATCGTCGCTTCGACGTTTAAAGAACATTTCAGCACGTTGGGACACAGCTCCTCCCTGTCTATCCTCTCGCTGACGACCAATATTCCAGATTCCACATCGACGTCGAAATATCGCTTTTTGTACGCGGAGGTGATGCGCAGCCCCGTGGCTCGGAGGTCCTGCGCGCTGAGGTTGAAATCCTTGGCCAGATTTCCCACCGCGGTCCCTTTGTCTGCCTCCTCCGCGACGGAGTAGGATAGCTGAGCCGCGGTCCGGCCGCGCAGACAAAGCAGAGTGCAAAAAAAGCCCCCGATGATTATCCATCGGTCCGGAGAAGCCATTGCTGCTCAACTTGACAACATCAATCCCGTTTTCCTGTGCTATATATATATATATATATATATAGAGATATCCACAGGCGATGATCAAAAAATGAAATTGTTTAAAAAAAAACAAAAACAAATGTATTTCCGTGGCAGTATTCCTTTGGCGCTCCTGCTGGCTTCTCGTGGCTCGTCTTATTGTTAACTGGGTTGGGGCGACAACGCCGAGCACGCCCTCATTCGTGACGTTTTCCACGTCAGGGGAGTTTCTGCACCCCGCACGCATTTCAGTAGCGCGGTCTCCAGCGACACCATGCGGCCGTTGAGGGAAATACCACTTGAAGTCAAACTCGGATGTGTAAATAGTGTCCAGTACACACATTTGACAAATGGGAACCTACTGGACAAGAGCGAGCCCGCAAGCCAGTTCAGCCTTTTTTGGCAATTCAGAATAAGATGGAGGGTTTTAATTTGTATATTTCCGGATCAGTTGTGTAATACGTCGCCATGCTTGTCCCGTCCTATTCAATTCGTGGTACGAGGAAACATTTTAGGCAAGTGGGATGAAATAATTCAGAAGTTTAGACAGGATGGGAGTACGCCTGCATTTCAGAACCACGGAGAGCGTCCTAATCTGTTTTTTTTTTTTTTTTTTTGTGCTTTTCAGAACCAGAATCTGAATCATTTTAATAGTCAAGTATGGAACAACACACAAGGAATTTGTATCTGGCAGTCGGTTTTACTGCCTGATTTCAAATTTCATTTGGGAGAACAAGTCCACTTAATGCTCGGATATCAGCACTTCAAACTTGACGCGTGCGCAATAATTGGATGAGTTCATCTGCGACAACATACAATGCTGTTAGCGAGTTTATGCTGCACTTGTCAAAGGTGACTTAAGGTTTGGAAAACAAATCAGATTCATGATTGAAAATTGAATGAGAAATCACAATGTTGTGCATTTTTGCCTTCTCCGCAAAAGTAAAGTGTAAACGTTTATCATACGCCAGCAAACTTAAATTTTCCTTTCACACAATCTGCAATAAAAAAAAATAAAAAAATAACACGAGAAATCAAATTTGCCACAAAAGACAACTCTTGGATTTGTTTTATATTTAAATATAATTGGTTGTTTCTCTATCTTCTCTTTATCTCCAATGACCTTTCTTTTTATGTGAATCTATGTAAATCCCAACAGCAAAACAGCATGACGACAAAGGGCATTAAATCAAAGACATGAATTCAATTATTATATTCTTTGTCCCAACCATATTTCTCTGCACACAACAAACTGCTCTGAACCCTCAGGTGGTACCGTTATCAAAAACGGACAATATGAAAAGGATATCACCAAAGAGAAAACAAAGTAACAAATAAAGTTTGGCGCTCCATCCATAATTGCAATTTAAAACTCGACGATGTAAAGCAAAAGCCATTTATCACCGAAAGACTGATGCAAACGGGAAAAGTGTTCTCTGGACTGACAGCACCACATTTCAATTTGATTTTGGAAACTGTGCACATCATGTCCTCAGAGCCAAAGCGGAAAAGAACCATCCGGGCTGTTACAGATGCAAAGCTCAAAAAGTCACAATCTACGATGGTACAGGGCTGCGTTAGCGCCAATGGCATGGCTAACTTAATACATATGCTGCCATCCAAGTAACGTGTTTTTCGTGGATGCTTATTTCACCAAGACAATGTCAAACCACATTTTGCACGTGTTACAAGAGCGTGCCTTCGTAGGAAAATACTGCGGATATTACAGTGGCCGGCCGAGAGTCCAGACCCATCTCCCATTGAAAATGTGTGAAACATTATGAGGTATAAAATATGACAACAGAGATCCCGGACTATTGAACAGCCGAAGCTGTACATCAAGCAAGAATGGGAAAGTCTTTCTCTTTTAAAGCTTCAACAATTAGTGTTGTTGTAAATGTTTCCAAACATTGATTGAATGTTGTTAAAATAAAAGGTGATGGAACACCGTGGTAAACTCGACTCTGCCCCACTTTTTGTGGAACATGTTGCAGCCATACAATTCTACATTCATGATGTGTGGCTTTTCTCCAGACACTCCGGTTTCCTCCCGCATCCCAAAAACATGCAACATTGACTGGACATTCTGAATTGCTCCGGCAGTGTCATTGTGAGTGCGGCTTTTTGTCTCTTTTTACCCTGGAATTGGCTGGCAACCAGTGCAGGGCCCCTGTCGGCTGGGATAGGCTCCAGCACTCCCGTGACCCTTCTGGGGATAAGTGGCTAAGAAAACGGATGCATGGAGTATTCTCATAATATAAAAACTCCGCACCTGACATTTCAAGTTAGTTGTGTTCTAAATTCATCCAGTTTATCTCCTCCACATTTACATTTGACCAATCTCACTTAGTCAACATCTTCCGTTTGCGTTTTACGATCTTTAAAAGGTGATTACGTGATTAGAATGGGATAGTACAAGTAGGACAACACAGCTCAACGTTGTTTTTCGTGACTGTGTGAATCGACAAAGAGCGTTTAAGAAAATGCTCGTACCTTCTCGCTGTTTGGCAAGGTCTGAGTCCTGGTAAAGGTGTCGCCTCCGTGAATGCTGATCAGTTCGGCCTCGGCGGGCGGAAAGGCCGCGGGGAAAAGCACCAGGTCGCTCTTGAGCGTGTCGGAGCCCAAACACACGTCGTACTGCTGCATCGCTTTGGAGTAAGACCAGCTCCCGTCGGGGTGGGCGGCAATCACGGGGGCGCCGCCGTCCGTCCGTCTGCGGCATTTGAAGGCTACGAAAGCCAGCAGGCTGAGCAGAAAGACCAGCGACACGGCCGCGATGGCGATGAGCAGATACAAGTGCAAACGGGAGAAGCTCTCCTCCTTTCTGGGCACATGTCTGAACTGAGTGCGGATGTCAGCTGTGCTTTCAAGCACCAGCACATCAATGGACACCGTCGCCGACAGGGAGGCTTCTCCGTGATCGCACACCGACACCACCAAGGGGTGACTTTTCAGGTCATCCTCGCTCATTCTCCTCCTGGTCCGAATCTCCCCGCTGCCGCTTCCGATGCGGAAGAGCGGCCCGTTGCCGCCTTTGGGCTCCGACAGCTGGTAGGAGAGCAGCGCGTTGTAACCCGAGTCGGCGTCCACGGCCCTGATCTTCGCCACAAAGTATCCCGCTTCGGCGGAGTAGGGGACGCTCTCGCCGTTGGCCGAGCCGTGCTCGGAATAGGGCGGCAGAATGCGGGGACTGTTGTCGTTCTGGTCCAGGATGAAAAGGTTGACGCTCACGTTGCCGCTGAGCGGAGGGACGCCGCCGTCCGTGGCCTGAACTTGGAACTCCAGCGTCTGCAGCGTCTCGTAGTCGAACGACTGCAAGCTGACGATGTCGCCGCTCTCCGAGTTGATGTTGATCAAGGTGGTGAGCGGCGGCGACTGGCCGCTACTTTGCAAAAGCGAGTAAGTCACGCGTCCGTTTTGCTCAATGTCGTCATCGAGCGCAGCCACTTTGTGTACGAGTGCCCCCGGTGGACTATTTTCCTGGACGTAAATGTTGACGAGGGGCTCTGGGAAGCGGGGCGCGTTGTCGTTGACATCGGCGATCTGGACATAAACTCCCCTTGTGCTGGACAGAGGTGGAGCGCCTTGGTCAATAGCGACAATCGTGATGTTATAGTGGCTTTGAGTCTCTCTGTCCAGCGCCCCGTTTACTATTAACGAATAATAGTTTTTATAATTTGTGTCCAATTTAAAAGGAGTCTTATTTGCAATGGCAACTTGAACGACACCGTTGCTCCCTCCATCCTGGTCCATCACGGAAACGAGAGCAACAGCAGTTCCGACCTCAGCGTCCTCCTTGATTGTGTGCAGCAGTGACGTCACACTAATCTCAGGAGCGTTGTCATTGCTGTCCTCCACTTCCACTAAGACTTTACAATGTGTTGAAAGTGGTGGTTGGCCTTTGTCTGTGGCCTGTGCATGAATCTCAAAGGCTGAATTTGCTTCGTAGTCAATCTGACTTTTAAGTCGAATGTGACCTGTTTTAGGATCCATTTCAAACAAATGCAAAACCTGATCCTGTCCTTTTTTCCTCAAAGAGTATTCTATCTCACTGTTCAAGCCCTCGTCCTCGTCTGTTGCATTCAGCGTGATCACAGCGGAGCCTGCCGGGGCGTTTTCTTGTATTTTAATTTTGTATAATGACGTGCTAAAAACAGGAGGATTGTCGTTACTATCCAAAACATGGACAATAATTTGTGATGTTCCTGACCTGGGTTGGGTTCCTCCGTCTAGCGCCGTCAGCGTGAGCTTTATCACAGAGTCGCGCTCGCGGTCTAACGCTTTGTGCAGCAGCAACTCCGCAGACACACTCTCGCCCCCTTTGTGGACCTCTAAGGAGAAATATTCGTTGGCACTCAGCTTGTACGTCTGAATGCCGTTCTTTCCCACATCCGGATCCGTTGCCTCGATTAATCCGAATTTCACACCCGGTAGTGTGCTTTCTGCGATGTCAAGAGATTGCAAATCCTCAGCAAATACGGGCGCATTGTCGTTGATATCTATTATGTTTACCTCCAAGCGATAAAGATTTAAAGGGTGATTGATCACAGCCTCCACGCTTATCGTACATTTCGGAGCCTTCGCGCACAGCTCCTCTCTGTCTATTCTTTCACGGACAAAAAGAAGACCAGTCTTTAGATTGGCGTCGAAATATTTCGTCTTAGAATTGCTGACGACCTGAAACAAGCGAGATTCTAAAGTGTTCACGTCGAGGTTGAGATCCCGGGCCATATTTCCCACAGACGTCCCTGGGTTTACCTCCTCTGACACGGAATAGGAAAGCTGTCCACTGGCCACTTTATGCAAACATTCCAGGAGCAGCGCAATCAAATACATCCAGTAACGCGACGTTTCCCTCGGGAAATACATCGTCCGAGCCATCCAGTCAAAGGTACGAATCCAATCCGAAAACCAAAAGCAAACAGTGGGAAAAATACAAGATTCGGTCCTGGTCCAAATTATTACAATCCAAGTATTTCTTTTTTGTATCTCTGAGTGTGCAGTTGTATTCGTCCTCCCATCGCGGCTCTTTGTCTGACACATCAGCCGGATTTTATTTATTTATTTATTTTTTTTTCATGGGAGGAGCCTCACGTCACAGAATAGCCTGATTTGCCTTCGCAATGTCGTGGTCTATAGGGCCTCCACGTGGCCAAATTGTGTAACTGCAGCCAGTAGGATGACATGCCGGAGAAGTTTCCCTTCACTTCAACACATTCAAACGTTGCGATATTGACACAACGATAAGAGAAACTTGACGGTGGCCTGAGTAAAACTGTTGACATTATTTTCGTTTTGAGAAGGAAAAGAGCTCAATGTCTGTAGATTGCCACCTTCATAAAGTAATAGCCCGTCATCTCCCCCCCAGAAAACACACGCACATACAAAACTGAACCAAACGCTGACTATATTATATTTGTTAGTACCTTCATTTCAGGAGTAGAACTGAATGAGCTGTTCAAGTGAGGATGTACGATTGGCAATTTTAGAAGAGGCGTCTGCATTATGGGTGGGGAAAATATGTCAAGCATTCACCAGACCTTAATTTGAGGAATGTGACAATATTTTAATTGTGCTCATGCAAACATCAAAATGCAACGACTTCCACAATTGAAATGTTTCATCACTTAATACGCTGGCTTTGGTCACCTGCAACCCAAATGTTGTTCTAGTCACATCTTAATAGACTGAGGTCAGGGTCAGTCTATTCGGCACCAAGGACGGGATTCTGACCATCGAAAGTGGCTTGAAAGCATCTGCCGGAGAAGGCGTGCCCAAACCTTTTTGCCCCAATGGGGCGCAAGATTGTTTCATCACTGCGAGTGCCGTGAAGACAGTAAGAAACATGAGAGAAATCGAAGGCCAACTCGCAAGCTTGCGAGAACGAGCCTTTATGTGCAATTGCGCAGTGACATGTCAGAAAAGTCGACAATTGGTCAAACCGATTCTCAATCAATCAATGTGCGAAATCAACATATTGGCCACACCTGAATCAAGTGACGAGATGGATAATAAATAATGTATACGTTTTGGTTTTTTTTTTTTTTGACCAAAACTGCCTCGTGGTCGACGCATTGGGCAGCCCTGTCTCAAAGGCTTTATAAACTGTGCTTATACAGACCGACCTTCTCGCTGTTTTGGCAAACTCTGACTCCTGGGAATCAATCATCACTTTTATGTCATCATTCCACAACGTGTACAACACTATAATTTAACCGTTTCACACTTTCCCCTTACGTCAACAAGTCAGATAATAATTGTGGGCTGTTGTCATGGGAACTGAGACCAGAGATGTAAAACTGAGTAAAACAGCTTGACAAAAAGCAATGCGTAAATATAACGATATAAAAGTTCATTTTCATAAGACAACAACAACTTTGTGCTCTGTATTAGATGAACTGTTGGCGGCGCGTGATTGCACACGACAGCAACACGTTGCTAGAAATACAAAGAACCGAGGAAAAGACAAAAAACCTTTGCAGCCTACCTTCTCGCTATTAGGCAAGGTCTGAGTCCTGGTAAAGGTGTCGCCTCCGTGAATGCTGATCAGTTCGGCCTCGGCCGGCGGAAAGGCCGCTGGGAAAAGCACCAGGTCGCTCTTGAGCGTGTCGGAGCCCAAACACACGTCGTACTGCTGCGTCGCTTTGGAGTAAGACCAGCTCCCGTCGGGGTGGGCGGCAATCACGGGGGCGCCGCCGTCCGTCCGTCTGCGGCATTTGAAGGCTACGAAAGCCAGCAGGCTGAGCAGAAAGACCAGCGACACGGCCGCGATGGCGATGAGCAGATACAAGTGCAAACGGGAGAAGCTCTCCTCCTTTCTGGGCACATGTCTGAACTGAGTGCGGATGTCAGCTGTGCTTTCAAGCACCAGCACATCAATGGACACCGTCGCCGACAGGGAGGCTTCTCCGTGATCGCACACCGACACCACCAAGGGGTGACTTTTCAGGTCATCCTCGCTCATTCTCCTCCTGGTCCGAATCTCCCCGCTGCCGCTTCCGATGCGGAAGAGCGGCCCGTTGCCGCCTTTGGGCTCCGACAGCTGGTAGGAGAGCAGCGCGTTGTAACCCGAGTCGGCGTCCACGGCCCTGATCTTCGCCACAAAGTATCCCGCTTCGGCGGAGTAGGGGACGCTCTCGCCGTTGGCCGAGCCGTGCTCGGAATAGGGCGGCAGAATGCGGGGACTGTTGTCGTTCTGGTCCAGGATGAAAAGGTTGACGCTCACGTTGCCGCTGAGCGGAGGGACGCCGCCGTCCGTGGCCTGAACTTTGAACTCCAGCGTCTGCAGCGTCTCGTAGTCGAACGACTGCAAGCTGACGATGTCGCCGCTCTCCGAGTTGATGTTGATCAAGGTGGTGAGCGGCGGCGACTGGCCGCTACTTTGCAAAAGCGAGTAAGTCACGCGTCCGTTTTGCTCAATGTCGTCATCGAGCGCAGCCACTTTGTGTACGAGTGCCCCCGGTGGACTATTTTCCTGGACGTAAATGTTGACGAGGGGCTCTGGAAGCGGGGCGCGTTGTCGTTGACATCGGCGATCTGGACATAAACTCCCCTTGTGCTGGACAGCGGTGGAGCCCCTTCGTCACTGGCAACGATGTCGATGTTGTACACAGACACGCTCTCTCTGTCGAGAGGGCCGCCCACAACCAAAGAAAAGGAGTTCTTATAATTTGACTGGAGTTTAAAAGGCACGTCGTTCTGAATGTGACAGTGCACCAAACCGTTTTTCCCTCCATCTTTGTCCAGCACAGACACGATTGCAATAGCGGTGCCAATCGTTGCATCTTCCCTCACCGTGCTCATCAAAGACGTTACAGAAATTTCCGGGGCATTGTCGTTGACATCTAAAACCTCGATCAGCAATTTGGCATGAGAAATCATTGGGGAAGCTGCCCCATCACTGGCTTGTACTCTGATTTCAAAGACGTGTTCATCTTCAAAATCCAGATTCTTAATGTTTTTAACCATGCCAGTCATCTTCTCTATCGTAAATAAATTATTCTGTTCCCCTCCACCAACTTCACTTAAAGAATAGAACACCTGCCCATTTTGTCCAGCATCTAAATCAGTTGCATTTAATCTTATTATGGATGTATCAATATCAATGTTCTCATAAACACTCGCTTTGTACAGATTTTGACTGAAAACAGGAGCATTGTCGTTGCTATCGAGCACATTAACAACAATCGTCATCGTGCCTGATTTTGCTGGCGTTCCTCCATCGATTGCAGTCAGTGTGAGTGTGATCAAGGCCTGTTTTTCTCGGTCCAAAAGCTTCTGTAGCACTAATTCTGGCGTCACACTTTCTCCTTTGTGTATTTCGAGGAAGAAATGTTCATTTTGGCTAAGTTTGTATGAATGTACTCGATTCTTACCAACATCAGCATCATGAGCTGAGTGCAGAGGAAACTTTGCTCCTGCTGCCGTGTTTTCAGTGATATTTATCACCTGCGAATTGCTCAAGAATGATGGATGGTTGTCATTGACATCTAATATTGTAATTTCAATACGGTACAATTTTAAGGGATTATTAATCACGGCCTCGACAGCGAGTGAACACTTGGTTTGTTTTCTGCACAGCTCCTCCCGATCGATCCTCTCATTTATGTAGAGGAGCCCAGTCTCAAGGTTTACCTCGAAATATTTCCTCTTGCTTCCCGTAACGATCCGAAAGCCGCGGGACTCCAAATCCTGCAGGTTTAGGCTCAAATCCTTGGCGATATTTCCCACCACGGTCCCCACATTCACCTCCTCCGCCACGGAGTAAGAGAGCTGGCCGCACGCGCTTCCCAGTAACGCTCCAGCAGCACGAAGAGCAAATACGTCCGCACGGAGCTCCATCTGCCCGCCGCGCGCGTCATGGCGGGCGCGAGCCTCAAAAGGCAGCGAGATGGAAGGAATTATGTTGGAAAAAATACAAATCAAATAAAACGGAAGATTCCCGAGCGAATGTGGAGGAAAAAGCCAACCAAAGTCCGTGTGGCGACCCCCGTCGCGTCGGTCTCCTTCACCGTCTGAGCTTCTTTGTTCAGTGACGACAAACATCGCGCACATTTGGGAGGAGCCCCGCGCCGTGGACGACGCTGCTCCAATGCCACGGTCCACTCTCCCCTCTAGTGGACGTTTGCCTCAACTACAGCCGGCGTCGCGCACCACTTGCAGTCAGCGCCGGTGTCGATTCAAGCCACAAAAATCCATCACACTGATCATAAATGATAGAAAACGCTGTTCCACAGACTCGCGTGATTTTCAGGCATCTCGGTTGTATGCAGGAAAAAAAACCACACACAAATGAAATTCTGCCACTATTACATGAGCAAGTTAATGTTTTAGAATGAAAAGATATCCGAGGTGTTAGTTTTTCAAAATAAACAACAGCAAAACGTGATCGTATATTTTCCATTAAATATTTCCTTACATGTAGAATAATATACGTGGTCCAATTACAACTGGAAAACACACGAGATCAGCCATTTGAACAGATGGACGGATTTGTAAATCCAGGAAGGTGAGTGTGAATAATTGTTTCTATGTGCCCTGTGATTGGCTGGCGACCGGTCAAGGGCGTAATCTGCCTCCTACTTGAAGATAGTTGGTATAGACTCCGACACCCCAGTAAGGAGAACCGGTTCATTTCGTAGATCAATGGATATGTCGAAAGCCTCGATAACTATATTCATATTTAATTCTGACGAATGCATAAAATAAGCATTCAGAACCAGACATAAAGTGTTTGAGCACCATGGACAGCGCATCTTAAAATACGACTATGACAGCTGCTATTACAAAAAACAAACAAACAAAAAACATAACCTTAAATTATATAATACTGTCAACTGTCTTGAGCAAAGTGTAAAACTCTTTTAAACAAGTTGCTCCTGGCTAAAATACAACCCTTGTCCTGGTCCACTGACTGTCAAGTCAAATATTCAATATCAAAATCTTCTTGGATGTACTAATATGAAAACATTTAATTTTAGGACAGCAATTTTAAAGAAAGATGCACCCAACCTAATCGAGAGAAGCTTCATCTTGGAACACGACACCGACATAACACACAACCAACGCATCAAAAGACGTCGTCAGGCGGAAAGAGTGGAAGGTCTTGGACTGGCCAAGTCAATGACATGATCAACACTCATTAGAGCGTTTATTTTACCTCGTGAAGAAAAGAGTGAACAGAGAAACTCCCAAAAACGAACAAGTATGGAAAGAGGTTGCAGTAAAGGCCTGGAAACGCATCTCAAACAAAGAATGGAACAATACTTTTTGAGGGGATTGCACTTTTAAAGACGTACATATATTCACGTGCGGAGTCCTGGTGATTTGTCAAGAGAAATCTGATTTCAGGACAATGGACAGAAAGTGCAGGATTGACCTGCAAAAAAAAAAAAAAAAAATGTACACGCTGCCATGTCTTCAAATGAGTACAAACTCTTTTTGCTGAAGATCTTCACCTATATAGATGTCAACAAATTCAAATAGTCAAGTGCTAATCATCACTTTTATGTCATTGTTCCACAACGTGTACAACACACTATGATTTAACCTTTTCACACTTTCCCCTTCCGTCAACAAGTCACGTAATGATTGTAGGCTGTTGTCATGGCAACTGAGGCCGCAGGTGTAAAACTGAGTAAAACAGCTTGACAAAAAGCTATCCATGAATGTAACGACATAAAAGTTCCTTTTCAAAAGACAACAACAACTTTGTGCTTTATATTAGATGAACTGGTGGCGTTGTGTGAATGCACACGAAAGCAACACATTGCTAAAAATACAAAGAACCGAGGAAAAGACAAAAAACCGTTGCAGCCTACCTTCTCGCTATTAGGCAAGGTCTGAGTCCTGGTAAAGGTGTCGCCTCCGTGAATGCTGATCAGTTCGGCCTCGGCGGGCGGAAAGGCCGCGGGGAAAAGCACCAGGTCGCTCTTGAGCGTGTCGGAGCCCAAACACACGTCGTACTGCTGCGTCGCTTTGGAGTAAGACCAGCTCCCGTCGGGGTGGGCGGCAATCACGGGGGCGCCGCCGTCCGTCCGTCTGCGGCATTTGAAGGCTACGAAAGCCAGCAGGCTGAGCAGAAAGACCAGCGACACGGCCGCGATGGCGATGAGCAGATACAAGTGCAAACGGGAGAAGCTCTCCTCCTTTCTGGGCACATGTCTGAACTGAGTGCGGATGTCAGCTGTGCTTTCAAGCACCAGCACATCAATGGACACCGTCGCCGACAGGGAGGCTTCTCCGTGATCGCACACCGACACCACCAAGGGGTGACTTTTCAGGTCATCCTCGCTCATTCTCCTCCTGGTCCGAATCTCCCCGCTGCCGCTTCCGATGCGGAAGAGCGGCCCGTTGCCGCCTTTGGGCTCCGACAGCTGGTAGGAGAGCAGCGCGTTGTAACCCGAGTCGGCGTCCACGGCCCTGATCTTCGCCACAAAGTATCCCGCTTCGGCGGAGTAGGGGACGCTCTCGCCGTTGGCCGAGCCGTGCTCGGAATAGGGCGGCAGAATGCGGGGACTGTTGTCGTTCTGGTCCAGGATGAAAAGGTTGACGCTCACGTTGCCGCTGAGCGGAGGGACGCCGCCGTCCGTGGCCTGAACTTTGAACTCCAGCGTCTGCAGCGTCTCGTAGTCGAACGACTGCAAGCTGACGATGTCGCCGCTCTCCGAGTTGATGTTGATCAAGGTGGTGAGCGGCGGCGACTGGCCGCTACTTTGCAAAAGCGAGTAAGTCACGCGTCCGTTTTGCTCAATGTCGTCATCGAGCGCAGCCACTTTGTGTACGAGTGCCCCCGGTGGACTATTTTCCTGGACGTAAATGTTGACGAGGGGCTCTGGGAAGCGGGGCGCGTTGTCGTTGACATCGGCGATCTGGACATAAACCCCCCTTGTGCTGGACAGAGGTGGCCTTCCGTTGTCTTTGGCCACGACGCTAATGTTGTAGTGCGGCGATCTTTCTCTGTCTAGCGGCTCAGCAACTAACAGTGAAAAATAGTTTTTGTGATTTGCTTCCAGTTTGAAGGGAACTTCGTTTTGAATCTGAACAGTCACGTGACCGTTCTCACCGCCATCTCGATCAAAAAGTGACAGCAGTGCGACCGCCGTCCCCACGCTGGCGTCCTCCGGCACGACGTCTTTCAACGAGGTCAGCGTGACCTCGGGAACGTTGTCGTTGACGTCCAGCACCTCAAGCAGAACTTTGCAGTGCGCGGACATGGGCGGGTTGCCCTTATCGCTGGCCTCCACCCGAATCTCGTACGCTCGTTTTTCCTCGTAGTCAATGTGACCTTTGACCTTAATCGCACCTGTTCGATCCTCGATTTCAAATACGTCGAGCACGTGATCTTGATCTTTGCTTCTTAATGAATACACAATCTGGCTGTTCGATCCGTCATCGGCATCGGTGGCGTTGACAGTCACGATTCTCGTGCCTGTCGGTGCATTTTCTGTCACTGTGGCCTTGTATAGAGACTTCGTAAACGTGGGCATGTTGTCGTTGTTGTCTAAAACGTGGACTATAATTCGAGAGGTGCCCGACCTTGGCGGGCTCCCCCCGTCGACGGCCGTCAGCGTCAATGTGATGCGAGGCAGCGTCTCTCGGTCCAAGGCTTTCTTCAGCACCAGCTCAGCCGAGACGCCGCTGCCGCCGCCCGCTTTGTGCGTCGCTAATGAGAAATGCTCGTTTTGACTCAATCTATACGCGCCGAGGCCGTTTCTGCCCACATCTGCGTCGCTGGCTTCAGACAAAGCAAATTTAACGCCCGGCAGCGTGCTCTCCGCAATATATAAATCCTGCATCTTTGCGGCGAACGACGGCGCGTTGTCGTTAACATCTAAAACGTCGACATCGACGCGGTACAGTTTTAGCGGGTTGTTGATGACAGCCTCCACACTGATGGAGCATTTCACCTCCTCCGTGCAGAGCGCCTCTCTGTCTATTCTCTCATTTACATAAAGCGCTCCAGTCTTGAGATTGGCCTCGAGGAATTTCTTCTTTGTGGTTGACACAATTTGAAACGAACGGGTTTGCAGGTCCATCACGTTGATATTTAAATCCTTGGCGATGTTCCCCACGAGCGTGCCGGGGTTTAACTCCTCCGAGATGGAATAAGAGAGCTGTCCGGACGCTGTTTTCCACTTACCCTCCAGAAGAAGAAGCCCCCAAAAAACGGTCAAATATCTCCATCTGCAAGGCATGTTGATGTCCAATATGAGCAAAGCGTGAATTCAAAGCAATTCCTCTTTTTTTGTGCGTGCTTGCCCGCGTTTGTTGCTCCGTCCTCTGCCTCTTTAAAATAAAGAAAGAGTGCCTGATCTCTCTCTCCCGGCATCTGAAACCGGGAGGGGCTTCAATGCTCTTCCTCCTCTGACGGATAAAGAGCGACGCTTGGTGGTCGAAGTGTGCATGTGCAGAGGCGACTGCATCCGTCATCATGCACCAACGATAAGGAAGTGATGCCTTTTATTGTGAATGGGAAACTTTTTTTTTGGGCCCCCATAAAGGGCAAGTATGATCATTCCATCTCATCTCAAATATCACAGTATGGAATATATATTTTCTCGCCAATCTGCACTCATTGGTCTTCCACTCTCTGAAAACAAGGAATCGTTTCAACTGTCCGGACATATGAGAGGATGCTTCCCCATGTTTTGACATTCTTTCATAATTTATCATCAATTCATTCGAACGTCCACTTTCCTGATAATCCCGGCATTAATCCCCGCCCGCATAAACTGCCACCCTAACCCCACCGGGTCAAAAACGTGATTTTATTAGGAAGAAATATTAACAACCACCACACACTGATCCATAATCATTTCTCCAGCACCGATATGCATTGCTGTATTAATCATACCTCACAATGACAAGTGAATTTGATTAAAAGGGTATCCGCGTGTTTATATTCACGAAAAATCACCTTTCCCCTGACGTGATGATGATTCATACAGTTGGATAATTACAGTCAGGATTATGAAAACCATCGTGGAATCCTGGATAATCTGCATCCGCGCACACAAGTGTTAGTCAGCAGAGCAAAGGCCGAATTTATTTTTTTTAAAAGCATGTCGCTCGTCACGCTCGTGACCTCGCGACCTTATTTGCAGGCGAGCGGAGCACGAATCTCTGCTGCTTTCCAAGAAATCCAAAACGCTGTGAATTCCGGCAGTTTCCGGGCAATCAAAGTTGTGACGTTACTCGACATTTCCGGAGAAATATGTTCAAACGTATCATATTTTGCGGGCAAAGATGCTGCAGCACTTTGTCCTCTCAGATGTAAAAATCAACCTTATCTTCCTTTTAATTTGTTGACTTTTCATTGGGAACCTCCACATTCTGTGCACACTGATGAAAGAAGCCTCCCTCAGGAAGTGCTTAATAATATATCACAACTATATGAAGGGTTAACAAAACAGTTTTCCTCGCTCAAAAGTTGTATGGTGGATAAATGCCTCCTTGTTTCTGTTCTTTGCACTTATATGAAAGAGAAAGGAAACATCTTGACACAGTGGATTAGGTGAGAGCCCGAGGCCAGTGGACGACCTGTGGGCTTATTTTATGATTCAGGAATTGCGCCACATAGCCCCTCGTGGGGATTAGCAGCTTCGCTAATGAATGGATAAATGGAGTTGGAGTCACATTTAGAGAGGAGCTGCTGCATGCGTGTGCGCTTGGGTTGAGTGTGTCCCAGCTGTGTGTGGGGGGGGGGGGGCTCAATCTCAGCAAGCCGAACAGGCGACCACGCACCCCCATCCCTCTTCTCTCTGGCCTTCCTGTCTCCATAGTAACGCCATCGTCCAGGCGACTCTGTTTGAAATAAATACACTGGTGTTTTTGACCCACTTCTAAATATTCATCAATGGGCATTGACAAATTGCAGCCTCCCTGAATGAATCAGGTTAAAAAAAAAAAAGATGCAAACCGAGCCCACTCGGGGGTCAACTCGCCTGCCAACAGTTGCTGCTGCATTGCTAACGATGCTCTGCTACAGCACATCCACTTCACCACAGCGGAGCCGCGGCAGCATCTTTGGTCTGAACAGCCCCCGCATGACCTTTTCCGTCCACTCTGGGGACGAGGCTCTGGAGACCACCCCCGCTGCACACTTGGCCCCTGTGACGGGATGCTTGCAGTCTATCAGGTGTTTGCCAGAGTGCAAAACATTTTACGCGAAAGCCTTTCTGCCTGACGCTCATACAAGCTTAAGAGCGTTGGAGCGGTAAAACGTGGGATGCTCGGACCACGCCCAAAATGCACAAGCGTATTCATGAGATGAGAAACCCAAACAAAGGAAGTCAAATCTCTGCACTCTGAACCTCAGGACTGCACACAATATTTAACATGCAAATTTTAGGCAGACGTACAGCAGCACAGACGGATGCGGAAATTAAGAATATCATAAAACCCCACAAAGAAGTGCAAAGGAATCCATCTCGAGCGTTCATTTCTAAATCTGCACTCCTTCCATTGGTTGTTTGGGAAAGTGGGGCAGGGGAGCGTCCTGCAAAAAAAAAAAAAAAAAAAACCTGAGCCAGCCCTTCGCAATATGGAGCACGCACACACATTGTTCACTCATTCAGAATCCACACTGGCTCCAAATCGCATAATTAGGTACTCGACTGTCAAACGGCAGGCGAGCAAAGCGGCACGATATCGTTGATGGTGACATTTTCTTGACACCGTAAGGCAGGAAAGGAGCCTCTGGATCTTTGGAGCACTGACAAACATACAAAGATGCCATCATGTGAGAGACGCCGCACATGTACAAAGATAAACGTCGTGTAAACATGCTTCAATTTGTTGCCTTTCTTGCAAGCTTTCTGATAGCAGATTAGCGTCTTAAAAACAGACGCAGTCGTCAAATCTGTCCAGAAAAACAGTCGCATAATTTAACGCATGAAGAAAATATTATTAATGATAATGACAATCACAATCACAATAACAAGATGGTGGAAGCAATGTGGCTGCCCCGGACTCTCCTGATTGGTCCACCATTGCACCTAGCAACAAAGGCGGCGTCCGGTTGCTCCGTTTCCACGGGGAGCAGCCAAAATTGATTAACGCGCTCCCTTGTCACCATGGCAACGCAGATGCAAGCCCCTCAGTGCCACTCCCTACTTCCTGCCCCTCCTCTCAACCTTTTTTTTTTTTTTTTTTTTTTTTTGAGAAACCAGGCAACAATATCAACCACATATACTGATTATTATTATTATTATTTTTTGCCTGGCATCTGATTCGCATGCACGCGCACATGCACACGCCCATATCTAATTTTTATATTTTTGTTCATTTTTCATTCACCCCGCAGACCCACACAGAGAGACCCAGCCAGCACTAAATCATTTTTGTGGGATTAGGAGTAAATCTGGCTCCATAGTCAATCATGGATAACCTAGATTTGTCAATCAAAATGGTTGAGCAGAGGGAGAGGGCGTGGACAAGCCAGAAATGAAAAAAAAAAAAAACAACAACAACAACAAAAATGGGACAGCTACCCGTGGATCAATTCTGACGCATAAACTCAATCGAGAAACCAGTGAATACACCACCGCATACGGAGTGCAGTGACCAGCTAAAAAATTGACTATCGGTGCAGTGACCACTTGAAAAAAAGTGCCTATGGACACACGGAGGACGTTGTGTTACGATTTTATGCCACAAGGGGGCGTCCATTTTCATTTCTCATGCTCAGCCTGCGCTTTCTTTGCACTGGAGAATAGAAAGTGTGTACTGTAGCCTCAGATTTCCATTCTCTTGTCTGCGAGAAACCAAAACCCTGGCAAGATGTAAAAAGAAAGAAGCCTGTTAACTTCATTCAGTTGAGATAAATAGTGAGGGAAAGATGGAGCAATAAACCGCAGCATGCAGGCCAACAAAAAGGTCTCATATCATGTAGCTTTTCATGTACAGCTTATGCATCTGACATTTTTCTTTGTACTGATGAATTGTTTTAAAGTTCTGCATGACCCCCCCCCCCCCCACGAGACCTGTGTAAGCGTTGTGTAACGGCTATTTTTACTTGCTTATTAGTCACGCTGAAGTGATTTTTGCAGCCACCGGTGCGGCTTGCATGTGGACAGCAAAGGGAGGGGCCAGACCTGCTGCATGCGCTCAGGCTCGGCCCACTTCCCTTTAAAAATAAATCAATTAAAAAAAAAAAAAGTAGGTGGAGTGCGTCTGAATAATAGACGAGCGCGCCGGGCTGCACAGAGCCTGATGTTGCTGCGATGGTTTTGTGAGCTTTGCTCCACTTTCTCGCAGAAGATGACCGCACAGTGGTGTCACGTGACTCGCGTGACGAGCCTTTCAGTCTTTTCATCAGATTTCAGGTCAGCCAGCCCCAGCTTCAGCTTCCTCTTTCAACAGCATTCAAACTTCGTTACAAGCACGACGGAGTCACGCGAGCGTGTGTACTCCAAGTATTGCAGTATGCGCGTGTGTGCAGTGAAGTGAGTACTTGTGACAACAAGATGACGCGCAGGTTTTGAATGATTGCGGCCATCTTTCCCAAACTGTGCAACAGATGATGTGAATTCAGAAGCGAAAGCGCCAACAAGCGAAGCCGACACGCGATGAGGCCGAGTGGCGTGTTTACTTTTGACTTTGTGCCGCCGTCTTTAAGTGACTCTCCGCCGCGCATCGTCACGATGATTGGACCTAATCGCATTAAAGCGGCACCGTGCAAATTAACACGTGACGCGCTTTGCAGGGGCCTTAATCCATGCGGTGCCCGCTGGAATATTGACATTTGTGGCACAAAAGACGGGATTGAACTTTGAAATATTCAAGTTAGGTTCTGACCTTTAGGAACACCAGTAACATGTGGATAATATGTTCTCCATTAGTAGTACTACTCCAGCATTACTACTATTACTAATTCTGGACTGATCGGGAATAGTATATTTAGGTTGACCTCGTGCCTATGTTGCATTCCGTTGACGTATTTGTCGATCTTGCGGCACGGTGGTGCAGCTGTAATGTGTTGGCCTCACACTTCTGAGGACCCGAGTTCAATCTCGGTCCCACCTATGTGGGGTTTGCATGTTCTCCCCATGCCTGTGTGGGTTTTTCCCGAGCACTTCAGTTTCTTCCAATGTCCCAAAAACATGCAATATGAATTGGAAACTCTAAATTGCTGAGCGGTGTGATTGTGAGTGCGACTGTTGCGTGTCTCCATGTGCCCTGCAATTGGCTGCTGACCAGTTCAGGGTGTACCCTGCCTTCTGCCCCTTGACACCTGGGATAGGCTCCAGCACTCCCGCGACCCTTGTGAGAATAAGCGGCTAAGAAAATGGATGGATGGATGGATGGATGGATGGAAGGGCGATCTTCTTTTCTGATTCTTAGAGGACAATGCAAAAAAAGTTTGACGGGAACAAAAAGGCTTTGGGAGCCGATTTCATTCTGTACTGACTTTGAAGACCGTCAAACACCCACATAAACATTCATATTCAACGTATTCATATTTCCGCAGAACTTTATTGGGTGTAATGTGAGGCAAGGATGTCGCTGCAGTTGGTACTGCCCGTGTATAACTTCATCCTGTTATCATTAAAAGCCCAATTTATTGATGACAGGTAATTTAGTTTCCCACAATCATCAAATTACAGTTCCAAAGAGAACCAGCGATGAAAATGGAAGTGTAAAGATATTAATAATTCGACATCAAAAGAATTGATCTTGCAAATCAGTTTTCAGACGTTTCTCGCGGAAACGAACATCCAGCGATGACCACGCAGATGGCCTTCCTATTGCAAACTGCAAACACAAACATGATGGAGCATCCGGTTGTTGTCTTGAATCTTATTCGTTGGCATAGGTGTACCTAATAATGTGGCAGGTGCAGGAGCAAACTATTTCATTTGTAGGCTTGCACCCCAGACATATTTAAATTGGACTCGATTCGTGCGCCTTTGCACCAAGTAACATGACGACATTTTTTGCAGACACTTGTCCCATGCTACTTCTTGTTATTTTTATTTGGGAAGTATTACACCTCATAATAAAAATAACGATGATAATAATAAAAGGGTCATTTCTTGATCTGGGTGCCCGTGCTGCCTGCCTCTGATGGAGGAAACTTTGACAATATTTTTTTCTCCAAGAAGGAGGAAAGAAATGTGACCGAATGCTTTTATTCTTTTGAAAAAACAAAGCAACTCTCAAGAGAAATCTTGCAAAGAAAGGACAAGACATGCTAATGAAGAAAAAAATATATATATGGCTCATTTTTTTTTCATTCAGACTTTGTCAATAAATGTGTTCTCATGACATATTTAATCCTGTATGTTTTCTAAAATTGCTCAAATTCAAGATTCGGGGAGATAAAACATAGAGCCACTTTAAAACAATTTCACTGCCACTAAATCTGAGAACGAGTCCTGACGAAGCAGGATTTCCGCGTTCACTTCCTCCAAAACGAGGACACGCTCTACAGACGAGAGACTGCCACGTCCCACAAATAGCATCAAGGGGGCATGATGGATTAAGAGACTGCGTTTACGGCTGCTCGCTTCGGTGCAAAAAAAAAAAAAAAAAAAAAAAACATTTCCTTGTTCTTTTAACAACCGGACTCGGCAAGATCCGAAATCGAAGGACAGCTTATGAAAAAAACCACATCGAGTCCGCGTCGAGCAACCTCCTGCACCTGCGTGCAGTCACACGGGCAGCCGGCAGGGGGCACACGGGAGAAAATGAGCCAGATGACGTGAGGGTTGATGAAGGTGGAGGCAAAGAGGACGACGACTAATGAGTCACAAAGCACTCGAGCGTGTTTGCGAGTGAATAAATGGAGGCGAGGTGAAGACGAGGTGCACGTCTTCCGTGGGCTCCAGAGGGGAGCCACAGGAAGGGAGACGTGGGTGGGAGTGGGACGGGAGGCAGCCATTAACATTGGCCTTCCGCACCCGTTTCTTTGGCTTTTGGCTCAGGCGGGACAACGCAACCGCGATGCAAGTTGACAGCGCAGCAAACGCAAAAAAAAAAAAAAAAAAAAAACAATCAGCCGAAGCATCTCAATGAATATCCGGAATATTTCATGGCATTTCACAAACATTCTGCCTGAAATCAAAAGGCGTGTGCCCTTTTTTTTTTTTTTTTTTTTTTACTTTGGCAGATGGGCAGTCTAAAAATAAACAGATTTGGAAGAGGAGAAAAAAAATAAAGTCCACAAGTGGCGATGAGATATCGCACGCATCTTACGCAGCTGACCACGAGGAGCATGAAACGCGATCATTCTAATCACCATACTTGAGATAATCATCTAGTATTGATTGAAATGCACAATTACTCCTCTCCATTCTCCCATAATGAGTAATGAAGCGACAAATCATCGATTAGCCTTTGTCTGATGTATACGAAAACACAAACTACTTTAAATGGCGACGTGATCCACTTTTGACCCTTCATTTCCTTTCAGACACGTAATACATACAACCACATTCAATTTGTTATGAAACACTAAAATAAATCCACAACGTTGGTTTTCACGTGTGGAATGCTGGCTGGCAATCGCCATCTTAACAACAACAAGGTTTTTATTTTGTTTGTAGTTACATTAAATTTGTGCAAGTAGGAAATAAATATTTATCAGTATCAATACTGAGCCTGTAATACAGTAAGGAAAGGAAGAAATGTTTCAAGAAAACTTATCCGTATTAGCTACGATCGTTATGATCATAATCAATAACATTAGAACGCAGCAAATGGAGGAGGAGAGTCAGTGATGGTGCAGTGGTACGCGTGCCTGCCTTTGGTGCGGGCAGCGTGGGATCGATTCCCGCTCAATGATGGTGTCTATCTGCCCTGTGACTGACTGGCGACCAGTTCAGGGTGTAGGCCGCCTTTCGCCCGAAGCTAGCGGGGATAGGCTCCAGCTTTCCCGCAACCCTTGTGAGGATAAGCGGATTGGATAATGACATGACAAATGGAGGAGGACGCAGCCTGTCTGTCTGCCTGCAGCAGGTCTGAATGTTCATATCCCGGCGATGCTCATTCGGAAATCATCGGCGCGAGTGCGAGGACGCCGCCCCGAAAGGCTCGCATGCAGTGAGCAGTGCGAGAAAGAAGGCGAACCTCCGAGCGAGGCCGAACAGCCAAGCAAAGCCAAGCAAATGTGTTTATATGGCGCATTTCGTGAACAAGGTGACGCAATGTGCTTCACGTGATTAAAAGCTTTTGAATGTAAAGAAATGAAACAGCGCACATTCCTTGCGGATCCGTTCACGAAATCGGACATCCCAACACGCAAGGAGGACACTCGCGCTTTTGTGTTCCGATCTGGATCGTAAAAGGGTCCAAACCAGTTGCGCTTTCTCCCTCCCGACCAGCTTGTTTCGTGCGGAAAGCCTTCCGCTAACCCGCGGGGTCACTCGGGTCCCGCGGGCGTGCGGCGGCCACCTGAGCGCTGCAGCAGATGTTGCGGCTGCCAAACGGGAGCGGTGCACACCATCTGCTCGGGTCTGCTCATTTAAAAAAGGAAACGAGAACACACTGCTTGCTGAACTCGTAAAATTTGCACATGAGGACGATTTCTAATAATAGTAGTCATGCAAAAATGGGGATACTGTAGTGACGAGAGGCTCAATCTGGGTGGGTGTGTACATTTTGCGTGAGGGAGTCGGGAATGCACACGTGTGAGGACCGAGAGAAAAGAAAGTGAGAGTAGTTTTCAAGAAAGGAGGACGTTGATGCTGTAGTATGGAAAAAAAAGAGTCAATAAAAAGCCTTCCGAGCAGCAAAACAAGCCTCGGGCCATTTTTATTTCCGTTACCGAGCTTCGGTGGCGCGACGACGGACGGGAGTTAACCCGAGGAGGACGACCTCGGCCCAGGAGAAGGCGACCGTTGCACGAAAAGGTTAACGGGGTGTGTGGAGTTTGATGCGCCAACAATTAAAGTAGGCTCGTCCTGCAGAAAATGTCCTCCGTGTGCATACGTGCGCAATGCGAGTGGCGGGATCGAACCTATGGCCACATGAAGAAAGTGGGGGGAGTCGGGGACGTTAATGGCAGTGACGGGAACATTCTGATGCAGAAAGGGATGCGGAATGCAAAATGCCCCCCCCCTCGCCCCGCCCCGCCCCGCCCCTATAAAAAAAGGTTGCTTCCGTTGCAGCAATGGAGAGGACAGACTCGGCTTTGACCCGTATTCCCAACAGACGCGGGGCCAACTCTGTCGCAAGCATGGCTGCGAACCAGCCTTGTTGCGTTCGGGGACAAATGACGGATGCGCAAAAGCAAAAAAAAAAGATGAGCGGGGAGGGGGCTGGGGGGGTTCGTCCACAGCTGCCAGCCAGACCTTCGACGACTCGCTATGGGGCGATAACACTCGTTTTGCCTTGGAAACACAGATGAGCAAAGGGAAACAAAATCCTATCTATCTATCTATCTATCTATCATCTATCTATCTATCTATCTATCTATCTATCTATATCTATCTATCCATCCATCCATCCATCCATCCATCCATCATCCATCCATCCATCCATCCATCCATCATCCATCCATCCATCCATCCATCCATCCATCCATCCATCCATCCATCCATCCATCCATCCAAGCCAAATCTTTGTGTATGAGGCAGAACGTTGACACAATGTATTGACAACACTCAAAGACAACTGGAAGGTGTTCAAGATTTTCAATGATCACTTTACAACAGTGGTTCTGATTGTACAAGATACAATCGGAACGACTGGCTTTTTTTTTTTATCCACTGGTTACGCAGTGTTGTATTTCATCCCGGCGTCACCAAACGCTTCCATCTTGTAAGACGAGCAAAAAAGAAAGCTGAAGCCGTTCCGCCGTTTCAAAACGGGAAAATACAGCTCATTGTTTTGCCAGAGAGACGACACTCTCCCTGCTTTTATTTAACTTCTAAACCTAATATGTATTATTGATCTAGTTATTAACCCCCATTATATATATAAAAGGGCTCTTTCGGAGGAATATGTTTCAAACTATTATGAGCGCTGTCGTCCAGCAGCATCTTTCTCTTCTTCTTCTTCTTCTTCTTCTTCTTCTGTTGCCACAAAGGGAAGATCCTCTCATAGCTTGGTGGGCAACATCAAGTGGATGCAAAGATAAAGGTCAAGGTTCAGGGTCACACTCCTCTTTGTCACTGACACTCATTGCATCCTGATGTAATTCACATTTCACTTTTTCCGCTCACTGTTGCCAAGTATGCTGCAGCTGCGTCATCGGGCCGTCTGAATATCCTTCAAAACGGAATATATTTCACTCATTCGTAAAGGTACACAGATTGAAACAGTAAAATACTTCATGATTTCATTGGTATGATTATTTATCAGAATCCGCTTCATTGGCCAAGTGTGTAACATCACACATGGAATTTGTCTCCGGCATTCGGTGCCGCCCTGGTACCACATTCAGAACAAACAAACTAACAAGAGCGAAGCACAAGAGACGTGCAGTTAATAGGAACCGTTCCTTATAAGAGTCACAGGACCCGCCTATCCTCACAGGGGCCGGGGGAGGGCTGAGACCAGTCCCGCTCACACATAAAGAAAAGTATATTTGCGTGTGGAAAGAAAATAAATGACTTTTTAAATTGCACTACTGAAATAATTAAAGCTGTCCACGACGTTCCGATTCTTTGAGGTTCTTCCTTATAAGGAAAGTAAATGAAGGAATACAAATTCTCAAATCAAAGGGAGTAAAAGATCAAGATATAGCCCAGTTTTGACTGTTGTTTATTAATGTTGTAGCGCAACAATCATCACGCTCCGTCAGATCAATCGAATTGTCAACGAAGGACGGCGGCGCTTCTTTCCGTGACCGCTGGGTAATGCGGATTTTATTTACTAAGCAACATCTTTGCTGCATCTGTCCGACAGAATTTGAAAGATTCAGGAAATGGTCGTGCGCACGTCCGCATGGAGGGTGGCAGATCCAGGAAGAGAATCCCGAGGACGTGGAGAAAGACGCAAGTGCAGACCGGGGTTGGGGGAGGGAGGGACGGAGAGGGGGGAGGGGTACCAACACGGAGGGCGAGGAAGCAGCAACACAGCAGCAAAATGTACCAAGAAGGAAAATTCTGGAAGGAAATGGAGGAAACCATTTTTACGTGACCGCTCGCTGTCTGCATTTCATCAAGTTGCTGAGACGGGGCGTGCGTCCACGTTTGTCTGATGCTCTGATCCACTCTCCTGATGACACCGGGGGGGGGGGCAATGGGGAGGACCCCGTCAACCACTTGTGAAAGACAACAGACGAGCGGCAGCGCAGCGGAAATAATTACGGCGCAGACAGTCAGCGCGCAAACGCAATCGCGCAGATGTGCCAGCCGAGCGGCGAGAAAAAAGCCGCTGGGGCAAACGGACCAAGCAAGCAACACGCGGATGCGAATATAATTACATGAATGCTACAGCTGAGCTAAAATAATGGAGCTGGAATTTATCAATGTATTCTCTGAAGGATGAAATGTTTAAATCTTGGTACACCCCCCCCCCGAGCGTCACATGACGTCACTTGTGGGCCTGCTCTAAAAATAGTTCAACGGTGATGAGACATCGGCATTTCCTACGAATGTTGGAGACGTTGAAAACGCAGAGATTTGCAGGAATAAAGTGCCGGGTATCGATATTCAACTGTTTCATAATTTGAGAAATCCTTGTTGGGATTGATTGTGAGAATAATCATTCTTCACAACAATGAAACGCACAACTTCTCAATAGTCACGTGTAATTAAAGCGAATATGATCAGATGTTGGCGGCGCAGTGGATCAGTTGGTAAAGCGTTGGCCTCGCAGTTCTGAGGACCCGTGTTCAATCCCGGCCCTGCATGTATGGAGTTTGCATGTTCTCCCTGTGCTTGCGTGGGATTTCGGACTGTTTGTCTCTATGTGCCCTGCGATTGGTTGGCGACCGGTCCAGGGTGTACCCCGCCTCCTGCCCGTTGACAGCGAGGATAGACCCCAGCACTCCCCGCGACCCTCGTGACGATAAGTGGCAAAGAAAATGGATGGATGATCAGATGTCTTTCAGAAGTGTGTGTCAAAATTTAAGGCCATCGCATTATTCGGTACCCGAACACGTGAGCAGTTCTTGCCCATTTTCGGGCCGTTGAAGCGCTCCTAAAATGAATCCCATCACTTTTGTTCTGTTTCCTTGAAAAGTGGTAAAAAGACAATAAATGACATTCATTCATTCATTTTTCAAACGCCAATCGTAGACTCTCCCCCGCCCGAGAAGTCACTCGCTTTCAAAAAGCTCGCTGAACATCCCCCACCCCCAACCCCGAACCCGCCGTGAGTATGGCCGCATTGCTGACTGGGAAGTGGCCCACGCGTGTTGCAACACGGTCCACAAATCAGAAATCAAGCCCATTATTATGTCAGTGGAACGCCAAATAAACAGTATTCATCCCGATGTTCCACCCAAAAAATTTTGTCTCTTGTGACCCAAAAGATGATAATGGAGTCCAACTGCAGCCATTAACAAGAACCAAATTGTGCAAGTAATATCTTTCCACGTGGTGCCAATGAAAAGAGGAGAATTGTGAGCATACAAGCGGCAGCTGTTGGACTTATTCGGCTGTTGAACGTGTACTTGTGATTCTTTTGGGGGGCATTCGATCCAATATTTGCCTCCCAACGCCAAAGTCCGACAGCAAAGATGAACGTGAGCCGCTAACGTCAACGTGCGCGGCCCCCACGCACACATTTTGAATCGCATCGATAATTTTCATCAGGTTGTTTGCTGTCCGTGCGTAGCTGAGCACGCCGGCCTTAGAACGTGCCCGCACGTGCAAATCTTGCGTCCGTGAATCCGTACCACACACGTTGCTCAAGAGAACTGCGGAAAAACGGACACCCAAGTGAATTTTTCTCCTCCCTCCTTCCGATGCAAATGCGCTCGTTTTGCTTCTGCCGCTCCCGCATCCGAATCAGAATCAGAACCCGGCAATTCAGAACAACTTCCACACGTGGACGGAGGAGAATACTTAAGGCCTGTTGTTCCTTGCATGGAGGAATTTGAAGGCTGACCTACTTGTCATCCGATCTCCGTCGCGTAGTAGAAATAATTCTGAGCTCAAGCATCCCTGCCTTTGCCTTTGCCGATTTATCTGCAGCATGCGATGTGCGCCTTTTACTGATAATATCAGCTTCTTTGGAAATGAAGCCATTTTCGTGAAAGATTGTGAATCGCCTGTGAAGGCAAACACCGCCCAACCCCCTCCATCTCCTCTTCCTCCTGCTGCTGCTGCCACCCCCCTACCCCACCCGCTTCCCCCCCTCCCTCTCAGTATTCCTCTGCTGTCGCTATGACTGTTTAGCGTTTGCTTGTCGGCGCCAATAGGCGGATATCCTTGTACGTTGCTATGGGCAACACACGATATTCCACGCAGAACGAGTCCAGAAGCAGAGCATCTAGATTGCACACACATGGAAAAAAAAAAAAAAACAAAAAAAAAAAAAACATGACCTACATTTAACTGCTTAGAAACAGGGAAGCATTGCAATTATATCGCATATCTTAATGCTGTAGAGCAACTCTGAGAGTACTGCGAGCCCAACAATTATGACGTGTGAAAGAAATACACATTGAGCATGGAGGAAGATTTGAGCTTCAAGCGGACAACGGTCGAGTGAGTCCGAGGGGAGTATTGCGAGTCGCTGCACGCCGGCTGCAGGCTGGCTTCCACGCTTGCTGTCGTACTTCCGAACATTCACGCTTCAGCTCGACTGCTTTAGCGCGCGGCGACTTACAAACGCTCGCGTCAGCGTCCATATTCCTATTTCAGGCACTTGACGGTCGCCGTTGGGGAACAAAGTGCATCCAAGGCATTCGCACCCCATGGATGACATTCTGACGTGAGAAGATGCACAGAAGTGGACAATCAGCACATGACCCGAAACATTTGGATCAAGGCGAAACTTTCCCTGCTGCATCATTTACTTTCAAAACCGACAGCGCAAGCAGCTCTCGTTTTTCAAAAAAATACTTCAGAAAGCTCATCGCAATCTCGAGCATTTACAGCAATAGTCAATATTTCCCCTCCATTATTATTGCTTTTCTAAAAAAAGAAAGATATGTGGATATTAAAATCATTTTCAAAATAGCTATGGTGTGCTATTGAATTTGTAAAGTTGTGGCATACCAAAAACTGTGACAATCCATTTGTGTAACGCTTTTATTCTCAAACATTTCCCAGCGAGTACCACCTCAAAAAATACTGGACAAAGTGCCACCATTGCAAACAACATTAAAAAAAAACAAACAAACAAAAAAAAACAGTAAAAATAGTCCCGCGTGTTGATCAAAAATAGGCGAAGGGTTTTATTTGAAAAACCTTCATGCACGTAAAAAAGTTAAAAAAAAATACTTCCATTATTTAATAGCAGAGTTCTAAAACATCAAATACAAATGTATTGTCTTGTACTTAAGTAGCATACACTGGAACTACACTTAAAAGATGCACTGAACATGAAAATGTGGTGTACATTTAAAAAAAAATAAGAACTACGTTGTAAAACAAATCAAACAGGCTGTGCCCATTGCTACGAGCTTCATCCGAATATGCTTGAGTGTATTGCACGCAATAAATGTTGTAGAAATGATTGGTATTTAATTTCCTCATCGTTTCGCATACCAATGATGAGAACCTGCTGAAATTGTACTGCAGCAGTCATAGCACGCATTTGAGAATGACGAGAGTAGAAGCAACAAACTCATTCTGGGTGCCACTCGAAGCACTTTGATTGGACGCCGTCTTGCAGCGATTGGGAAGGACGAGAGCGGCCCGATGACAAAAAAAAAAAAAAGGAACGAGAACCCCTCCCAAAACTGACCATGAGATCAAAAGTCACACTGTCCTCTGACTGCAGTTTGGACTTTGGGAGCCATTCAAAGCCTGTTTAGGCCTCACAGGTTCCAAGAAAGAGGAATCCAAATGTGCCAGGCCAGTCGAACAATCTAATGGCCTCCAGCTCCATCATGAGGAAGAAAAGCTCACAAGGGACATGACCCCAATACGCTTTACAAACAATCGTCAACGATCTCCTTGCTTTCTTCTATTCGTGAGCAGGCAAAATTTCTGAGACCATTTTGGACATGGAAAAACCCGACTTCGACTGGTGTCAGCACCACAGACAGCGATAATCGATGTGCTCAAACTGCAAACTTTTTGGAATGTTTGACAAACCAGTTCAAGCAAAACATCGGAACCGCACCCGCACATAAACATTAACACAATTGTTGCATTCCATCTTACCTCCCCTCCGGCGCCTGCAGCGTCGGACATCAACAACGTGTTGGCGCGGCTGCCCGGCACGACGGCGGAACCGATACTCATCCTGGGTCCGACTAGCATGTAGCGTTTGTCTCCGGATCGGTACTGGATGCTGTGACACAGCGTGCCGTCATAGTGAGCGTCTTGGAGATATTTGGAAGTGTACTCTGTGGATTTGGAGCAGCGCATGGCGATCAGCACCACCACGCTGATCACCAAAAGCAGCGAGACCGAGCCCAAAGTCAGCGCCAGATAAAAAGTCAGCCGGTCCTCGCTGCGGTCCGCTTCGGCCGCACTTTGGACGTGGTCGGAAGCGGCGAAAGCCTCTTTGGGCTCCGCCAGTTTGACGGTGACGGTAGCCGTCGCCGACAGCGAAACGTCGCCGTTGTCTTTGACCAGTACCAGCAGTCGATGCTCGGCCCCGTCCGTCTCCGTGAAGGAGCGAAGAGTTCTGATCTGGCCCGTGTAGCGGTCCAAAGAAAAGAGAGCGCGCTCGCCAGGCGGGTGCAGCGAAAACAGTAACCAGCCGTTATATCCCGTATCGGCGTCGTAGGCTCGGACTCGGGTCACCAAGTCTCCCGCTTTGCTATTGCGGGGAATCTCCTCCGCGCCTTGGGCGGAACCGTTGGAGCTGAGCGGATACACGATGACCGGAGCGTTGTCGTTCTGATCCAGAATGAAAACCTTCACCGTCACGTTGCCGCTCAGCGGTGGACTTCCGCCGTCCGTGGCCGACACCTGGAACTGGAAGCTTTTCAGCGCCTCGAAGTCCAAACTTTTCAGCGCTGATATTTGTCCACTTTCCGAGTCAATGCTGAGAAACGAGGTCATGGATGTGGACTCGTCCCCGTTCCGCACAATGTGGAAGGACACGAGAGCATTATCCCCCTCGTCGCTATCACGAGCGCTGACTGAAAACAAAACGTCTCCTGCAACGTTGTTCTCGTGGATGTAGAACGTATACGGACTACTTGAAAACTCTGGACTGTTGTCGTTGACATCTGTCACCGTCACACTGATTGTGTTGCGAGAGGACAAAGGCGGTTCGCCGGCATCCTTCGCTACGATGGTCACGTCGTACTTGGACCGAAGCTCTCTGTCCAGAGGAGATTTAGTGATGAGAGAAAACAGATTATTTTGTAAAGACGGCGTTAGCATGAAAGGTACGTCGTCCGTGACGTGACACGTGACCTTTCCGTTATTACCTGAGTCCTTATCGTTGACACTTATCAAAGCTACGGTGGTCCCGGGTTTGCAATCCTCTGCAATAGCACTCGAAAGTGACGTCACTTCAATTTCAGGGGTGTTGTCATTTAAGTCCACAATAGTTATTTTCACACTTTTCTCTGTTTCCAGGGGCGCTGTCCCTTTATCAGATGCTTTAATATCAATTTCATACTTGTCCTTTGCCTCAAAATCTATCGGTCCTTTCACTGTAATTTCTCCAGTGTTTGCATCCACGTCGAAAACTTTGCGCAATTTGTGATGAACATTCTGACCGAACGAGTAGACCACCTCGCCGTTGAGACCCTCATCTAAATCTGTGGCGTTCACTCGCAAGATGGTTGTGCCAATTGGGGCATTTTCCTTCAGCACCGCAGAGTAGGACTCGGAGGTGAAAACGGGCATGTTGTCATTTACATCTAAAACGCGAATGACAATCTGCGAGCTTCCCGACCTCGGAGGCTTCCCACCATCGAGCGCCGTCAGCAGCAGTTGGTGACTGCCAGCACTTTCTTTGTCCAGCGCTTTATGCAAATACAAAACGGGAATTTTGCCGTCCTCCCCTCGGTCTTTCACCTCCAGGCGAAAATGCTCATTTTGACTGAGTTTGTACGAGTGAACTGAAAACGTGTCGCTGTCCGGGTCGTGAGCGCTCTGCAGCTGAAATCGCGCACCGGGCAGGGCAGACTCCGAAATCTCCAAGCGCGTCTTGTTGTCGGGGAAGGTGGGAGAGTGGTCGTTGACGTCCAAAACCTCCACGGCGACATAATGCACCTCCAAGGGATTCTCCACAACGATCTTAATGTTGACGAGACACGGGCTGACTCGCTCACAGACCTCCTCTCGGTCGATTTTCCTTTTCACTCTCAACGTGCCCATGTTTGTTAACGCAAACAAAGGTTCCGCCGGCCCGGAAACCACGCGGAATCCCCGCGCGTTGAGTCCGCTCACATCCAACCCCAAATCTTTCGCAACGTTCCCGACGAGCGCGTCGTCGGTTCCTTCCTCGGGAATGGAGTAGCGCAGCTGCGCCATCGCGAAGACAAACGAGAATTTCAAACAAAAGATGACGACCAGCAAACGCTGCGTCGGCGGCGCGCGTCCGCAGCGAGACATTATGCGCCGCTTATGAGTACAAATGCGAGTCCGCGTGGGTGGGGGAACAAAACGGATCAATTGGAGGGAAAACGGGGCCACAAATCCAACATGCAATCGGCATAACGAACGAGCCGGACTGGCGTGAACGCCCCGAAGCACGAGCGCGAGCTCACGCGCAGGCGCAGCAGCGCAAACGCTGACGTCGGACGGCAGCGACATTTTTGTACCACGAGCAGTGACACCAGGCGAGCACAACTCACAATGTGCACCCACTCGCGCCAAGCGGTCTCGGGGAATCACAGGGAAAACCGCCCGAAACAGAGCAAGGCAGCACTTTTCAAATGAGCCGAACGGACTTGTTGCGCTGGACCTCTTGTGGGTGCGGTCGAGCTCCCAAAAGAATCTCAACAATAGGTATTCAAAATGGGGTTCCGAATAGGTAAAAATAAAATAGGTATAAAATGGAATAAAAGAAAAAGAAAAAAGCTATGGTCGTCAATCATTGGCTGGCCATTCATTCACAAAGTCAGGTGATATGCAAATGACTTGAAACGCAACGTGACCACCGGAAGTGGATAAAAAAACGATACGCATTTAGAAATACAAAGAATGAAAATAATAATAGTAAACCTAGGCGGAGGTGGGGTATCAGACGGGAAAATATTATTGCAACACTGTGATGACAAATGCAAGATAGAAAAATGATACATCTGAGTGAAAATGTCAAAGCATCTCCATCCGCATACGACACAAGTCAAACCAAGATGTCCTCTTAAAGACCCAAAAACATCAGCAATTATTATATTAGCAATGAGGACTAAAAGGCAGAAACACGCAGTGACAGAAATGTTGCCGCAACGTTGACTTAGAAGACCCAAATAATGTTTGGCCTCTCAGAGGGGCGACGTCTCGCACAAAAGGATTCACCAAGACGTCGCCGAGAAGTAGCGGAGACGACGCCGCAGTCAAGACTTGCAAAAGTCTCCAAAAGGTCTCTGAAAAAACCTCAAACTTGTTTGACTTGAATGCGACTTTCTGGCAGGTCACCACGAGACGTCGCTCGGATGTCATTTTTGCGGCTGCTCGAGTGGAGCGTAAATGTTGGAGGATTTTGATTTTTGTGCAAATGCAATCCTCGCTGCACATTTGCTAATGATGCAAATTTGGCAGCTACTGAATTTGACTGGGAACATTCTCACAGTGACGTAGCCCGAACACCTGCCGTTGCAACGGGTTGGACTGGCCCACAAAATTCCCAACACCGGTCAAACACTCCTCTGGCTCAATGTCACTGGATGGATTTATGACATTCACAAAAATAGGGACCCCGGTCTCCAGACAAGAGGGGTTTGCACTTAACTTGAATGCATGGATCAATATCCATCAATTTTCTTCGCCACTTATCCTCACGAGGGTCGCGGGAGTGCTGGAGCCTATCCCAGCGGTCAACAGGCAGGAGGGAGGTTACACCCGGAAGTGGTTGCCAGCCAATCGCAGGGCACGTCGAGACAGGTAACAGTCGCACTCGCAATCACACTGACGGTGCAATTTAGTCTCCAATTAATTAATATTGCCTGGTTTTTGGGATGTGGGAGGAAACCCGAG
This sequence comes from Syngnathoides biaculeatus, assembly GCF_019802595.1. Lineage (NCBI taxonomy): Eukaryota > Metazoa > Chordata > Actinopteri > Syngnathiformes > Syngnathidae > Syngnathoides > Syngnathoides biaculeatus. Next base: position 10,131,998 of record NC_084650.1, read on the forward strand.
TGCCTGGAGAAAACCCCCGCAGGCACAGGGAGAACAAAATAACTCCACATAGGCAGGTCCGAGATTGAACCCAGGACCTCAGAACTGTGAGGCCAACGTTTCCCATCTGAGCCACTGGTGGTGCCACCTGAGTATCAATACCCAAATGAATTCATTAAAGAGGCAATTTGTTCAGTATTTGTCTTACCTCCCCTGCTGCGCTTGTGGCGTCAGACATGAGCAGCGTGTTGGCACGGCTGCCCGACATGACAGTGGAACCGATACTCATCCTGGGTCCGACCAGCATGTAGCGTTTGTCCCCGGATCGGTACTGGATGCTGTGACACAGCGTGCCGTCATAATGGGGGTCTTGGAGATATTTGGAAGTGTACTCTGTGGATTTGGAGCAGCGCATGGCGATCAGCACCACCACGCTGATCACCAAAAGCAACGAGACCGAGCCCAAAGTCAGCGCCAGATAAAAAGTCAGCCGGTCCTCGCTGCGGTCCGCTTCGGCCGCACTTTGGACGTGGTCGGAAGCGGCGAAAACCTCTTTGGGCTCCGCCAGTTTGACGGTGACGGTAGCCGTCGCCGACAGCGAAACGTCGCCGTTGTCTTTGACCAGTACCAGCAGCCGATGCTCGGCCCCGTCCGTCTCCGTGAAGGAGCGAAGAGTTCTGATCTGGCCCGTGTAGCGGTCCAAAGAAAAGAGAGCGCGCTCGCCAGGCGGGTGCAGCGAAAACAGTAACCAGCCGTTATATCCCGTATCGGCGTCGTAGGCTCGGACTCGGGTCACCAAGTCTCCCGCTTTGCTATTGCGGGGAATCTCCTCCGCGCCTTGGGCGGAACCGTTGGAGCTGAGCGGATACACGATGACCGGAGCGTTGTCGTTCTGATCCAGAATGAACACCTTGACCGTCACGTTGCCGCTCAGCGGAGGACTTCCGCCGTCCGTGGCCGACACCTGGAACTGGAAGCTTTTCAGCGCCTCAAAGTCAAAACTTTTCAGCGCTGTGACTTCTCCGCTTTGGCTATTTATACTCAGAAACGAAGACGGCTTATTTTCTTCTCTCCCTTCTCTGAGAATCCGGTATGTGATGGCAGCGTTCTCGCCATCGTCGCGGTCAGAAGCTTGGATGGAAAAGACGGAGGCGCCCGCTTTGTTGCCCTCGGCGACGTAGAAAGTGTAAGGACTGAAGGCAAACTCGGGCCTGTTGTCGTTGACATCTGAAACGTAAACGCTTATCGTCTTCTCGGACGAGAGTGCGGGTCGTCCGGCGTCTCTGGCAACTACCGATATGTCGTACGTGGACCTTTTCTCCCGGTCCAAAGGGGATTTCGTAACTAAAGAATACATTTTGTCTTGTAATGACGGCGACAAGGCAAAAGGAAGATCCTGGCTTATGGAGCAAATGACTTTCCCGTTCGGGCCAGAATCCAAGTCGTTGACACTGATGAGAGCAACTGTGGTTCCTAGTCTGGAATCTTCCGGAATGGAACTGGAAAATGACGTGACTTCGATCTCAGGTGCATTGTCATTCACATCAACAACCTTGATGATGACACTTTTTTCTGTTGTTAGTGGAACAGAACCTTTATCTGACGCTTGAACTTCAATTTCAAAGACGTCGTTCTCCTCGTAGTCTATCGGGCCTTTCACTACAATCTCTCCTGTTTTTTCTGTGATATGAAATAAATCCATTATATTTTGATTCATACTGTTGCTGAAGGAATAAACTACTTCTCCATTTGATCCTTCATCTAAATCAGTTGCACTCACTTGAACGACAGTCGTTCCCATTTCGGCATTTTCCTGGAGCATCACAGAATAGATTTCTTCAGAGAATATCGGCGCATTATCGTTGATGTCCAGCACATTTATTGAAATATTCATTGCACCTGTTTTTGGAGGTTTTCCTCCATCCACTGCAGTTAACACAACTGAAATGTGTTCTGTTGCTTCCCTATCTAACGATTTTTTAACAACCAGTACGGGAATTTTGGCATCTTTTCCTTTGTCTTTAACTTCTAAGCGAAAATAATTATTTTCACTGAGTTTATATTGCTGAACAGAAAAGTGACCACTGTCACCATCCTGAGACGCTTTCAGCTGAAATCTCGCCCCAGGCAGCACCGATTCAGGAATGTCCATCTTCGTTTCTTCCTCGGCAAATGTGGGGGAGTGGTCGTTCACGTCCAAGATTTCCACTCCCACATAGTGGACCTCCAGTGGGTTTTCTAGCACCGTTTTTAGGTTGATCAGACACGCAGCGCTTTGCGGACACTCCTTTTCCCTGTCGATCTTCCTGCTGACGTAGAGGACGCCATCGGCCTGGCTCACGTGGAAAAGAGGCTCCGCACTGCCCGAGACGATCCGATACCTGCGCTCCTTCAGCGCGTTCCGATCCAATCCGAGGTCCTTTGCGGCATTTCCCACCACGGTTCCTTCGTCGACCTCCTCGGAGATGGAGTACCTCAATTGCGCCGAAGTCCCGCTGCACAAAAGCAGCGCGGCCGCAAATCCCAGCAAACAGCGTCTCGCCCGTCCGCGCGCGCCTCTTTGTTCCATAGTGACGAGGAAAAAACGGCACGAGTCCATTCGGGGGAAAGCAGACGCGCTGGCCCGAACAAAATACAAAAGAGGAAACGTTCCTCCGCTCAGCCTTCTGCTGGAGGAACGACGACCGAGAGGAAAGTGACGCGGAGGAAGCACGCACGGAGATCTTGGCGATGCGCGAATGTGCTCAGGTGGCGGCGGGCGGAAGAACCGCTCAGCGAATGAAGTCACGGGATCCTCGGAAATGTACGCGTCCTCACGCTGACATCTAGCGACCCCCGTCCAGATTGCACAACACGAGAAGAGGGCGAAGAACGCCGCAAATTTCGGACTGACACAAACTGTGCAAATACCAGCTTTATTTTCCACTGTGACGACATCACCACCGAAAGTCCTTCAATTTAGCCGCAGACAAAATATGAATCCCTTTCACGTTACACGTGTTGATAAGTTTCAGTTTTGGTTCATGACTCGGCCCCTCGGTTATCCAGAATGGATGATGCCGCAGACCTCAAGACATTCACTGTCCGAGATACGGAACGGGAAAAAATGCCCGCCTTATTGTCACTCAGAACAGAGTTAAAAATGAGGCAAATACATCACAGCATCCTCATTATGTGAGCTATGAACTAGTAATCATGACTAACGATTTTTATGTCAATATTGTCCCTGCTGTGTTTCCAAAAAGCGCAAAAACATGGAAAGAAAGGAGGGCCTCTATTTCATATGTTCCAGTACAACAACAAACTTATTCAACAACTTCAGCAACCGACTGTCACCAAATCAAATGCATTCAAACAGTAAACATAAAACCTTCTCTCCAAAATACAAATCCAATTCCAATGAAGTTGGGACCTTGTGTTGAAATTGGATAAAAATAGAATATAATGATTTGCAAATTATGTTCAACCCGTTTTGATTAAATACACAACAAAGACAAAATATTTAATCTTCAAACTGATAAACTTTATTGTTTTTAAGCAAATAATCATCAACTTGGAATTTTGTGGCTGGGACAGGTGGCACAAAAAAAAAAATCAAAAACCTTTTTCGGAATATCCCAAAGGTGAAAAGGTCATTGGGAACAGCCGGGGGCCATGATTGGCTAGAAAAGGAGCTTCCCTGAATTGCTCAGCCATTCACAAGCAAAGATGGGGCGAGGGTCACCTCTTTGTCAACAACTGCATGCGAAAATGGTCACACGGTTCAAGGACAATGTTCCTCAACATGCAATTGCAAGGAATTTAGGGATTAAATCATCCACGCTTCATCATAATACCACCAAAATGTTCACAGAATCTGGAGAAATATAAGCGGAAAGCCCGAAAACCAACATTGAATAGCCGTGACCTTCGACCCCTCAGGTGGCACTGCATCAAAAACCAACGACAATGTGTAAAGACTATCATCACATGGGCTGAGGAACACTTGAGAAAACCAATGTCAGGAAATAAAGTTTGGCGCTAGATCCCTACGTGCAAGTTAAAACTCTACTATGCAAAGCAAAACCATCGATCACCAACACCGAGAAACTTGAGCTCATCTAAGAAAGACTGATGCAAAGTGGGAAAGTGTTCTGACGGCCGACAAGTCCACATTTCAAATTGATTTTGGAAATTGTGGATGTCATATTCATTGGGTCAAAGAGGAAAAGAACCATCCAGACTACTCTGGATGCAAAGTTCAAAAGCCAGCATCTGTGATGGGATGACACTGTGTTAGTGCCAGTGGCAGGCCTATCTTACACATCTTTGAAGGCATCATTTATGCTGACGGCTAAGTAAATGTCTTGAAGAAACATGTGCTGCCATCCAAGAAACCTCTTTTTCATGGATGCCTCTGTTTATTTCAGCAGGACAATGTCAAACCACTTTGTGGCTTCGTAGCACAAGAGTACAGATACTAGACTTGCCTGCCTGCAGTCCAGACCCATCCCCCATTGAAAACGTGTGAAACATTATGAAGTGTAATATAAGACAACGGAGACCCCGGACTGTTGAACAGTTGAAAGTGTACATCAAGCAAGAATGGGAAAGAATTCAACCTACACAACTTCAACAATTCCTATCCTGTGTTCCCAAACGTTTATGGAATCTTATTAAAAGAAAATGTGATGTAACACCGAGGTAAACGAGGCCCTATCCCAGCTTTTTTGGAACTTGTTCAAGCCATAAAATACTAACTTAATGTTTATTTTGTAAAAACAATAGTTTATTAGTTTGAACATTAACTACGTCTTTGTAGTGTATTCAATTAAATGTCGATTGAACATGAATTGCAAATCAATGTATTCATTGATTTGTTTCACACATCATTCCAACTTCATTGGCATTGGGTTTATAATAACATCAATTTCATAATAACGCACACACACGTTAATAATGTTTAAATCAGGACGCCAGTAAATCAAACTTGTAGAAGTGACATTTGCATAAAACCACAAGACTGCACAAAAAACTCACTCAACCTGTCCTGACGGGTAATGTAACAAGACGCAAATATACCGTGCTATCAAATTGTACCCGGGAATGTAATCCAATTTGTAGTATGAAAAATATTGTTCTCTCTGATTTTAGTTGATTTTCATTTACGATTCAGAACCTTGCAGAGAAGCAGTAGAGAATTCCCATTTTCATTTCGGAACTTGAATGCAATCCTGGTAGAACTTCTGGTGAAGCGGCATGAGTGACTCAATTGAAATATGACTTGTTGGAAGTTCTTGCATGGAATTATAAATATTACTGTATTTACAACATGAAAAACAAAAGGAACTCATTATGAAGTAAGTTTGTTGAGGACCGAACAAATTAAAAATTATTTGTTGGTGAAAAATAAACATTTTGAAGAAACAAATTGCATTAGTGCTACTGGACTAACCATGCTCATTTCAGGAACATAATTCTGGAATAAGCATCAATATCTATTTAATTAATGTTCATAAAATCCATAATGCAATGAAACACCCATTAAAAACACTGCAGAGATTCCTTACCTCGCCTGTGGCGTCAGACATCAGCAACGTGTTGGCGCGGCTGCCCGGCATGATGGTGGAACCGATACTCATTCTGGGTCCGACCAGCATGTAGCGTTTGTCTCCGGATCGGTACTGGATGCTGTGACACAGCGTGCCGTCATAATGGGGGTCTTGGAGATATTTGGAAGTGTACTCTGTGGATTTGGAGCAGCGCATGGCGATCAGCACCACCACGCTGATCACCAAAAGCAACGAGACCGAGCCCAAAGTCAGCGCCAGATAAAAAGTCAGCCGGTCCTCGCTGCGGTCCGCTTCGGCCGCACTTTGGACGTGGTCGGAAGCGGCGAAAGCCTCTTTGGGCTCCGCCAGTTTGACGGTGACGGTAGCCGTCGCCGACAGCGAAACGTCGCCGTTGTCTTTGACCAGTACCAGCAGCCGATGCTCGGCCCCGTCCGTCTCCGTGAAGGAGCGAAGGGTTCTGATCTGGCCCGTGTAGCGGTCCAAAGAAAAGAGAGCGCGCTCGCCCGGCGGGTGCAGCGAAAACAGTAACCAGCCGTTATATCCCGTATCGGCGTCGTAGGCTCGGACTCGGGTCACCAAGTCTCCCGCTTTGCTATTGCGGGGAATCTCCTCCGCGCCTTGGGCGGAACCGTTGGAGCTGAGCGGATACACGATGACCGGAGCGTTGTCGTTCTGATCCAGAATGAACACCTTGACCGTCACGTTGCCGCTCAGCGGTGGGCGTCCGCCGTCCGTGGCCGACACCTGGAACTGGAAGCTTTTCAGCGCCTCAAAGTCAAAACTTTTCAGCGCTGTGACTTCTCCGCTTTGGCTATTTATACTCAGAAACGAAGACGGCTTATTTTCTTCTCTCCCTTCTCTGAGAATCCGGTATGTGATGGCAGCGTTCTCGCCATCGTCGCGGTCAGAAGCTTGGACGGAAAAGACGGAGGCGCCCGCTTTGTTGCCCTCGGCGACGTAGAAAGTGTAAGGACTGAAGGCAAACTCGGGCCTGTTGTCGTTGACATCTGAAACGTAAACGCTTATCGTCTTCTCGGACGAGAGTGCGGGTCGTCCGGCGTCTCTGGCAACCACCGATATGTCGTACGTGGACCTTTTCTCCCGGTCCAGGGGGGATTTGGTCACTAAAGAATACATTTTGTCTTGTAATGACGGCGACAAGGCAAAAGGAAGATCCTGGCTTATGGAGCAAATGACTTTCCCGTTCGGGCCAGAATCCCGGTCGTTGACACTGATGAGAGCAACTGTGGTTCCTGGTCTGGAATCCTCCGGAATGGAGCTGGAGAATGACGTGACTTCGATCTCAGGTGCATTGTCGTTCACATCAACTATTTCGATGACAACACTTTTTTCTGCTGTTAGCGGGGCAAAGCCTTTATCTGATGCTTTAATTTCAATTTCATACGCCTCCCTCTCCTCATAGTCGATGACACCAGTGACAATGATCTCTCCTGTTTGGCGATTAATGTCAAAAAGTTGTAATAAACCGTTACTGACACTGTCACCGAATGAGTAAATTACATCCCCGTTTTGAGCATCGTCCAAATCAGTTGCATTTACTTGCAGCACTGTTGTGCCCACAGGCGCATTCTCTTGCAGCCTCACAGAATAATTATCTTGAGAAAACACGGGAGCGTTATCATTGACATCTAAAACAGTTATCAATATATTCATGTCTCCAGATTTGGGCGGCTTTCCTCCATCCACAGCCGTCAGCACTAAGGAGTGGCTGCTCGCTGCCTCTCTGTCCAGTGACTTCTGCAGAACCAAGACTGGTATCTTGCCATCTTTCCCTTTGTCTTTGACCTCCAAACGAAAATGATCATTTGGAGTGAGTCTATAATTTTGCACGGACAACGGGCCGCTGTCAAGATCACGTGACGGTTTCAGCTGAAAGCGAGCTCCCGGCAAAACAGACTCAGAAACGTCAATATTTTTCTGCTTCTCCTGGAAACTCGGGGCGTGGTCGTTTACGTCCAGCACGTCCACTCCCACGTAGTGGACCTCGAGTGGGTTTTCCAGAATTGTTTTTAAGTTAATTAAACAGGTCGCGCTCTGTGCGCACACCTCCTCTCTGTCAATTTGGCGGCTCGCATAGAGGACGCCATCGTTCGGATTCACGTGGAAAAGAGGGTCGGCGCCGCTCCAAACCACGCGGTACTTCCTTTCTTTGAGTGTGCCTTTATCCAGCCCGAGATCCTTGGCCACATTTCCCACGGCGGTTCCTTCGTCGACGCCCTCGGAAATGGAATATCTCAAATTGGCGGAGGCCGCGCTGCACAGAATCGCAGCGGCCACAAAGCGGCCCAAACCGCATTGTCCCTTTCGCGACGCGGATCCTCTTTGTCCCATGGCTCGCCACGAAAATACTCAGCAGAAAAACACAGCTAGTCGGCTGAAGAACTCACGGAGTCGACGTACGCCGACGATCATCCTCCACCAGCAAGTGCAGACGTGAATGCGAGCGGAATATTTCCACAATGCACGGAGATGCGCTCGCGCCCGACGGAGCCAAACCAGGCGAGCCTGACGCAAATCTCGTGAGGAGAAGCTCGCGAGCGCCGGTTTGTGCTGTTACACTGACACCGTGTGACGTGAGGCCTCCCTGCATCCTTTCCCGATTGTTTGTTTTTGCTCCCGTGGATATCAAAATAGTCAAAAACTGCGGACCAAACGAGGACGAGAATGCCGCGTAGTCACAAAGTCAATCGGGCGCCCGCGTGCAACTAAAAATATGTGGAAAATAAACACCTAACATGGACCTGCAGTGGAAATAAACTACAAAACAATCCGCTGAGAAGAGGCCAAAAATGAGGCCTCAGACAAATGAGATGACTTCCATAAAATTCGTTCCCCGGCTCACGTCAACTTGATGCCACATTTAATCAGCCTCGAACGGGGAAAAAAAATACTTTTCCAAATTTCCTCTTTCTCTCAAACGATTTTCATTACATGATGTGTAATATTATTGTTATTATTATTATTATTTTGCGCTAATTTCGATCAACGCAATTGAGATTGAGGCTTTTCACAGTTTTAAAGTCACAAACGAAACTGGACTGACACTGGAAATAAACAGCAACACAATTCAGGCAAATTAGGCCAAACTTACAAACCCTTTCACAACCGTGACCGGAAATAATTACCACAAAATATTTTCCACCGCCTGTCGTTAACCGGATAGCACGTTTAATCCTCCTTGAAAAGAAAGGGACTTGTTTAACTTTCCACAACAATAACTGCCAAGAAAATTCGTTTGTAGGAAAGTGGGAGATTTCATTTGTGTCGATGAGACATCATAAGTAACGCGTCTCAACTGTCGCTCATCACCATTACTTTTTTATACACCAAAATAAAAAAAAAAAACAGCAAACACTTTAAAACACTCCTATTAGGTCAGATATTTAAAAAGAAATGTTACCAAGAAAGTGGGAGGAAAAACAAGTGAACAGTTGGCGACTTATCAGATTTGTATGAAATAAAAAAGTGACACATTCGATGCCGCAAAGCCTCAAAGTTTCCATTCACGGGATGAACAGCACGATAAACGATGCACGCCCACACTTGACAGGACATTTGACATCACGTGTGCCTTTGCCATCCTCACTGGGCAAAAATCCACATTTGAAAACCATTTCTTCAATTATACAAGCCGCTTGTGCTCACAAGGGTCACGGGACTGCCGGAGCGAGCATTGGTCCAAAGGCGGATTACGCCCTGATCTGGTCGCTGGTCAGTCACAGGGCACATATTGACCCCATCACTGAGCGGGAATTGAACCCACACTGTCCACACCAAAGTCGGGGGTGTGTAGAACTTCATCATCAGTCCCCATTTTGAAAACCACAAAGATATTTTTAGGTCTCCGCCATCTTGTCTCGGAACAACCGCAAAAACTTAAAGTCGAGATGCGATAGGCCAACGTTTTCGGTACCATCCTTTCAAAATCAATTGTTCTCAAACTACCGATTCACCACCAGCAGATGATTAGTAGATTTTTTTTTTTTTTTTTAACTTGGTATCCTCGACTTCATGACTTGAAAGTTCAGCACAGAAAAGATTGAGCACAAAAAACTGCCATTGCAGTCTGATTGTAGAAGAGAAGAGTAAAGAGGTTAAAAGCATGGAGATAGCGTTTCCACCTTTTCTCCACAGTAATACAAACACATGTAACTAATGTAGTACCAAACAAAGAAAAGTTTTGAATTTAGAATCTTTGCCTCTGTAACGCCAATATACAATGTAAAGTATAAAGTGCAAATGTACGCACACACCTACTCACACAAAACAACAGCATTTTTCATCTTACCTCCCCTGCGGCGTCGGACATCAACAGCGTGTTAGCGCGGCTGCCCGGCACGATGGTGGAACCGATACTCATCCTGGGTCCGACGAGCATGTAGCGTTTGTCCCCGGATCGGTACTGGATGCTGTGACACAGCGTGCCGTCATAATGGGGGTCTTGGAGATATTTGGAAGTGTACTCTGTGGATTTGGAGCAGCGCATGGCGATCAGCACCACCACGCTGATGACCAAAAGCAGCGAGACCGAGCCCAAAGTCAGCGCCAGATAAAAAGTCAGCCGGTCCTCGCTGCGGTCCGCTTCGGCCGCACTTTGGACGTGGTCGGAAGCGGCGAAAGCCTCTTTGGGCTCCGCCAGTTTGACGGTGACGGTAGCCGTCGCCGACAGCGAAACGTCGCCGTTGTCTTTGACCAGTACCAGCAGTCGATGCTCGGCCCCGTCCGTCTCCGTGAAGGAGCGAAGAGTTCTGATCTGGCCCGTGTAGCGGTCCAAAGAAAAGAGAGCGCGCTCGCCAGGCGGATGCAGCGAAAACAGTAACCAGCCGTTATATCCCGTATCGGCGTCGTAGGCTCGGACTCGGGTCACCAAGTCTCCCGCTTTGCTATTGCGGGGAATCTCCTCCGCGCCTTGGGCGGAACCGTTGGAGCTGAGCGGATACACGATGACCGGAGCGTTGTCGTTCTGATCCAGAATGAACACCTTGACCGTCACGTTGCCGCTCAGCGGAGGACTTCCGCCGTCCGTGGCCGACACCTGGAACTGGAAGCTTTTCAGCGCCTCAAAGTCAAAACTTTTCAGCGCTGTCACTTCTCCGCTTTGGCTATTTATACTCAGAAACGAAGACGGCTTATTTTCTTCTCTCCCTTCTCTGAGAATCCGGTATGTGATGGCAGCGTTCTCGCCATCGTCGCGGTCAGAAGCTTGGACGGAAAAGACGGAGGCGCCCGCTTTGTTGCCCTCGGCGACGTAGAAAGTGTAAGGACTGAAGGCAAACTCGGGCCTGTTGTCGTTGACATCTGAAACGTAAACGCTTATCGTCTTCTCGGACGAGAGTGCGGGTCGTCCGGCGTCTCTGGCAACCACCGATATGTCGTACGTGGACCTTTTCTCCCGGTCCAGGGGGGATTTGGTCACTAAAGCATACATTTTGTCTTGTAATGACGGTGACAAGGCAAAAGGAAGATCCTGGCTTATGGAGCAAATGACTTTCCCGTTCGGGCCAGAATCCAAGTCGTTGACACTGATGAGAGCAACTGTGGTTCCTAGTCTGGAATCTTCCGGAATGGAGCTGGAGAATGACGTGACTTCGATCTCAGGTGCATTGTCGTTCACATCAACAACCTTGATGATGACACTTTTTTCTGTTGTTAGTGGAACAGAACCTTTATCTGACGCTTGAACTTCAAGTTCATATTTTTCTTTTTCCTCAAAGTCAATAATTTCTTTTAGAGTTATTGCTCCTGTTAAATGATTAATTTCAAAAAGAGTTAACAATCGATGATTTACACTATTACTAAAAGAATAAACAACTTCTCCATTTGTGCCTTCGTCTGAGTCGGTTGCATTTACTTGAACAACGGTTGTGCCCACAGGCGCATTTTCATCAATTGCCACAGAATATCCATCTGAAGAAAAAACGGGCGCGTTATCGTTGACATCCAACAAATTTATGACAATATTAATGTCGCCCGTTTTGGGAGGCTTTCCTCCATCCAGCGCAGTCAACACTAACGAATGACTTGGGGCCGCCTCCCTGTCCAAAGACTTTTGTACAATCAAGATTGGAATTTTTTCATCGTCTCCTTTATCTTTAATTTCCAGACGGAAATGGTCATTGGCGCTGAGTTTGTAGTTGTGAACGGACAGCGACCCGGTGTCGGGATCTCTCGCGGCCTTCAGTGGAATCCGCGTTCCAGGTGGCGCAGACTCGGGAATGTCCAAAGTCTTGATTTCCACGGGGAAAGTGGGAGAATGGTCATTCACGTCCAGCACCTCCACGCTGACGTAGTGCACCTCCAGCGGGTTTTCCAGCACCGTTTTGACATTAATTACACAAGCAGTGGTTCTCTCGCATACCTCCTCCCGGTCAATGCTCCTGCTCACGTACAGGATGCCGTCATTCTCTCCCAGGCTGAACGGAGGCTCCCGCTCGCTCGAAACAATCCGATATTTGCGTTCCTTCAACGTGCTCCTGTCTATTCCCAAATCTTTTGCAACATTCCCGACGACCGTTCCTTTCCCGACCTCTTCCGGGACGGAATATCTCAACTGCGCCGAGGCGACACCCCACACGAGCACAGCGAGCACAGCGAGCACGCAGCAGAGCCGCCGCGTGTGTCCTCTTTGTCCCATGATGAAAAGCAACCACGGTCCAGGCGGCGTGTGGCTAATAAACTACTGCATTACGTGCAGTCGGGAGGAAAATGTGCGCGCTCTGAAAAATATTCAAATTGCTCGAACAAAGGGAGACCGCAGACGCGATCGGACCGCGCAGCTCACACAACAACTGAGGCTGCAATGACGAGCTGCGAAGGCAACCCGCAATATAACAATCACAGCGACGCCATGCGCTGACAGCACTTACTACAAGCAAAACATTTCCCAACATATTTACAAGTGCAACTGAATTCAACAACAAATATGAAGGACGGACTCTGTTGTGGACATTTACAGCGTCTTAGTTGTCGTGCAAAAAGAGAAAGACAATGAAAGTTTAAAAACTATGCATTCTAGCAAAATGTCTGCAAGATGTTCCTGCCCTGCATATGCAAAGGAGGTGGACTTAATGCATCGCGAAATCTAAAGTACTCGCTGTTTGTATTTCACTGTGTAGATACGCGGAAGGAAACGAGAGCAGAATTTTCCAGAACCGCGGACAGCGGCAGACTTGGAGGACTTCTTCTTCTTCTGTCAACTTTGACATGATTGGCACGCAAAGTAAGGACACACCATTACAAGAAGTGCACTGATAGCAAATCAAATGTAAGCCCAATATTTACTTTGCTCCAGACTGCGTTTTAATTTGAAGCTTTAGTGGCAACTTCTTTCATTTTGCAATATATCAAAAAGACTTGAAAAACTCAAACTATATTTGCAAAAAAACTGGCCAGTATTCGAGGAGACGTATTCCATCTGTCCGTGCGTCTGTCCGTGCATTTATTTAGTTTCTGTCAAGTTTAACCTGTTCATGGTCGCGAAAAGCAAGAGCCGATCGCTGCGTACTTGGGGCGGAAATAAAACCTGACTCTGGACTTGTGCCCGGGTATTCATACAAAACATTTAAAATGATTCAGCAAATACTGAGTGGGAACTGAACCCATGCTGCCCGCACCACTTCAGGTCAGTGGACCACCAAGGTCTCAGTGACTCCACTCAGATGAGATAATGTACTTTATCTCGTACCAAATGACACTACAGAAAGGTCTTTCCGTTATCGAACTAAACTAGTTCGAAACACACATGAAGAATTCGATGTACTTTGTGTCAATAGGTAATTTCTCATCCAAGCAGACAAGAATGACATGTGGCGTTCTCCAAGGTTCCACCCTGGGACCTCTTGTGTTTATCATATACATGTTTCCACTGGCACAGATAATAAAGAACAACAAAATAAGTTAGCACAGCTTTGCAGATGACACACGGGTATATATTACAAAGTCACCAGGAGACTGAAGTCTGCTACAGTCTCCTGGTAAATGCATTGAGGAGATTAATGACTGGATGTGCCACAATTTTCTCCAGCAAAGCAAAAAAATAAATAAATTGAGGGACGTTATTCTTTTTGGAGCCAAAGAAAAACCATCACAGGTCACCAAAGAGCTTCAACCTGTACACCTTCAAAACTACCAAGCAAGCCAGAAATCTGGGTGGAGTGAAGGACCCAGACCTAAATTTGGAGGAACGCATCAAAACAATTACAAACTTGGCCTACTATCACATTAAGAATAAATAAAGGTCCTATAAATGAATGGACATAAATGAACCCAAATGATAAATATTTAACAGACACTTTTATAAGACGAGTGCAGAGAAGCCACAACTCTTTGAAAAGCTCCCTTACCTCCCCTGCGGCGTCGGACATCAGCAGCGTGTTGGCGCGGCTGCCCGGCACGATGGTGGAACCGATACTCATCCTGGGTCCGACCAGCATGTAGCGTTTGTCCCCGGATCGGTACTGGATGCTGTGACACAGCGTGCCGTCGTAATGAGCGTCTTGGAGATATTTGGAAGTGTACTCTGTGGATTTGGAGCAGCGCATGGCGATCAGCACCACCACGCTGATGACCAAAAGCAGCGAGACCGAGCCCAAAGTCAGCGCCAGATAAAAACTCAACCGGTCCTCACTGTGGTCCGCTTCGCTCGCACTTTGGACGTGGTCGGAAGCGGCGAAAGCCTCTTTGGGCTCCGCCAGTTTGACGGTGACGGTAGCAGTCGCCGACAGCGAAACGTCGCCGTTGTCTTTGACCAGTACCAGCAGCCGATGCTCGGCCCCGTCCGTCTCCGTGAAGGAGCGAAGGGTTCTGATCTGGCCCGTGTAGCGGTCCAAAGAAAAGAGAGAGCGCGCTCGCCAGGCGGGTGCAGCGAAAACAGTAACCAGCCGTTATATCCCGTATCGGCGTCGTAGGCTCGGACTCGGGTCACCAAGTCTCCCGCTTTGCTATTGCGGGGAATCTCCTCCGCGCCTTGGGCGGAACCGTTGGAGCTGAGCGGATACACGATGACCGGAGCGTTGTCGTTCTGATCCAGAATGAACACCTTGACCGTCACGTTGCCGCTCAGCGGAGGACTTCCGCCGTCCGTGGCCGACACCTGGAACTGGAAGCTTTTCAGCGCCTCAAAGTCAAAACTTTTCAGCGCTGTGACTTCTCCGCTTTGGCTATTTATACTCAGAAACGAAGACGGCTTATTTTCTTCTCTCCCTTCTCTGAGAATCCGGTATGTGATGGCAGCGTTCTCGCCATCGTCGCGGTCAGAAGCTTGGACGGAAAAGACGGAGGCGCCCGCTTTGTTGCCCTCGGCGACGTAGAAAGTGTAAGGACTGAAGGCAAACTCGGGCCTGTTGTCGTTGACATCTGAAACGTAAACGCTTATCGTCTTCTCGGACGAGAGTGCGGGTCGACCGGCGTCTCTGGCAACCACCGATATGTCGTACGTGGACCTTTTCTCCCGGTCCAGGGGGGATTTGGTCACTAAAGCATACATTTTGTCTTGTAATGACGGTGACAAGGCAAAAGGAAGATCCTGGCTTATGGAGCAAATGACTTTCCCGTTCGGGCCAGAATCCAAGTCGTTGACACTGATGAGAGCAACTGTGGTACCTAGTCTGGAATCTTCCGGAATGGAGCTGGAGAATGACGTGACTTCGATCTCAGGTGCATTGTCATTCACATCAGCGACCTTGATGGTGACACTTTTTTCTGTTGTTAGTGGAACAGAACCTTTATCTGACGCTTGAACTTCAATTTCAAAAATGTCCTTCTCCTCGTAGTCTATCGGGCCTTTCACTACAATCTCTCCTGTATTTACATTCATGTCAAATAACTGTGTTATAATGGGATTATTTTTGCTGAAAGAATAAATGACTTCTCCATTTGTGCCTTCATCTAAATCTCTTGCGTTTACTTGTACAACAGTTGTTCCTGTTGCAGCATTTTCATGGAGCATCACTGAATAAATGTCTTTCGAGAAAACCGGCGCATTATCATTCACATCAAGCACATTAATTGAAATATTCATATCTCCTCTTTTTGGAGGCTTACCTCCATCCAGTGCAGTTAACACCAGCGAATGATGTGGTGCTGTTTCCCTGTCCAGAGCTTTTTTGCATATCAATATGGGGATTTTGCCATCTTTTCTTTTGTCTTTCACTTCCAAACCAAAATGTTCATTTTCACTGAGTTTATATTGCTGAACAGAAAAGTGACCACTGTCGCCATCATGAGCAGCCTGAAGCTGAAATCTCGCCCCAGGCAGCACCGACTCATAAATGTCCATCTTCGTTTCTTCCTCGGCAAATGTGGGGGAGTGGTCGTTCACGTCCAAGATTTCCACTCCCACAGAGTGGACCTCCAGTGGGTTTTCTAGCACCGTTTTTAGGTTGATCAGACACGCAGCGCTTTGCGGACACTCCTTTTCCCTGTCGATCTTCCTGCTGACGTAGAGGACGCCATCGGCCTGGCTCACGTGGAAAAGAGGCTCCGCACTGCCCGAGACGATCCGATACCTGCGCTCCTTCAGCGCGTTCCGATCCAATCCGAGGTCCTTTGCGGCATTTCCCACCACGGTTCCTTCCTCGACCTCCTCGGAGATGGAGTACCTCAATTGCGCCGAAGTCCCGCTGCACAAAAGCAGCGCGGCCGCAAATCCCAGCAAACAGCGTCTCGCCCGTCCGCGCGCGCCTCTTTGTTCCATAGTGACGAGGAAAAAACGGCACGAGTCCATTCGGGGGAAAGCAGACGCGCTGGCCCGAACAAAATACAAAAGAGGAAACGTTCCTCCGCTCAGCCTTCTGCTGGAGGAACGACGACCGAGAGGAAAGTGACGCGGAGGAAGCACGCACGGAGATCTTGGCGATGCGCGAATGTGCTCAGGTGGCGGCGGGCGGAAGAACCGCTCAGCGAATGAAGTCACGGGATCCTCGGAAATGTACGCGTCCTCACGCTGACATCTAGCGACCCCCGTCCAGATTGCACAACACGAGAAGAGGGCCAGTCGTCGCCAGTGTGGGCAAATTTCAATTTCTACACCAACTACTTCATATTTCACAAAGGCTCTCCTTCAGTTCATAATTCAAATTTTTCAATTGAGTTCAGCATCCTGATAATTAACACTTTATAGTTTTCTTCATGGATGTTTTGTCAATATTTTTTTCTGGCTATGGCGTTGATGTGCCATTTCCTGTTCCAACGATTTATTTCGTCAACGCTCCTCCCCGTTCGGCCCACGCTCGTAGTTGCCTGCAGCTTTCCCCCTAAAATCTAAAAAAAAAAAAAAAAGAGGAATAACGTGTTGCTCATCGTCGTTTGTTAAAAGGAGCAATTAAATAAAAACAGGACTTATGTCCTTGAGCTGCTAACAAAAACTCGCAAGAGTATGACAGGAATGATGTTGAAAGAACACCGCTCGCTTTGCATTCCACACGTGTCTGACTGACTATGACAACAAAATAATTTCTCTGCTTTTGCAAAACGAAACCAAACAAATTTCATATTGTGACCGTGTGATTGCAAAATGCAATTATGCGCTGCCCTCCAAAAGAAGTTGTAAAGAACTTATTTCCTCCCACGTTCGCGCTGTGCCTGAACGCACCACACGTTCCCTCGCACCTGCGACGTTCTTGCCATGAATGGCGGCCGGTTGCCAAATCCTGCGTTTAGCCGCCAACCATTGAAGGCTCTATCTAAGTGTGTCCGGGCGGGTTATCCTGAAAGTCCCCAACAAATCCTGACCCATTTAAAGGAAACATGTTTTCGTTAGAAATCCGCTCCTTGTCGCAAAATGGGCGCATTCTCGGTTGCAGTGCGTTCATCGGGCAGAACTGAATGAAATTCAGATCACGTTCACACAAAACGGGAACTAGCTCATGAACTTTCATTTATTGGACTTGTGAAGGGACAACACTAAAATCAGCAAACTTGCTATTTGCACTAAATTCATATGAAGATGAGCTTTATTATGAACTGCTTGCAAATGACCGTGAACCTTCTTCAAGAAATGACAATTTCCTGTCACGAACCCTTTAGCCTGGATTCGTGGTTTTAGCTCATGCATTAAATAGCAAAACAATATTGACACAATTGTTGACAAAATGGAGCACAAAACAGCGTGCATTCCCTTTTCATCAATGATATGCATGAAAAACGGCTGTGAGAGTGACAAAAAAAATGCAATATTCAAAACAGAACTCGAAGGATGACGTAAACTTTGAACACAGCTTGAAAATCATGAAGAAGCTCAAGCAACATGTTGACACTGTTTGTGAAAGCTGCTGCTGTCCCGTTTAATTGCAGATGTAGCGCATCGCGTGTCTCTTCGAGTTAAGCGCAACAAAGATGTAAAGTCAAAGTTCTCTCGGGTGCAAAACAACAGCAGACGTCAAGCAACTACAGTCAATAAATGAGTCACAATCCAAGTTGCTGTTGCACGAATTTCATAAAAATAGAATCACTGACCGCTGACATGACACCAGGACCACAAAGATCACCGAAACCTCTCAAAGCTGAACTCCACCACCAACCAGACGGCAATGTTAAGGACCACCATGACGGCAACATGATAACCAGGACCAGAATTTCGCATCACTGACAGTGTGACAATATGTGCAGAAGTTGGGAAATTGAAGCAACTTGATTTGGACTGTAGAATACGGTCAAGGTGAGCAGTCATAAAAAAAAAAAAATTAAACATTGGTACATTAATGATCCTTACCTCCCCTGCGGCACCTGCGGCGTCAGACATCAGCAGCGTGTTGGCGCGGCTGCCCGGCACGACGGTGGAACCGATACTCATCCTGGGTCCGACCAGCATGTAGCGTTTGTCCCCGGATCGGTACTGGATGCTGTGACACAGCGTGCCGTCATAATGGGGGTCTTGGAGATATTTGGAAGTGTACTCTGTGGATTTGGAGCAGCGCATGGCGATCAGCACCACCACGCTGATCACCAAAAGCAGCGAGACCGAGCCCAAAGTCAGCGCCAGATAAAAAGTCAGCCGGTCCTCGCTGCGGTCCGCTTCGGCCGCACTTTGGACGTGGTCGGAAGCGGCGAAAGCCTCTTTGGGCTCCGCCAGTTTGACGGTGACGGTAGCCGTCGCCGACAGCGAAACGTCGCCGTTGTCTTTGACCAGTACCAGCAGTCGATGCTCGGCCCCGTCCGTCTCCGTGAAGGAGCGAAGGGTTCTGATCTGGCCCGTGTAGCGGTCCAAAGAAAAGAGAGCGCGCTCGCCAGGCGGGTGCAGCGAAAACAGTAACCAGCCGTTATATCCCGTATCGGCGTCGTAGGCTCGGACTCGGGTCACCAAGTCTCCCGCTTTGCTATTGCGGGGAATCTCCTCCGCGCCTTGGGCGGAACCGTTGGAGCTGAGCGGATACACGATGACCGGAGCGTTGTCGTTCTGATCCAGAATGAACACCTTGACCGTCACGTTGCCGCTCAGCGGAGGACTTCCGCCGTCCGTGGCCGACACCTGGAACTGGAAGCTTTTCAGCGCCTCAAAGTCCAAACTTTTCAGCGCTGTCACCTCCCCACTTTCTGGGTTGATATTTATAAATGACAACAGTTTAGTGTCCGCGTTTGGCTCGCTGATGATCTGATAAGAAATCAGAGCGTTGTCACCTTCATCCTGGTCAGAAGCTTTGACAGAAAAAACAGAGGCTCCAGCGATGTTGTTCTCAGTGATATAAAATGCGTAAGGGCTCGAAGAAAATTCTGGACTGTTGTCATTCACATCCGACACGACGACCGATATGGTCTTTTCGGTGGAAAACACCGGCTCGTTGGTGTCTTTTGCCATGATGGTGACGTCATATTGAGAAACCTCTTCCCTATCCAGTCGTGACTTTATGACTACGGCGTACATGTTTTCTTGTAAAGATGGCGCTAAGGTAAAAGGACCATCTTGTTTGATGGTACACAGCACTTGACCGTTCATTCCAGAGTCCAAGTCACTGACACTAATCAGAGCCACAGTTGTTCCGATCTTTGCGTCCTCCTTGATGGCGTTAGAAAATGACGTCACCTCAATCTCGGGAGCGTTATCATTCTCATCAATGATTGTTATCGAGACACTTTTATCAGTTGTCAAAGGAACTGGACCCTTATCAGAGGCCTGAATGTCAATTACGTAGCTTTGACTTTCCTCAAAATCAATTTGGCCTGTCACTTGAATTTCCCCCGTCTTGGGGTCTATACTGAAAAGATGTCGTACTTTTGAATCCACCTCCTTACCTAATGAATACACGACCTCACCGTTCGCGCCCTGGTCCAAATCCGTCGCGTTCACCCGAATCACGACAGTGCCCGCTGGCACGTTTTCCTTCAGGGAGACGGAATAAACCTCCTTGTCGAAGACAGGAGAGTTATCGTTGACGTCGAGGACGTCCACGATGATTTCGATGGAGCCCGACTTGGGGGGCTTCCCCCCGTCGACGGCTGTGAGGCGCAGGTGGTGCCTTCCCTTCGTCTCTCTGTCCAACTGCTTGATCAAAACTAAAAACGGGACTTTGCGATCCTGCCCTCGATCCTTCACCTCCACGCGAAAATATTCGCTTTGAGCGAGTTTGTATTGTTGGATGGAGAATTGGCCCACGTCGGGATCTTGAGCCCCTTGGAGTTGGAAGCGAGCCCCCGGCGTGGCCGACTCAGATATTTCAAGCCGTTTTTCTTTTTCAGGAAAAACGGGCGAGTGGTCGTTGACGTCCAATATTTCCACTGCCACGTAGTGAACCTCGAGAGGATGTTCAAGCACTGTTTTTAGGTTGAGCACGCACGGGCTGAGGCGTACACACACCTCCTCCCTGTCGATCCTCCTCGCCACATACAAGATGCCGTCGTCCTGGTTCACCTCCAAGATGGGCTCAGCTGAGGCGGCCACGATGCGGTATCCTCGCCCTCGGAGAGCGCCCTTATCCAGCCCCAAATCCTTTGCGATGTTCCCGACCGCAGTTCCCTCCGCGACCTCCTCAGCCACAGAATATCTGAGCTGCGCACGTGCGCCATTGCACAAAATAAGCACGAAAGCCAACCACCAGCGGAGCTCCCCCCGACCTCCGCGTCGCCTTTGTTCCATGCCGTGGAGGCAGCGAATAATGATCCTCCCGTTTTGCAAGCTCCTGAAAAAGACCAGCGTGGACACTACTGGTGTGGGATAATGCCACAAAAAAAACAAACAAACAAAACGAAGTGAGTAATATTGAAAGCGATGAGAATAAAATGTGTGATTCGCGAAGCACGGCACGACGCCGTGCAGGAAGCGCTTGAGAAATAACAGCCGAAGTGGTCGGGTCTGAAATAAGACCGTGACGTTGACAAGAAGGGTAAGTTGCCCTATACTGACCCCTACTGTTGAAACAACAGAGAACAATGTCCCGACCTCATTGCCTCACAGCTGAAGATAGTCTAAGATTCCAGTCAGCATTTGGGAAAGAATCAAGTGCAGTCGTTGCAGCAGAACTACATGAATCACAGTCTCTCTAATATATATATATGTATATATATTTTAAAAATATTCAATTTCATTAGGACTGACAGGTAAACAGAAACATCGTTTAAATAGTGATGCAATGCCAGGAAATCAAGCTTGTTGAAAGGATACTTGTATGAAACTACAAGTCTGCAAGGAAAAAAAAAAAAAACAAGACCCAACTTGTCCCAACTAAACTACAATAAGACACAAATTTGACTGGGAAATTGCAACCATGCATGGAATAACATTTAACATAACATAAAATCAGATAATTTCTAGTACTACGAGTACAAAGTACAAAGTTGTCTTGAGCTGAAGCAGTTTTTAAGTTACTTTCAGAACCTTGGAGAGCGCCCGTCGAGAATGTTCGTTCTCATTTAGGAACTTCGACGTCACCCTGTCAAAAGTTCAATGGAGCAACAAGCATTTCTCACTAAAAATGATATTTATTGCTAGTTCTTGCATGAAATGTGGATATGACTTACAGCATGAAAAGTATTTATTAATGCAATCAATACATTTCCCGAGGGCCTGTCAATGAGTTGAACACGAGTTGAGGAAAAATACATTTGAGGAGACAAATCAGCAGTTGTGCCACTGGTTGAAGCATTCCGTCATGCGCAAAAATATCCCGCCATGCATTTTCCTCTGCTTATCTCAAATTATTTTGTGATGGCCACAGCTTTAGCAAGGACGCCCAAACTTCCCTCTGCCCAGACACGTCATCCAGTTCTTCCGAAGAGAACGTGGATGACGGGCTTAGCACTCGTTCCCGAACGGAGAGCTCGGACACGGTGGAAAAAAAAAAAACTCATTTCGGCCATTTGAATCCACAATCTTATTCTTTTGGTCAGGAGCCACAGCTCGCATACATAGTTAATAGTATATGGGCATAAATTATTGTTAAATTGATCTTTCACTATATATTGAGTTTAATTTTCTGCATAAAATTCCACAATACAGTGGAACACAGCCATTAAAAATCCAGCAGTTTGAAAAGTTTCCTTACCTGCCCTGCGGCACCTGCGGCGTCAGACATCAGCAGCGTGTTGGCGCGGCTGCCCGGCACGACGGTGGAACCGATACTCATTCTGGGTCCGACTAGCATGTAGCGTTTGTCCCCAGATCGGTACTGGATGCTGTGACACAGCGTGCCGTCATAATGGGGGTCTTGGAGATATTTGGAAGTGTACTCTGTGGATTTGGAGCAGCGCATGGCGATCAGCACCACCACGCTGATCACCAAAAGCAGCGAGACCGAGCCCAAAGTCAGCGCCAGATAAAAAGTCAGCCGGTCCTCGCTGCGGTCCGCTTCGGCCGCACTTTGGACGTGGTCGGAAGCGGCGAAAGCCTCTTTGGGCTCCGCCAGTTTGACGGTGACGGTAGCCGTCGCCGAGAGCGAAACGTCGCCGTTGTCTTTGACCAGTACCAGCAGTCGATGCTCGGCCTCGTCCGTCTCCGTGAAGGAGCGAAGAGTTCTGATCTGCCCCGTGTAGCGGTCCAAAGAAAAGAGAGCGCGCTCGCCAGGCGGGTGCAGCGAAAACAGTAACCAGCCGTTATATCCCGTATCGGCGTCGTAGGCTCGGACTCGGGTCACCAAGTCTCCCGCTTTGCTATTGCGGGGAATCTCCTCCGCGCCTTGGGTGGAACCGTTGGAGCTGAGCGGATACACGATGACCGGAGCGTTGTCGTTCTGATCCAGAATGAACACCTTCACCGTCACGTTGCCGCTCAGCGGTGGGCGTCCGCCGTCCGCGGCCGACACCTGGAACTGGAAGCTTTTCAGCGCCTCGAAGTCCAAACTTTTCAGCGCTGTCACTTCTCCAGTCTCCGAATTAATGTTGAGGAAAGATGCTGCCTCGTTTTCAATCCCTGCTCGAATGATATTGTAAGAAATGGCAGCATTTTCATTGGCGTCATTATCTGTCGCACTGACAGAAAATATTGACTGTCCAGCAATATTATTTTCTGAGAGATAAAAACTGAGTGGAGACTGGTGGAATTGTGGCTTGTTGTCGTTGACGTCGGATATTTGAATGTTTAAAGTTTGAAAAGCCGACAAGGGAGGCTGACCGCAATCCGTAGCCGTTATGGTTATTTGATAGTCTGACACTTTTTCTCGATCCAAATTTTCCTTGGTGACGACAGAGAAAATATTTTCTTTGTATGAAGGTTTCAATTCAAACGGCACGTGGCTGCTAATCTGTGAACTAATTTTTCCATTGGCACCAGAGTCTTTATCTGACACACTAATGAGTGAAACGACTGTTCCGGGCTTGGAGTCTTCCGGCACTTTGCTCGTCAGGGATGTGACTTCGATTTCGGGAGGGTTATCGTTGACGTCTTTGATTTTGACAATGACTCGACACCTCCCTGTCAAAGGGGGCTGCCCTTTATCGGATGCTTGAATATCCAGTTTATAAACCTGCGTGTCCTCAAAATCAACAGCTCCCTTCAGCTTGATGAGGCCACTTTGCTTGTCCAACTCAAAAATATCGTGAGCCTTATTGACTATTTTGCCCAGACTATATTCGATTTCCCCATTCGGCCCTTCATCGGGATCGGTGGCATTAACTTTGATAATAATAACACCAACTGGAACATCTTCTTTCATTTCTACTGCGTACGTATCTCGGCTAAAAGTCGGGCGGTTGTCGTTAATGTCGAGAACAATAATTGTGACATTTAGTGTTGCTGATCTTTGCGGTTTGCCTCCATCGACTGCGGTCACAAAAAGCGAATGCTTCCTATTTTGTTCTCGGTCTAAGGGCCTTTTGAGCACTAAAAATGGCGTTTTCTCGTCGTCATTTTGACTCGTGTCCAATTCAAAATGCTCATTCGGCGTCAAAGTGTACGCGCGCACCGAGTTGATTCCGCCGTCCGGGTCACGGGCCGCTTGCAGCTGGAAACGCGTTCCGGGAGAAGAATGTTCGGCTATTTCGAACACCTGCTCCTTGTCAGAAAAGCTCGGGGAGTTGTCGTTGACGTCTGTTATTTCCACCACCACGTGATGCATTTCCAGCGGGTTTTCAACCAGAATTTTCAGCTCCATGACGCAGGCTGCGCTGCCCTGACAGAGCGCCTCTCTGTCGATTTTCCGACGGACCTCCAATGCGCCATTTTCCGGCCTGACGTGGAAAAACGCCTCTTTGGATCCAGACACCACGCGAAACTGTCGATCCAGCAGAGAAGCTTTGTCCAGGCCCAGGTCCTTGGCGACATTTCCAACCACACTTCCCGCTTTCACCTCCTCGGGAACCGAGTAACGAAGGTCGGCCCGAGCGGGTTCTCGCAAGAAATGGAGACACAAACAAAAGGCAGCCAGCGGCTGCGGCCCCTTCCGCTCCCCATAGTCCACGCAGACGCGACGAATGCCAGATATGACTGCTCCTCTCTTCCTACGAATGATCTGCGGTCCCTTTCAAAGCTCCGCGGAAAGAACGCGCGTGCCCACCCGGTTCACATGAATGCCGATTGCAAATGGCGAGATGGATGAAACAAAGGATGCCGGGAGGGTGCCACGGGGTCCGTCTTGCCCTCGCCGGTCTTACAGTGACACCAAGAGGGGCAATTTTACAGTCGGAATTCACCGAACCGCACACGGCCCCGAGTCGGCTCGATTTATAACCGCCAATCACGGGCCTGAAAAAAGAAGCTCACATGTTTGACTGCACTCCACAAAGGGTAAATAAGCAGCTACAACGAGGTTTCACAGTGAAGTCGTGGCTCAAAATGCTGCCGACGTTTTTTTTTTTTTTTTTTTTTTTTTGTTTTATGAGGGGGGAGGGGCTTCCAACACTTTTTATTTTCTATTTAAAATTCCCGGAAAAGAGTGCAGAAATTCGGACCGGGACTCTCACGGGTCTGCGTGCTAAACATTAACCTCATCAAAACATGCAATTTATTTGTCCAATGTATGCAAAAGAATTTGAGAAAAAAAGTTTCACCGCGTTGTGCTCTATATTTGAGCTAATATTGGTTCTTGTAATTTTAAATTTCACTTCGTTTTTGTTTTTCAATCCTCGCATTTTTTCTCACAATGCGCGTGTTTTAAAACTATCTAAAAAAAAAAAAAAAAAGGAAATGCATATTTTTACAACAGCCCTTTGTCTTCTGTTACTAAATCCGTTGTCCATGTTTTCCACGGCCTGCAGAGGGAGCGTCCACTGCTAACGTTTTAACGTCATTCTTCTCTTCTATCGTCAGTAAACGAAATTCCACTCGTGAAAATCAAAATTGGTCGTTCATTTTCTCTGCTGGGGTGCAATGAGATATGAAACGCCTCGTTTGGGAGCCAACAAAATGATATGAAAATCGTCCCTTGTTCAAAAATTGATGAATGACAATGAAAGGATGAGGAAGGGAGGAAATTAGAAAACCCTGCAAAACACCAAATGCTCAAGTTTTCAGTCGAGAATGAAACACATCCATCCATCCATTTTCCGAGCCGCTTATCCTCACGAAGGTCATGGAAGTGCTGGAGCCAATCCCAGCTGTCATCGGGCAGGAGACGGGGTACACCCTCGACTGGTTGCCGGCCAATCGAAGGGCAGTGTTTTATATTAAAATACATCAATGGGTGGAACTAGATCAAGTTTGAAAAAGGAGGGTCAGGGAACAAATGGCGTTTCAAAATGATGACCGGGCTACAGTCGCACGCATAATCACATCTAGGGGCAAGTTAGAGTGACCGGAGAAACCCCACACAGGCACGGGGAGAACATGCAAATGAACTCCACACAGGAAGGTCCGGCATTCAAACCCCGTTCCTCAGAACTGTGAGGCCAACGCTCTACAGCTGCACCACCGTGCCGCCAGAACGAAACACATTTCCACCAAATTATATGATTCAATTCAATAACAAGGACTTTGAAAAATGGTTTTCAGGACTTTCAACTGGCCAAAAGTGGCCGCAACAGCAAAGTGTGCAATTGGCCAGCGTGCAGCCCACATGCTTGTGTCATTGCCAGAAAAAAATAAACATTAAAAAGAGTCTACTAAAGCCATGTGAGTAGATCACAGTCCTAGCGGTACATCAACAAAATTTAAAAAAGGACTGCAAAGTCCTTACCTCCCCTGCGGCGTCAGACATCAACAGTGTGTTGGCGCGGCTGCCCGGCACGACGGTGGAACCGATACTCATCCTGGGTCCGACCAGCATGTAGCGTTTGTCTCCGGATCGGTACTGGATGCTGTGACACAGCGTGCCGTCGTAATGGGGGTCTTGGAGATATTTGGAAGTGTACTCTGTGGATTTGGAGCAGCGCATGGCGATCAGCACCACCACGCTGATGACCAAAAGCAGCGAGACCGAGCCCAAAGTCAGCGCCAGATAAAAAGTCAGCCGGTCCTCGCTGCGGTCCGCTTCGGCCGCACTTTGGACGTGGTCGGAAGCGGCGAAAGCCTCTTTGGGCTCCGCCAGTTTGACGGTGACGGTAGCCGTCGCCGACAGCGAAACGTCGCCGTTGTCTTTGACCAGAACCAGCAGCCGATGCTCGGCCCCGTCCGTCTCCGTGAAGGAGCGAAGAGTTCTGATCTGGCCCGTGTAGCGGTCCAAAGAAAAGAGAGCGCGCTCGCCCGGCGGGTGCAGCGAAAACAGTAACCAGCCGTTATATCCCGTATCGGCGTCGTAGGCTCGGACTCGGGTCACCAAGTCTCCCGCTTTGCTATTGCGGGGAATCTCCTCCGCGCCTTGGGCGGAACCGTTGGAGCTGAGCGGATACACGATGACCGGAGCGTTGTCGTTCTGATCCAGAATGAACACCTTCACCGTCACGTTACCGCTCAGCGGTGGGCGTCCGCCGTCCGTGGCCGACACCTGGAACTGGAAGCTTTTCAGCGCCTCGAAGTCCAAACTTTTCAGCGCTGTCACTTCTCCAGTCTCCGAATTAATGGTGAGGAAAGACGTCGCTGTGCCGTCCTTGTCAGCTGCAACAATTTTGTATTGAATGACTGCATTTTCATTCGCATCATTATCAGTCGCCCTCAGGGAGAACACTGACGCTCCGGCGACGTTGTTTTCAAACAGGTAAAACTTGTACGGACTTTGGTCAAAGTGTGGACTGTTGTCGTTTACATCCGATAGCTCGATGTCAAATGTCTTGAAAGTGGACAAAGGAGGATCTCCACAATCCGTAGCTTGAATTGTGATTTCATAACGAGAAACCTCCTCTCGATCCAAAAACCCTTTCGTGACAACAGAGTAAGTGTTGTCCTTGTAGGAAGGTTTCAATTCAAAAGGAACATTGTCGGTGATCTTTGAAATCATCTTTCCATTAATTCCGGAATCTTTATCCACTACGCTAACGAGAGCGACAACCGTTCCAGGCTTTGCATCCTCTGACACTTGACTTGACAGTGACGTCACTTCTATGACTGGTGGATTATCGTTGACATCTTTTATACGAACAACGACTCGACACTTGCTTGTCAGTGGCGGTGTTCCTCTGTCATATGCCTCCACTAACAAGTTATAGATTTCCGTTTCCTCAAAATCTACAGGACCTTTTGACCGAATGATTCCGCTTTTTGCATCAATTTCAAACATTTCATAGAGCCTCGGTGTTAGTGTTTTGCTAAACCTGAATTCAACTTTGCCATTAGTGCCTTCATCTGGATCTGTCGCATTCACTCTCGCTACAAGTGTACCAGTTGGCACATTTTCATCAATTTCAACATTGTAAGTGTCCTGCTGAAATATGGGACGGTTATCATTGATGTCGAGCACAACAATGGAAACATTAAGTGTGGCTGATCTTGGAGGTTTCCCCCCGTCAACTGCTGTGACGTACAGCAAATGCTGGCTCCTCTGCTCTCTGTCCAGCGACCTTTTCAGGACCAAATATGGTATTTTGTCATTATCACTCTGAACAATATCCAATTCAAAATGCTCATTCGGCGCGAGTGTGTAGGTGCGCACAGAATTAATTGCAGCATCTGGATCTCCGGCTGCGTGCAATTCGAATCTTGATCCTGGAGAGGAGTGTTCAGCTATTTCAAAAAGCTGTTTCTTTTCCAAAAATACTGGACTGTGGTCATTTACATCAGTGATTTCCACCACCACATAATGCACCTCGAGAGGATTCTCAAGCAGGATCTTGAGCTCCATGAAGCAGGCGCCGCTCCCGTGACAAAGCTCCTCTCGGTCAATTTTGCGTCGGGCCTGCAAGGAGCCATCTTCCGTGTTTACCTGGAAATAGGCGTCCGCGGATCCGGACACCACCCTGAAACGCCTGCCACTAAGCGCGCTTCTGTCCAGGCCGAGATCCTTCGCCACATTGCCCACAACGGTGCCGGCCGCCATCTCCTCGGGAATGGAGTAGCGGAGCTCGGCCAGAGCCCGCTGCGCGAAAAACAACAGCAGACAAAACGGCAGAAGAACGCACAGCGAGCTCCTCGTCTTCCGTCCTCGTTTTTCTTCCATATTTATTTCCGACCGAAGGCAGCTTGGCAAAAGGTAGAAGCCCAAAAAAGTCTGTCAACGCCACCGCGGCGTCATGTGATGCGAAATCACACCAGACTGCTGAGAATGTCGGGACAAATGAACGCTCCGGTCGGATTGCAGACAAAAGCAGAAAGCGAGGAGAGCGCGCCCGCGGCATTTTGGTGTCAGAGCGACATCTACAGGACACCATGAGCAATTGCATTCCACACTTTCAAACAAAATGCACTTTGGGGTTTGGGAACTTGAGTCATTCAAGGAATGAAAGCCCAGAAGAAAATACTACATCCCAAAAAGAACGACTATCAATTGATAAGACCACAAGCAGTTGGACTGGTTCGCTGATTGCTCTTCGTTGCCCTTCAGTTAAGAAAATGACTGCAAATGATGTGTACTCCTGAAGTGTAATGTCACCAAGTTAATACTGTCATACAAATTCCCTCAGTTCCTTGAGCAAAAGAGTAACGTTGGCCTTTCAGAACCATGGAGAGCAGAAATGTCACCCTTTTGGCCGCAAAATTCATCTTTTAAATCGCTTCTTTCTATTAGGCAACATTTGCTAGCATCCGGAGGCCAATTAAGACAATTGCCTCGAGACTTGTCTTGACAAATGTGAAGCAATAAAATAACTGATAGTTGATGTAGCACATTGAGATAATGTCATGACAGAGAGGGACGCTGATGTCTGATGTTAACAGCGCTGATTTCATCATCATCCGTCCACAGATCAGTGGCGCAAGAAACAGATGAATTATGCTCATGTCAACCGAGTAGTGCAAAAGTGGCCATTGTATGAACAGGAAGATTTGTCTGATTCTTACCTCCCCTCCGGCACCTGCGGCGTCAGACATCAACAGCGTGTTGGCGCGACTGCCCGGGACGACGGTGGAACCGATACTCATCCTGGGTCCGACTAGCATGTAGCGTTTGTCTCCGGATCGGTACTGGATGCTGTGACACAGCGTGCCGTCATAATGGGGGTCTTGGAGATATTTGGAAGTGTACTCTGTGGATTTGGAGCAGCGCATGGCGATCAGCACCACCACGCTGATCACCAAAAGCAGCGAGACCGAGCCCAAAGTCAGCGCCAGATAAAAAGTCAGCCGGTCCTCGCTGCGGTCCGCTTCGGCCGCACTTTGGACGTGGTCGGAAGCGGCGAAAGCCTCTTTGGGCTCCGCCAGTTTGACGGTGACGGTAGCCGTCGCCGACAGCGAAACGTCGCCGTTGTCTTTGACCAGTACCAGCAGTCGATGCTCGGCCTCGTCCGTCTCCGTGAAGGAGCGAAGGGTTCTGATCTGGCCCGTGTAGCGGTCCAAAGAAAAGAGAGCGCGCTCGCTCGGCGGGTGCAGCGAAAACAGTAACCAGCCGTTATATCCCGAATCGGCGTCGTAGGCTCGGACTCGGGTCACCAAGTCTCCCGCTTTGCTATTGCGGGGAATCTCCTCCGCGCCTTGGGCGGAACCGTTGGAGCTGAGCGGATACACGATGACCGGAGCGTTGTCGTTCTGATCCAGAATGAAAACCTTGACCGTCACGTTGCCGCTCAGCGGTGGGCGTCCGCCGTCCGTGGCCGACACCTGGAACTGGAAGCTTTTCAGCGCCTCGAAGTCCAAACTTTTCAGCGCTGTCACTTCTCCGGTCTCCGAGTTAATGTTGAGGAAAGATGTGATGTCATTTGCTTTCCCCCCTCTACATATTTGATATGAAATGGCTGCGTTTTCATTCATGTCTTTGTCCATTGCACTGAGGGAAAATATAGCTTTTCCCGCAATGTTGTTTTCTAAAAGGTAAAACTCCAGCGGGTTGTGTTCAAAATGTGGACCGTTGTCATTGACGTCAGCCACTTGGACGTTGAGACTTTTAAATGCGGACATTGGAGGCTCGCCGAAATCAGTCGCTTCAATCATTAATTCATAATGTGACACGTCCTCTCTATCCAAAAATGTTTTGGTGACGACCGAGTAGGTGTTCTCCTTGTAAGCCGGTTTTAATTCAAATGGTACATTATTTGTTATCCGTGACATTATTTTAGCATTCGCGCCCGAGTCTTTATCCGTTACACTAATGAGGGAAATCACGGTACCGGGTTTGGAGTCTTCGGACACTTTATTTGACAGTGACGTCACTTCTATTTGTGGAACATTATCGTTGACATCTTTTATTTCTATTATTACTCTACACTCGCCCGTCATAGGAGGTGTCGCTTTGTCGGATGCGTCAATATCCAACTCATATATGTCATTTTCTTCATAATCAATTTTTCCCCTCACGCGAATCTCTCCAGTTAATTTATCCAATTCAAAAATGTCGGACACGTCTCTGCTCAACGTTTTTGAAAAAATGTACTCAATTTCTCCGTTCGTCCCTTCGTCTGGATCTGTTGCGTTCATTTGAAATATTCTGGAGCCAATTTCAATATTTTCTGCAATAGTAATTTCATAAATATCCTGGCTAAAAATGGGCCTGTTGTCATTGCTGTCGAGGACAATAACGGACACGTTGAGGGCGCCGAAAAGCGCAGGTTTGCCCCCGTCCGCGGCCGTGACCACCAGCGAATGTTTGTGCTTGTGTTCCCGGTCCAGAGATTTCTTCAGCACCAGAAACGGAACCTTCCCGGCGTCGCTTTGGCGGACATTGATTTCGAAGTGCTCATTTGGCGTCAAGGTGTACGCGCGGATGGAGTTGAGGCCCGCGTCCGGATCCCGGGCCGCGTGCAGCGGAAATCTCCTCCCTGGCAACGTGTGCTCGGCGATTTCGAACGTCTGCTCGGCTTCGGGGAAGCTCGGAGCGTGGTCGTTGACGTCGACGATTTGGACCAGCACGTAGTGGATCTCCAGCGGGTTTTCCACGAGAATTTTAAGCTCCGCGAGACACGCGGCGGCGCCGCCCTGGCACAGCTCCTCTCTGTCGATGTGGCGGCGCACGTAGAGAGCACCATTGTCGGGGTTGACGTCAAAAATGGCCTCCTCTGATCCCGACACGACGCGGAAGCGTCGATCGGCCAAGCTGCTGACGTCGAGGCCGAGATCCTTGGCGATGTTTCCCACCACAGTTCCGTCTTGAACCTCCTCGGGAACAGAGTACCTGACCTGAGCCGCAGCTTGCTCGCCAAACAAAACGAGGAGAGACAAAAAAAATACAAACCGGGAGCGCCCGTTTTCTCGGGTGTTTGTGGCGTTCCCCATCGTCATCCGACCCCGGCTCAAATACTGGAACTGCAGCGCGCGGGTTTAGAATCGCATGTTGTCCGGACGCGCTGCAGGATTTGGTGCGCTCGGCTTGCTTTGCTCCATTCAGACAAAAGACAAGTGAGAGGAGGAGCAAAGCTACTCGTGCTCCGGTGATGTCAGAGTGACACCAAGAGGAAGCGAGCGAGAGCTGAGTTTGGCTACGTCGTCACGACTGGACAAAAAAAAAAAAAAAAAAAAAAAAAAAATAGCAACACATCGCACCGGCCGGTCGCAAAGTCCGAAGGAAGGAAGACCGCAAGTGTATTCACGGAGGTACGCGAGGCCAATTTCCTCATGAACACAAATAGTTCAACGAGTCAAAACCACTCACAGAAACCGTAAAAACGCCAAAGGTGCGCATGCCAAACCGCAATATTCGTCTCGAGCCGTTAAATGTGCAGCATGTATCCACAATTAAAGCAAGGAAATTGCACTTCATATTGGAAGCACACACATGAGCGCAAAAGTTATCATCATATCGTTGCAAAACGTGTGCAGTACACAGCGCACTATGGAGATGGGGGGAAAAAAGTGCAATCCACTGATGAAAGTGAAGTGCAATATCATGGCACAGATATTCGTTGGAGTGATGGGTAATATCTTGCAAAGCAAATACAGAATATTACAATACATTGACTACTAAATTGAAGTACAAGCCCAATTACAACGAAGCAGGGATGTTGTGTTAAAATGAAATCAAAATAGAATACCATGATTTTGCAAATCATGTTCAACCTATATTCTACCAAGACAAGGCCGCGCCGTGGGTCAGCTGGAAAGCGTTGGCCTCACAGTTCTTAGCTCCCGGGTTCAACCCCGAACCTGCCTGTGTGGAGTTTGCATGTTCTCACCATGCCTGCGTGGGCTTTCTCCGGGAACTCCGGCGTCCTCCCACATTACAAAAACATGCAATATGAATTGGACACTCGAAACTGCGCCGAGGTGTGATTGATTGTGAGTGTGACTGTTGTCTGTCTCGACGTGCCCTGCGATTGGCTGGCAACAAGTTAAAGGTGTCCCCCGCCTCCTGCCCGTTGACAGCTGGGATAACCTCCAGCACACCCGCGACCCTTGTGAGGATAAGCGGCAAAGGAAATGGATGGATGGAGTAAAAAGACGAGATATTCAAACTTCAAACTGTATTGTTTTTCGCAAATAATCATCAACTTATGATTTTATGGGACAGCTGGCAAAAAATACTGAGAAAGTTGAACATCTGTTTGGAACATCCCAAAGGTGAAAAGGTCATTGGGAACGGCTGGGTGCCATGATTGGCTAGAAAAGGAGCTTCCCTGAATTGCTCAGCCATTGGCAAGCAAAGATGGGGTGAGGTTCATCTCTTTGTCAACAAAAGCGCGAGAAAACCAACGTTGAATGTCTGTGACCTTCAACCCTTCAGGCGGCATCCAGCCATCCATTTTTCTGAGCCGATCATCCTCACAAGGGTCACGGGAGTGCCGGAGCACATTCCAGCTATCATCGTG
The DNA here is from genome assembly GCF_019802595.1 of Syngnathoides biaculeatus. NCBI lineage: Eukaryota > Metazoa > Chordata > Actinopteri > Syngnathiformes > Syngnathidae > Syngnathoides > Syngnathoides biaculeatus. The sequence continues at coordinate 10,165,168 of NC_084650.1, forward strand.
TCATCGGACAAGAGGCAGTTTACACCCTGAACTGGTTGCCAGCCAATCGCAGGGCACATAAAGACGGAGAACAGTCACAGTAACAATCGCAACTATGGGCAATTGAGAGTCTCCAACGAATTCATGTTTTGGGGGTGTGGGAGGAACCTGAAGTGCCAGGAGAAAACCCACGCAGGCACGGGAAAACATGCAAACCCTACAGAGGTGGGATTTCAACCCCAGTCCTCAGAACTGTGAGGCCAACGCTCTGCAGCTGCTCCAACGTTGCCGCCCCCGTCGGGTGGCACTGCATCAAAAAACGAGATCAATTTGTAAATGGCATTCACTCAGGAACACTGAGAAAAAACAATGTCCGTCAAAACAGGTCGGCACTACATCCGTGAGTGCGACTTAAAACTCTACTATGCAAAGCGAAAGCCATTTATCAACAACACCCAGAAATGCCCTCATCCAAGCTGGACCGATGCAAACAAGGAGAAAAGCGTTCTGTGGTGCGAGTCGTCCACATTTGTAATTGTTTTTGGAAATTGTGGACATTGTTTCCACTGAGTCACAGAGGAAAAGAACAAGTTCCAAAGCCAGCATCTGTGATGGGATGAGACCGTGATAGTGCCAGTGGCATGGCCATCTTACACGTCTGTGAAGGCATCATTTATGCTGAAAGGAAAATACAGGTCTCGGAGAAACATGTTGCCATCCAAGCAAGGTCTTTTCAATGGACGCCCCTTCTTACTTCAGCAAGACAATGTCAAAGCACGTTCTGGACGTGTTCCAAGAGCGTGGCTTCATAGTAAAAGAGTGCGGATACGAGACTGGCCTGCCTGCACTCCAGACCCGTCTCCCATTGAGAATGCGTGGCACATTATGAAACAACGGAAACTCCGAAAGTGTACATCAAGCACGGTGAATTCCAACGACAGAACTTCAACAATTAGTGTCCTCAGTTCCCAAACGTTTATTGAATGTTTTAAAAAGAAAAACTGATGCAACGCAGGGGTAAATATGGGCCTGTCCCGGCACGTTTTGGAACACGTCGCAGCCATAAAATTCTAATGTTAGTGATGTTTATTTCCTCAAAACAATACAGTTTATCAGTTTGAACATTCAATATATTGGTTTTGTTGTGTATTCAAATCAATATATGTTGGAAATGATTTGCAAGTTATTGTATTCTGTTTTATGTACTGTGTTTAGCACAACATCCCAACTTTATTGGAATCGGTTGTGCACAATTGAACTTTTACAGCAACGACTCCGCTGATATCGAAGTATTTCAGATCAAATATGTCTGAAGGAAAACTGAGGCCTGCATTTCTTCTCAGTGACCACTTTAAACACACAAATATAAAAATCCTGCAGTATCATAAACACTTCAACTTTTCTGGATGCAATAATGTTTCTTTTATTGCTGGGGAACTAAAATAATATTTGTCAACCGCGTGCACTATGGTGGTTAAAAAAATACACATGGATGAAAGTCAGTTTGGATTGCAGTATATGCCAACGATTCAGAAACAAAGGCCTACTACAGAGTCAAGGTGTGACAGTCTTGCGTGGCATACTGAATATTTCACAAGATTGACTTGCCATATGTGGGGAAATAATTGTATACGTGTTTTGAAACACGTACAAGAAATTAAACTGTCAAAGCAACAAATCCATAAACGTGCAAGCATTCCTGATCGAGTGGTTTTAGGAAAGCTAAGATCGCAAGTCACACCGCTAATTTCACGACAATGTCGGCCATTTTCTCAGTCAACACGTCTCTACTAAAAGTCAACAAGAACTCAACGGAATTATTCCAGAACATACGAGAAACACCGCAGGTAATCATAAAGGTTCATTTTTTTCCTTACCTCCCCTGCGGCGTCGGACATCAGCAGCGTGTTGGCGCGGCTGCCCGGCACGACGGTGGAACCGATACTCATCCTGGGTCCGACCAGCATGTAGCGTTTGTCTCCGGATCGGTACTGGATGCTGTGACACAGCGTGCCGTCGTAGTGAGCGTCTTGGAGATATTTGGAAGTGTACTCTGTGGATTTGGAGCAGCGCATGGCGATCAGCACCACCACGCTGATCACCAAAAGCAGCGAAACCGAGCCCAAAGTCAGCGCCAGATAAAAAGTCAGCCGGTCCTCGCTGCGGTCCGCTTCGGCCGCACTTTGGACGTGGTCGGAAGCGGCGAAAGCCTCTTTGGGCTCCGCCAGTTTGACGGTGACGGTAGCCGTCGCCGACAGCGAAACGTCGCCGTTGTCTTTGACCAGTACCAGCAGCCGATGCTCGGCCCCGTCCGTCTCCGTGAAGGAGCGAAGGGTTCTGATCTGGCCCGTGTAGCGGTCCAAAGAAAAGAGAGCGCGCTCGCCCGGCGGGTGCAGCGAAAACAGTAACCAGCCGTTATATCCCGTATCGGCGTCGTAGGCTCGGACTCGGGTCACCAAGTCTCCCGCTTTGCTATTGCGGGGAATCTCCTCCGCGCCTTGGGCGGAACCGTTGGAGCTGAGCGGATACACGATGACCGGAGCGTTGTCGTTCTGATCCAGAATGAACACCTTGACCGTCACGTTGCCGCTCAACGGAGGACTTCCGCCGTCCGTGGCCGACACCTGGAACTGGAAGCTTTTCAGCGCCTCGAAGTCCAAACTTTTCAGCGCTGTCACTTCTCCGGTCTCCGAGTTAATGTTGAGGAAAGATGTGATGTCATTCGGACCGCCCTGGCGGACAATCGAATAGGACACTGCAGCGTTGCTGCCGGCGTCTTTGTCAACGGCGTTCACTGAAAAGACGGGAGCGCCAGGTTTGTTGTTTTCCGTCAGGTAGAAGTGGAAGGGGTTTTGCGGGAATTCTGGGACGTTATCGTTGACGTCTTTGACTTGTATGTTGACGGTTTTAAATGTGGCAAGCGGAGGTTGACCGCAGTCAGTGGCTGTTATGGAAATGTCATAACTTGATGTGGTTTCTCTGTCTAACGTGTCTTTGGTGACTAAGGAAAACATGTTTTCCTTGAAAGAGGGCTTTAATTGAAGCGGTCCATTTGGCGTGAGACTGCAGACGACTTTCCCGTTGGGGCCCGAATCGGCGTCGCTGACGCTGATGAGCGCAATCACAGTTCCGTGCTTCGCATCTTCCGCGACGGTGCTGGCGATGGACGTCACTTCGATCTCGGGTTGGTTGTCGTTGACGTCTTGAATCTTGATGATGACTCTGCAGTCCGTCGTCATGGGGGGCTGCCCCTTGTCCGAGGCCTGCACATCCAGCTTGACCGCGTGAGTGCTTTCAAAATCAATTTGCCCTTCAACTCGAATTACTCCCAGTTTTTTGTCCAGACTAAAAAGACGCATCAGCTCTGCGTTGGTGTCGCCCCCAAATTCGTACTCCACCTCCCCATTGGCTCCCTCATCCAGGTCAGTCGCTTGCACTTTTATGACAGAGGTGCCCAATGCAGCATTTTCTTGCAACTCCGCTGAATATCCCTCCTTGGAGAAAACGGGTCGATTGTCGTTGATATCTAAAACCCGAATCGTCACATTAAGATTTGCGGATTTTGAAGGCGTTCCTCCGTCAATTGCAGACAAAATTAAACTGTGATTAATTTTCTGTTCCCTGTCCAGCTGCTTTTGTAATAATAAAAATGGAATTTTGTCATCATCTCTCTCCCGAATTTCAAGTCTAAAATGTTCATTCTGACTGAGTTTATAACGCTGGATGGAGTTAATTCCAACATCCGGGTCCCTCGCGCCTGGTAACTGAAACCGAGCACCGGATAAAGTGCTCTCGGCTATTTCGATAATCTTGCCCCTCTCCGCAAAGGTCGGTGCGTGGTCGTTGACGTCTGTCACTTCCACGGACACGTAGTGGATCTCCAGCGGGTTCTCCACCACCACTTTGAGGTCCACCGCACAGACGGCGTTTCTGTCGCACATGTGCTCGCGGTCGAGGTGTTTGTGCACGAGAAGAAGCCCATTGTTGGGGTTTACCTCAAAGAGCGTGTCCTGTGCGCCCGACACCATCCGAAACCTCCTGCTCGTCAAAGTGGCCGCGTCCAGGCCCAAATCCTTCGCGACGTTGCCAACTATAGATCCGACTTTAACCTCTTCTGGAGTGGAATATTTCAGCTGGGCTGAAATCAGCTCGCAGTAACAAAGGAGGAGGGGGAAAATCACAGGGCGCGTCCGGTACATATTTAACCGTCTTCCTCCTTGAGCTCCCTTTGAGTAATAATTCAAAACAGCATCACCGGATGGCACTGAATATCTTCTACTCTTATCCCCTGGTTAGAAATCAAGCAACACGCCCGGACGGAGACATCTACCCGTCCAGACCCGAGCGATCGTGTTCTTCTTTGCAGTGCAGCACGGACGCGCTGTAGAAGGAAAACCTTCACGCGTCATTCACGTTATGACACTGACACCTAGTGGGCAGTTATGTTCAGCAATATCACGATATATTTGCAGTGAATCGCCACAAGGAAGTCAGTCCATTGCAACACACGGGAAGGTCTGTCTTTAGTTTGGACCCGGTGTCGCGCAATAAAGGGACCGAATGTGAAAAGCACGTCCACAATGCAAACCTGATCAAATCATGAGAGAGTATCAAAGTAGAACACGGTCGCTCGTCTTTGCCAAGGCCGATTGTTCGCTATCACACCTGATGGATCGGATGACTTTCTATTCGGAACCACAAAGCCCGTGAACACGAGTGGGAAAGGATGCCAAACGTACTTTTCCTTGCGGATGAAAACAACAACAGATTTTATGAAGCAGCCAGCGGAGGCCGGATTTTACGTTTTCATTTTTATGTGGCCCTCGAAAGCAAATCGTGCGTGTCGACGTCGTGATTCTTGTGAAAATCTGGACCAAAGTTTCCACGATCTTAAAATGAGAATGAGGAGATATGCAAACACTTTTTTTGTGTTACCAAACCTCTTTACAGCACCCTGAGCAGTAGTTGACAGAACGATTATCCTTGACTTCAGATTGCAAAACTGCTTCATATATTTGCTGTGTATCAGATTCAGAATCATCTTTAATTTGCCGAGTATGTTAAAAAAAAAAAAAAAAAAAACAGAAGTGTCTTTTCCGGCATGTTGGAGCCGCTCCAGTGCAAAAAAGGCCGGTCAAATGACAGCAAATACTACATTGCGAGAACATTCACGGAGTAATAAAAGGTTGCTCATAATCAGGCAATGATGGTTCACTTATTTTTTGAGAGGTGGAATTCTGTAAAAAAAAAAAAAAAAAAAAAAATGCCACGTCTCGAGCAAACAGAGCAGTTGAATGACTACTAGAGCAACAGTCCGGTGCAATGACTGCTGTGCAAAGCGCAACGAGACTTCAACAGATGGATGCAGTTCAAAGTGAATTGTTGAGCGATAACCTGGGATAAAGTCGTCATGCAAATGTTGCAGATGCTCCTCAAATGTAAAACTGGTACAGCACGGTGAGACTACTGCAGTGAGAGCACGAGTAATGCATTATGTATGATGATAATTGGTCCAGCAGAAATGTGACAACAAACTCAAGATCATAAAAAAAGGCTTGCACGGATATACAAGTAAAAATATAATGAGGTCATTGAACATTTTTATGGTTTCAGTGTCTCTGAGGGAGACCTTAACTATTGCCACGAGAGACAAAAACGTGCTTGACACCCTTGAGCAACTGCGTGGCAGAAAGAGTTCCGGAAGACGTGACAACTGCTTCCTCTTCGTAGCTAGAAAGTGACTTCAGCACCACAGACAGCAACTTTTTACTTTCAAACCCCAAAAAGTTTGCCGACCACAAGCAGATCTTTTCCTGTTCGGCAGGTGGAAAACGTGTCTTGAATGTCACACTGAGGCAGTTCGGCCACATTTGTGTTCTCTGTTTATGATCAATCTGCATTCAATTGTGGTGACAGAAAACACCTTTGGGTGCATTTTTTTTTAGTTCATGTGTCATAGAACATGCAAGATTGTTGAGTCCAACTCGACATTCTTTTTTTGTGTGTCTTTTCAATAAACATGAAAAAATATAACTGTCTTACCTCCCCTGCGGCGTCGGACATCAGCAGAGTGTTGGCGCGGCTGCCCGGCACAATGGTGGAACCGATACTCATCCTGGGTCCGACTAGCATGTAGCGTTTGTCTCCGGATCGGTACTGGATGCTGTGACACAGCGTGCCGTCGTAATGAGCGTCTTGGAGATATTTGGAAGTGTACTCTGTGGATTTGGAGCAGCGCATGGCGATCAGCACCACCACGCTGATCACCAAAAGCAACGAGACCGAGCCCAAAGTCAGCGCCAGATAAAAAGTCAGCCGGTCCTCGCTGCGGTCCGCTTCGGCCGCACTTTGGACGTGGTCGGAAGCGGCGAAAGCCTCTTTGGGCTCCGCCAGTTTGACGGTGACGGTAGCCGTCGCCGACAGCGAAACGTCGCCGTTGTCTTTGACCAGTACCAGCAGTCGATGCTCGGCCCCGTCCGTCTCCGTGAAGGAGCGAAGGGTTCTGATCTGGCCCGTGTAGCGGTCCAAAGAAAAGAGAGCGCGCTCGCCAGGCGGGTGCAGCGAAAACAGTAACCAGCCGTTATATCCCGTATCGGCGTCGTAGGCTCGGACTCGGGTCACCAAGTCTCCCGCTTTGCTATTGCGGGGAATCTCCTCCGCGCCTTGGGCGGAACCGTTGGAGCTGAGCGGATACACGATGACCGGAGCGTTGTCGTTCTGATCCAGAATGAACACCTTGACCGTCACGTTGCCGCTCAGCGGAGGACTTCCGCCGTCCGTGGCCGACACCTGGAACTGGAAGCTTTTCAGCGCCTCGAAGTCCAAACTTTTCAGCGCTGTCACTTCTCCGGTCTCCGAGTTAATGTTGAGGAAAGAGGTGATGTCATTTGGACCGCCGCCTCTCACAATCTGATAGGAAATCATCGCGTTGTCATTGATGTCTTTGTCTGTTGCACTGACGGAGAAAATTGAACTCCCAGCCACATTGTTCTCTGTTAAATAAAACTCCAAAGGGTTCTTTTCAAAGTGTGGACTGTTATCGTTCACATCGGAGATCTGAATATTGAGCGATTTTAGCGTTGACAAAGGAGGTCGGCCGCAGTCGGTGGCTTTTATTTCAATTTCATAATGTGAGACCTGCTCCCGGTCCAGATATTCTTTTGTCGCGACTGAAAATATGTTTTCCCTGTAGGATGGCTTTAATTCAAAGGGGACATCGTTTGTCATGGTGCAGATAATTTTTCCGTTCACACACGGGTCTTTATCCTTCACGCTAATGAGGGAAATAACCGTACCGGGTTTGGAGTCTTCGGCCACGATATTTGACAGCGAAGTCACTTCTATTTCTGGAACATTATCGTTGACATCTTTGATTTTGATGATAATTCTGCACTCACCTGTCAGAGGAGGTGTTCCTCTATCTGATGCCTCAATGTCCAGTTTGAAAATATCATTTTCTTCATAGTCAATGTCACCTTTTACTGTAATCACCCCTTTCGTTTTATCCACTTCAAAAATGCTGTCAATGTTTTTCTTCAGCGTTTTCGCAAAACTGTAATCAATTTCCCCATTAACACCTTCATCTGGGTCTGTACCGTTGAGTCTAAATATTGAAGTGCCTATGGGGATATTTTCCGCAATTGTAATTTGGTAAGTATCTTGACTAAACGTTGGTCTGTTGTCGTTGCTGTCGAGAACAACAATGGAGACGTTGAGCGTCCCCGATCGCGGCGGTTTTCCTCCATCCACCGCTGTGACCAGGAGCGAGTGTTTTTCCTTCTCTTCCCGGTCCAGAGACTTCTTCAGCAGCAAAAAAGGAATTTTCTCCTCATCGCTCTGGCGGACGTCGACTTCAAAATGTTCATTTGACGTCAGCGTGTAAGCGCGGATGGAGTTCATCCCCGCGTCGGGATCGTGAGCCGCGTGCAGCTTGAATCGTTTGCCGGGCGACGTGTGCTCTGCTATTTCAAACGTTTGCTCTTTTTCTGTGAAAACGGGAGCGTGGTCGTTGACGTCTGTGATTTCTACCACGACGTAATGGATTTCCAAAGGGTTTTCCACGATGACTTTGAGCTCAAAGAGGCAGACGCCGCTGCCCTGACACGAATCATCTCTGTCGATCCTTCTGTTCACGTGCAGCACCCCGTTGTGCGGGTTTGCCTCAAAGAAGGCCTCCTTCGATTCGGAAACCACTCGGAAGCGGCGATCCGCCAGAGAGCCGACGTCGAGGCCCAAATCCTTTGCAAGATTCCCGACAACAGTTCCGTCTTTCACCTCCTCGGCGACGGAGTAGCGGATTTCTGCCAGAGTCCGCTTTCCCAGCAGCAGAAGCAGAGCAAAACGAAAAAGAACGCCGGCCGACATCTCTCGACGGCAACACGCACACGCAAATCCGATTTCGCTCTTTAATTGCGCGTCATTTGTCTGTCAAATGGTGCCACGACGCAGCAGCGCAACGTATCGCCGACGAGCCCCAGTCCGAATGCCGCCCGAGATTTTGTCAGCCTCGAACAAAAGATGCACAAGGGAGGAACGCGATGGCCTTCCTTGGTTTCTAATGTAACACTGACACCCACAGGTGCAAAACGTGGACTGCAGGCTGCGTGGGAGCCCTTGTCCATCCCGGCATTTCAATACAAATCTGTTCCTCCAAATGTAAAAAAATAAAATGAAATATATTTCTATGACAACAAATATCTGGAAATTCTCACATCAGTCACAGTCAATGCTTCACAATATTCAACACGTGCTGAAAAAACAAGATTGGTAAAATACAACAATGCGCCGTGTGCTAATCCCGGGAGGGTAAACTACATGTCCCATAATGCACCTCGGTCAACTGGCACATCCGGTAACTTTGGTTGGCTCGGGTTGGAAGAGGAGTTTTCAAGATGTCCATGAAAACCAAAAAAAAAAACGGGGGAGGGGGGTTTATTTCCAGACAAAACAATCGGAACCGAGCACACTCAAAAATAATAACAAAATAATAAACATTAAAACGAAATTAATGTATTTGCATTCTCAGCAAGATAAGGTAGTTCAATGTGATGATGATGACGATGATAATTTAATACGTCATGGTAAATAGAATTCAAATGTATTTATTTATTCCCCACGAGGCCACTCGGTGCAATTGAGAAGTCTTGCAATCAAACCAGAAAACAAACGAAAAAAATTCCATCTGCCAGTCAATCCGTTGAACACTTGACCAAGTCAACTGAGAAACGTTGCCAACAGATTCCAAAACCAGCTCATAACCGTGAAAATATGCCATCCAAATACCACAAAAACAGATCACTCTAACTGAAGCAACTTTCCAACACAATTTGTATTTATTTTTTTTCCAACTCTCTCGCCTTTGCCTTGTCCTTCTCGCCATGACCGCCTCGGGCCAGGTGAGCGCATGACATCACAGCAGCTTACATTTTTATACATTCATGCACACACCATACGATCACACTCACAACAAAGATCCAAATGGTCATTTATTCCGATTTAACCACCTGGCTGAAGGTAAGCAAGATGTGGCCCAGGATATAAAAAAAAAAAAAAAAAAAAATTCTAATTCAACAAGTCATTCATTTGTCATTACTAAAAGGATGTATTAATAAAATTAAAATAAAATTAAATATATTTCAATAATGACTTTGGAGCTTTGAAGCAAACATTTAAATGTTTGAGCTTTTCAAGGTTTTTTAACGCCAAAAATGTGCAACAATATAATTTGCATTCTCCTCCTGGCAACGAAGACGTCTGTCTTATCGACATGGCAACCGCGTGTTGTTATTGAACGGTGAGGTTTATGCGCAGACTACTTCCACATTCGGCAAACCAGGTACAAGAACTTCTTCCCCTTTGATGGGGTCAAAGGGCAAGAAGAAGGGAACTCTTTCAAAGCAGCCGAAGAAGCTGCAAACATCTGAAATGTCTTTTTTTTTTAACTCAAGATGTCGCCACGGAGCAACCAAAGATGACAAAAGACTGTTGGGATTTGGTCATGTTCACATGTATGGCATCATATTCACTTAAATGAAGCATATCTGTGTAATGATCTAACTTCAGACACCAGGCAAAAATACAACAACAAGCAAAAGATGTTCCGCATGGGACGCGTGAACAGACGATTTCAGAACAGACCCAACAAAAAGTTGAATCGATATCAATGACGCAATGAGACACAGCCATTAAAAGTCCAGCAGTTTGAAAAGCTTCCTTACCTCCCCTGCGGCGCCTGCGGCGTCGGACATCAGCAGCGTGTTGGCGCGGCTGCCCGGCACGACGGTGGAACCGATACTCATCCTGGGTCCGACCAGCATGTAGCGTTTGTCACCGGATCGGTACTGGATGCTGTGACACAGCGTGCCGTCATAGTGAGCGTCTTGGAGATATTTGGAAGTGTACTCTGTGGATTTGGAGCAGCGCATGGCGATCAGCACCACCACGCTGATGACCAAAAGCAGCGAGACCGAGCCCAAAGTCAGCGCCAGATAAAAAGTCAGCCGGTCCTCGCTGCGGTCCGCTTCGGCCGCACTTTGGACGTGGTCGGAAGCGGCGAAAGCCTCTTTGGGCTCCGCCAGTTTGACGGTGACGGTAGCCGTCGCCGAGAGCGAAACGTCGCCGTTGTCTTTGACCAGTACCAGCAGCCGATGCTCGGCCCCGTCCGTCTCCGTGAAGGAGCGAAGGGTTCTGATCTGGCCCGTGTAGCGGTCCAAAGAAAAGAGAGCGCGCTCGCCAGGCGGGTGCAGCGAAAACAGTAACCAGCCGTTATATCCCGTATCGGCGTCGTAGGCTCGGACTCGGGTCACCAAGTCTCCCGCTTTGCTATTGCGGGGAATCTCCTCCGCGCCTTGGGCGGAACCGTTGGAGCTGAGCGGATACACGATGACCGGAGCGTTGTCGTTCTGATCCAGAATGAACACCTTGACCGTCACGTTGCCGCTCAGCGGAGGACTTCCGCCGTCCGTGGCCGACACCTGGAACTGGAAGCTTTTCAGCGCCTCGAAGTCCAAACTTTTCAGCGCCGATATGTCGCCGTTTTCAGGGTTGATGTTCAAAAATGTCGACATGTCCGTCGGACCTCCTCCTCCTCTATTGATGTGATACGTCAGCGCCGCGTTTTCGTTCAAGTCTTTATCGAATGCGGTGACGGAAAAAATGAGTTCCCCGGCACGTTATTTTCCGGCAGATAAATTTGAATGGGATTGTGCGGGAACGTCGGAACGTTGTCGTTGACGTCTGACACGTCAACGTGCAGAATCTGAAAAGTGGACAGAGGAGGCTGACCGCAGTCCGTCGCCGTGATTGTGATGTCATAACTCGACAGTGATTCTCGGTCCAGTCTGTCCTTCAGAACCAGCGAGTACATGTTATCTCGAAAGGAAGGTTTGAGTTGGAATGGCGCGTTTTGGGAAAGACTGCACACTACTTTGCCGTTCAGGCCGACGTCCTTGTCTGTGATGCTTATCAGAGAAACGACAGTTCCGGGTTTGGAATCTTCCGCTACGCTTTTCGACAAAGACGTCACGTCGATTTCGGGCTGGTTATCGTTTTCGTCGATGATTTTAATGATCACCCTGCAATCGGTTGTCGTAGGAGGTTGTCCTTTGTCGGTAGCATGGACGTCTAATTTGTAAACTTCAACTTTCTCAAAATCGATTTCACCTTTTATTCTTATCTCACCCGTGTTTTTATCCAAACTAAACATTTCATAGATTTCAGAGTCAAGTTGTCCACCAAAATAATATTCAACCTCCCCGTTTAATCCTTCGTCCGGGTCAGTTGCTTCCACCTTGATCACTCTCGCGCCCGATTTGACATTTTCGGATAAAGTGACGGAATATACTTCCTGTGTAAATATCGGGTGGTTGTCGTTGGAGTCGAGCACGAGCACGGTGACATTGAGACTTCCCGATCTTGGTGGATTTCCACCGTCAACTGCAGTGAGGACAAGTCTGTGCTCTGAGTTTTTTTCTCGGTCCAGAGGCTTTTGTATGACTAAAAATGGGATCTTATCATCTCCTATCTCTCGTATTTGTAAATTTAAATATTCGTTCGGATTCAATTTGTACGCACGCACCGTATTGACGACGCCGTCTGGATCGTGCGCACTGGGCAACTGGAAGCGTTTTCCAGGTTGTGTGGATTCATATATTTCTAAAACCTTGTCCACCTCCTGAAAGGTGGGCGAATTGTCATTCACATCAATAATTTCCACAGCCACGTGATGTATTTCCATGGGCTTCTCCGCTACTAATTTCAGCCCAACCAAACACGGCGAGACGCCCTCGCAGAGCTCCTCTCGGTCGACGCGTTTCCTGACAAAGAGAACGCCATTGTTTGCATTTACCTCAAAGTGAGCCCCCTCTGACCCCGAAACAATGCGAAAACGTCTCTCGGCCAAGGAGCCGACGTCCAGTCCGAGATCTCGGGCCGCGTTTCCCACCGCCGTTCCCACTTTGACTTCCTCTGCGATGGAATATTTGATCTGTGCCGCGACCTGCCGCAAACAAACCAAAATGACGCAGAGACAGAGTCCTCCTCGCCTTTGTCCCGCTGCTCCCATCCTCGCAGCTCGGATTGCAGGACCCGAATCCTAAATCCAGCAACAGTTCAGACGTCCAAACGGACAAAAGATTTATCTGAAATTGATCCCAAAATCCACGACCAAGCGGGAATGAAGTGACGGGGAGATCCGTCTCCGCTCAATGTTCCGTCTCCTCTGATGACTTGAACAAAACGAGTCCAGAAGGGGCAGGACCACCGAACGCTCATCTCTGTACACTGGGATGACACTGCCACCTAGTGGTCGTCATTCATTTGCACATGCAGAGGATTAGCGGCCCGGCCGTCATAAATATCAAAAATGCTGTTGTGAAGTTTTTGTCCTTTCCCTTCAAACTCAAAAAGTATATCGCACATCCAATACGGGCTGTCTATGGCGGTTAATTTTCTAAATGTCTTCTGCTTGTCCTAAAATAAGTATCATCCCTTGACGACAAGCACACTTTTTTTTTTTTTTGTTTGTTTGTTTGTCAAACGTGATCCATTTGACTTTTCTCCCTTTGAAATGCCATTTTTAGTTGATAGATTCCTGCCCTCACAACAATAAATGCAACTAAGTCAAAATGCTCGCGTGAGTAAAACAATCAATGTGTAAATGAGTCCAACACTGACCAAATGAAAACATCCACTGGACCCCCAACTGTTGCGTCCACGAAGTCAACGGCGTCATCACATTGCTGTCCGGAACCTATCAGAACCGCAGACAGTCGTGAAAATAGTAACGGGCAGTTAAGTCGGTCGGAGGTTCGGTGTCGGCGCGCTCGGTGATGAGGGAGGCGGCCACGTTCAGGAACTTTAACACGCCAGGAAATTGAGTGAGGCCCAAAGAAAAATGCCGATGTCGACACCTGACAAGTGGGGAACATTAACGTCGATGTTCGCCACCATTTTCTCCCATTTTGGTGACCTGCTTGAACGCGTCACTTGTGTGTTCGCGCTGTGTTTGTCAGCACTGTTCAAATCCGCAATTCTTCCAACTTGTTTCCCACAAATTTTTTTGTGTGGTGAGTTTTGTTTCGTTCCTGTTTGTAATGTTGAAGTTTTTTGTTATGAGTCTTTAGGTTTTACTTTTCTTGTAGTTTTGTACTCCGGTTATTGTCATTTTGTTTGTTGTTGTCAACTTAGTTTGAATACACCTCATTAAAACTTTAAAATATCAAATCATGCCACATGACAATCAGTACAAAAATGCAATTCAAAACTAATGTTGGCGGAAAGATGTTAAAGTTTACACCGTTCTGAAAAAAAAACACCAGCATTGAAAATTGCTCAACATCCAAATTTTTACCACTTAAAAACTGGCGAAAAAAAACAAAAACTTCATTTGTACGGCCTGTCTTCTCTGGACTACTGCACATCTTGGATATTGATCACAGCGAGGTGAACTTTAAACAACTGGAAAGCATCAAAGCAGCAAAGAATTTCGTGGAGAAGAATATTTGTGGACCAGAAATGTCATGGAGGGAACCAACAGAATTCAGCACCACGGACAGAAGCCCAAACACTTTGCCAACTGCAAGGTCGAAAATGGGTTCCAACTCAAGATCATCAAAAGATGGACTTAATCTATTGGATCAAACCACAATTTTGCTAATAGGGGACATAAAAATCAATCGAATTCCACACCAAAAGTCATCGGGGTGCACATCACAGATGTTGCAAGCCTTCAACGCAGTAAAAAAAACAAAAGGTTTTGTCTTACCTCCCCTGCGGCGTCGGACATCAAAAGGGTGTTAGCGCGGCTGCCCGGCACGACGGCGGAACCGATACTCATCCTGGGTCCGACCAGCATGTAGCGTTTGTCTCCGGATCGGTACTGGATGCTGTGACACAGCGTGCCGTCATAATGGGGGTCTTGGAGATATTTGGAAGTGTACTCTGTGGATTTGGAGCAGCGCATGGCGATCAGCACCACCACGCTGATGACCAAAAGCAGCGAGACCGAGCCCAAAGTCAGCGCCAGATAAAAAGTCAGCCGGTCCTCGCTGCGGTCCGCTTCGGCCGCACTTTGGACGTGGTCGGAAGCGGCGAAAGCCTCTTTGGGCTCCGCCAGTTTGACGGTGACGGTAGCCGTCGCCGACAGCGAAACGTCGCCGTTGTCTTTGACCAGAACCAGCAGTCGATGCTCGGCCTCGTCCGTCTCCGTGAAGGAGCGAAGGGTTCTGATCTGGCCCGTGTAGCGGTCCAAAGAAAAGAGAGCGCGCTCGCCAGGCGGGTGCAGCGAAAACAGTAACCAGCCGTTATATCCCGTATCGGCGTCGTAGGCTCGGACTCGGGTCACCAAGTCTCCCGCTTTGCTATTGCGGGGAATCTCCTCCGCGCCTTGGGCGGAACCGTTGGAGCTGAGCGGATACACGATGACCGGAGCGTTGTCGTTCTGATCCAGAATGAACACCTTGACCGTCACGTTGCCGCTCAGCGGAGGACTTCCGCCGTCCGTGGCCGACACCTGGAACTGGAAGCTTTTCAGCGCCTCGAAGTCCAAACTTTTCAGCGCCGATACGTCACCAGTGACCTCATTTATGTTCAAAAAAGATGTCACACTCTCACTTTTGCGTTGGAAGGAATACGTCACTGCTGCATTCTCGCCCGCGTCGGCGTCCGCGGCGCTCACAGAAAACAAAGACACTCCCGCTTTGTTGTTTTCCGGCACATAAAAGGTGTACGGGCTTTCGGTGAAGAGCGGCCTGTTATCGTTAACGTCCAGAACATCGACGTTTATCACCTTCGTTGCGGACATCGGCGGCACCCCCAAATCTTTTGCAGTTATTGTGACATCATACACATGCTCCCTCTCTTTGTCTAAATATTCTTTTGTGACAAGCGAGTACGATTGTCCGTCCGGGGCGGGCTCGAGGGCAAAGGGCAAGCCCTCCGGCCGCAGGCCGCAGACCACCTGGCCGTTGACACCCGAGTCCAAATCCTGAACGGCCACCAGCGCCACGACGGTGCCGAGGGGGGCGTCCTCCGCGATGCGACTCGCCAAGGATGTGACGTCGATTTTGGGAGGGTTGTCGTTCACGTCCTGGACGCGGACCACCACGGTGCACTGCACCGACAGCGACACGGCGCCTTTGTCCGCGGCCAAAACCTTCATCTCGTAGACTTGCCTGGCTTCGAAGTCCAAAACCTCTTTGAGTGTCAGCTCGCCGCTTTTTTGATCCAAATCAAAGGGCAGGCTGTGCAGTCCTCGGAGTTTGCTCCGTAGAGAATATTCAACCTCACCGTTAAGTCCCTCGTCTGAGTCGGAGGCCTTGACTGTCAGCAGGTACGTAGCCACCGCCGCGTTCTCCTCGACCGTAATGGAGTATTTCTGCCGCTCGCACGCTGGCGCGTTATCATTTACGTCAGATACGATAACCGTGATGTTCATCGTACCTGTTTTGGGTGGTTTGCCCCCATCTGCGGCTGTTAACAGCAGGCGGTGCCGGGCTGTTTTCTCTCTGTCCAGCGGCCGCTGTAAGACCAGGAAAGGCGCCTTCCCGCCGTCCTCTCCAAAGTCCTCAGTTTCCAGGTGAAAAAAGGGATTCTGGCTCAGTCGGTACGTCTGAACGGAATTCAGGCCGACGTCCAAGTCTTGGGCTCCCTCCACTTGCAGTTTGGATCCAACGACAGCCGACTCCAGCACCTCTAAAGCGCACTTGTCGTCCAGGAATCTGGGCCAGTTGTCGTTGACATCCAGTACCTCGACGAGGACTCGGTGCATCTCCAGCGGGTTTTCCACCACCACTTTGAGATTAATGACGCACGGCACGGCGTTGCCGCAAAGGTCCTCCCGGTCTAATCTCTGACCCACGGCGAGGACGCCATTGCTCTGATTTACCTCGAACGGCTCCCGCTTTGTTCCCGACAGCACGCGGAGATTTCTGCCCGGCAGCCTGCCGACATCCAGCCCGAGGTCCTTGGCCACGTTTCCGACCGCTGTTCCCGCCTCCGCTTCCTCCTGGACGGAATATCTTATTTGAGCGGAGATTCCCTGCGGACGGAGAACAGTCAGCAGCGGCAAACACAAAGAAATCCACGTCGGCGGCCATTGCCCTCCCGCGCCGCATCTCGCCATTGCGCGGACGATTTCGAACGGCAGCTGTGGAAACGGCTTTGTATATTTTCCGTCTTCTATCTCGGAAATTCAACAAACAGTCAGGAGCGGTATCATTTCCGTGGACGAGGATGGCGGATTCTGGTCCGCCGGTCCGCCTCCGTCGGCTGACGGTGAAGCTCGAGCTGAGAATGTGGGTGACGCCACACGCGCGCACTCTGATTAGATGGTCCAATAGCTCGGCCTACTGGCCGGAAAGCGACACTGCAACACGTTCAAGCATTGCCGGACTTTGAATAAACTTTCATTTTTCCTGGGGCCCAAAACAGTCTACAGTCTTTCGATGAGGTTTGAAGCTTAGAGGCGACTTATTCATGGCAGTCAAAATGAAATTGTTGGACTTCCATGCTGACTCCACACGAACCTTTTCAACTCTAATTCGACGCCTTTTAATGTCAGTCCAGTTTGACCTTTTCCTTGGAATTATTATCAATATTTCTTTTGATCAGTGACTTAAATCTTGACTGTTCTTGGACGCTGTGGTGATAAACGCTTTCTGACATCTAAGAGGGCCAACACAGGCGGTGAGGAATTTTTAGTGTCATCCCTTTTTTTTTTTTCTAATATCATAGAGGAAGAGGTTAGCCTGTCGGCCTCACAGTTCTGAGGACCGGTGTTCAAATCCCAGCTCCGCCCGTGTGGACGTTGCATGTTCTCCGCGTGGCTTTTTTTTTTTTTTTTTTTTCGGTACTCCGGTTTCCTCCCACAGCCCCAAAACATGCATCTATTGACGACTCCAAATTGCCCGTAGGTGTGATTGTGAGTGCGGCTGTTGTCTTTCTCAACCTGCTCTCTAATTGGCTGGCGACCAGTTGAGCGTGTCGCCCGCCTCCTCCCAGAAGACACCCGGGATAGGCTCCAGCACACCCGCAGTCCTCATGGGGATAAGCGGCTCAGTTAATGGGTGGATGACCAATCATAGAGATGGCCTCTTTAAAGAACATCAACATTTTGGTTGAGTATAACTGAAGGACCTTTAAAAAAAACAAAAGAAGATTTTGTATTAGAATGAAATTTGTATGTAATCCCAAATTTTCATTCAGTAATAAAATTTCTACCCTGTTTCAAATCAACTAATGTTCAGTAAATATAGCAACATTTTCGTGAGCTGTTCAAAAACTAATAATTACTCTACACAGTAGTACATATATCAAAAAAGTGTTTGCTTTTCTTTTATTTCATTTGTTCACTTTCCTCAAAATTTAGCCAAACACGGTGGAAAATTTAAAATTGGGGCACACAGATGAAGATTTTAAAATGTTTTTAAAACGTACAAGAACCAAAAAAAAAAGTTTCCACACACCTAAATTTTCTATTTGAAGTTTCCTCCAGAGAGCACACACAAGAATGTAGACCAATTGAAATTATTATTATTATTATTATTAAGGGCTAAATGTCTTTTGATTAACAAAGTGTCAATCATTACATTGTTACTCAATAAAACACCTTCATTGTAACGGAATATACGAAATATTACGGGGGAGGCCCCGTAGCTCAGTGGTTAGAGCACTGGTTTGGTAAACCAGAGGTTGTGGGTTCATATCCCACTGGGGCCTCCACTCCCTGAGAAGGGTTGCGTCAGGAAGGGCATCCGGCGTGAAAATTGTGCCAAACATATATATGATGACACGCTGTGGCGACCCCGAAAGGGACAAGCTGCGACTAGTGCCAAACATATATATGCGTTCATCTGAGATGACACGCTGTGGCTGTGGCACTAGTGTTTATACAAATTTACACCTCAGAACTTGTCCCAGCGGTATCTCATTGGTTGTTTTACCTCAGGCGTGCTGGTTTCTTGTCTATCACCAATTCCGGGTTCATGATGGCGCCAGAGACAGAGACGGCAGATCTCTTCCCCTCTACCCCCCCCCCCCCCATCATGTGCTACTGTCGTGTCAAAATAACTGTTTTAACAAATATGACAAAAGGTGATTTTTATTTGTAACGCTAACAAAATCAATAAATTAATAATTAATAAAACCACCTCAATCGATTCATGAACGCATCAAAATTGCTAAAGGAAAAGAAGAATAAGATTATTATTACTATTATTCGTGTGTGTGTGTGTGTGTGTGTGTGTGTGTGTGTGTGTGTGTGTGTGTGTGTGTGTGTGTGTGTGTGTGCGTGCGCGTGTAGTGGCATGGTGGGGCAGCCGTTGAGCTTTGGCCTCACAGTTCTGAGGACCGGGGTTGAAATCCCGGCCTCACCCGTGGGGAGTTTGCACGTTTTCCCCATGCCTGCGTGGCTTTTCTCTGGGTGGGCACTCCGCTTTCCTCCCACATTCCAAAAACACGCATTCTTTGGAAACTCTAAATTGTCCGTAGATGTGATTGTGAGTGTGACTGTTGTCTGTCTCCATGAGCCCTGCGATTGGCTGGCGACCAGTTCAGGGTGTACCCTGCCACCTGCTTGTTGAGAGCTAGGACAGACTCTGGCAGTCTCGCGACCCTTGTGAGGATAAGCGGCTCAAGAAATGAATTGATGGGTTTGCGTGTGCGTGTGTGTGTGCTTGATCCAGTCCACGCCCAAGCTTCTGCTACAGAGAGTAGTGACCTCTTGTGGACATCATCTATATATGCGGCACCGTTTACTAATTGGGGTATGTATGTATTATCTAAATATTGACTTGGAAAACAGCCGTTAAATTTGGCCGCACGACTCTGCATCCTTATAGATAATATTATAGTTGTCTAAGGCAAAAAAAATAAAACGAAAAATGTGCAATAGTCACTTCCCTCCCTCGGATTGCGTCACGCTTCTGTGATGTGCGCATGCCCAAACGTTGCCGCATATTGTGACGTGGACCTTGCACCAATTCCGGGCCGCTGTTTCATTGCGACCAATTTCCAGGCATGAAAGTGAAGAGAAAGCCTGCTGTGTGTGTGCGTGTGCGTGTGCACGTGCATGCTGAAATGTGAAGCGACGGGCTGCGTCGGAGCGGCAACGCCCTTCGCTCGTCGTCATGGCAACGCGGCGGCTGTCGAGGAAGGCGATGGGGGAGGATGCTGCGAAGATGATGATGATGATGATGATGATGATGATGCAGTGATGACCTTCCATCCGGGCTGCGTCGCGTCTTTATCTTCATTCTCGCACACGTTGTCTTTGTCTGAATGTCGTGAGCATTGCAACGTCCCGCCAGTATTTACGAATGCGGGTGTGCGTCCCCGTTTTCTTTGTTCTGATTCGGTCACAAGGAGCAGAGGAAGGAGATTTTGCTGAGGCCTCGCCAACCGACACTTGAGTGCGACGTCAACATATTCGTCACAATACTCGCGGGAAGGATTGTGTGAGGGCAATCCTGCCGCGGGCAATCCTGCGGTTTTGGTCGGGTTCAAAATGAGAATCATCGCGCACGTGTGTTGAGCGTGCGCGTCGCTGCTTTCAAAACTGATCATCTCAAAACATCCATCTACCAAATGAGTTTCCATTGTGTTTTTATTGACATTAGACACACGATTATATAGTTCACTGTCGACGCACCACTGCACAAATGCACTTCTTTTATGTATTTGCATGTAAAACATCACAACTTTAAACATGTAATGCAATGTGAGCTGCACCGAAGCTTTTACTGTATGACGGATTTCATATTTACTGTATATACGGTGTGTCGTATTGGCACTGCAAAGAAGACGTTACGACTGCATTATTGAAACAGCATTCAAACATTTCACATCAAAGGTGTCTCGTCTGATGTATTTTCTTCAGAGTACTGTATTTGCGTACTGGGAGTTCATGGCACCTTCGAGTCAAATATTTGTCCTCACGATTGATTGTAGAACATTTATATGAAGTGCAGAATTGGACGAGGGCTTCTTAATAACTTTACATAATGGCTGCATTCTAGGAACAAATGCAACATGAGTTTTGCAGAGAAAGCATCATTTGCAGTTGTACCTTCCCCTGTGTGTACACTCGTATTACAGTTCAAGTTGTCAGCAATACACCCGAGCGAGCACAGCTTCCACTGGGTGACAATAAATAAAAATTTTAAAAAATCTAGTGCTTCATCTTTCATATTGTACCATGTTACACATTTTTGACAATGAATTGATATTAAGGGACATCGACAGTTTGTCTTCTTAATAGAAAAAAAAATTCAACAATATGCTAAATACTTTGTGATATGTACAAAGGGAGCGTGGACCATGTTCAGTAATTTACACCCAAAGACACTCGAACGCAAGAAAGAATAACGTCACGCTGTACACAATTGTTCCGTTTCTCTCCGCAGCTCTTCTGCTATTTTGCCCTCAGAAGATAAATCAGATTATACGTAAAATGAATTGTGTTGAATTATTTTCTTCAAAAGAAGTGAAAGCGGCTGAGCGTGGACGAACGACCTCACCTTTTCCTGTTCGCTCAACGAGAAAAGTCCAAGTTGTAAACATGAGATGACTTTAAAGTAAAAGTCGGGCACATCTTCTTCCACCGTTGGAGCGGAATGTACTTTTTCTCTTTTTTTTTTCTTTTTTAATTTGGCCATCATTTCAAAGCAGTTTGGACTTGGCAGCAGGTGTCAGAACAGGTTATTGCCTCCAACGCACATATTTTAACTCATCCAAATAAATCAGTTGGCTGGTTTAGTCAATGGAATCGTTCTGCGTACTCGTTCATAATCGTGGGCCTCGTTTGTAAAACTTTGTATCACAGTTTAGAAAAATCACAGTCAACTTTCAGTCTTTAAAAGGACAAAAAAAAAATGTGACAGCTCGTCAACTGTGCCACTTTCATGAATGCAGAAAATGAGAAAGTTGGTAAGAAGGGAAAAAAGTTTCCCCCCAAAAAATGTTTCTTTCCTGGCGATTCCCACATCGTCGGGTCGTCCAGCCTTCTTTTGGCTTCCTTGACCATCCACAAGTTCCAATCTGTTTCTTGGCAAATAATATTTCTCTTTTTTTTATCATTTTTTTGATTTATTTAAGGAAGTGTGGTTGAAGCCATGCAGTCATACCGTGCACACTAAAAAAAAAAAAAAATTCAAAAAAAGGCTTAGATTGGCTTTGTATGTGCTTGAAGAATAGATAGAGCAGGAGAGGTTGGAGGGGGGGGGGCGCAGGGGGTGTTACGTCCTCGACAAACCACAAAATTCACTTGGGTCTCGATTATGAGGATCAATTCAGCGTTCTCGCTTTCCCTCCGGAGCTCTCCCGTCAGGACCGGTCCGATTTGCAGCTGGGGGAGTTCTGGCCTCATGCGGATCGAGCGCTGCCGGTTGCGGACGCCTGTCGGTCAGACAAGAAGAGACATTTATCCACAGCAGAAAACTTTGTGACCGCTCGACCTGACATGCTTTCCGACACCGAGATGGGGAGGCTGCAGGCGGAATACAAAAAAAAAAAAAAGGGTTGGGCGGATAGTTCAATGTACACGCTGTCATTGAACACATCACGCTTGGCCAGTATGAGAAGGAGCGTGGTTGCTAGGCAACTGTGTGACGACTGGGTTCGTTTTGTACATTTCCTGCACCAAAAAAAAAAAAAAAAAAAAAAGAGGGCAGACACAAAAAGGGGCAACAATTTGAGTTTATCGTCGTAAGGAAGCAGTGAGACGGCAACATCACAATCGACGTCCACCGGCGTACTTTGCACAATTGAACATATTAGTTCACAATGAAGGATGTAGACCAGCACCACCACCACCACCACCACCCAAAAACACACACACATAGCATGCACTGTGTAAATATGCTGTGTGCAGCAAAAAGTACACAAGTAAAAGATGGAAATGCAACATTTTGGGGGCTTGACCTTATTTCCCACAAGCTTTTTCTACGTACTGCTACACAAAAAGTGTATTCCTCTTAAATATTGTTCACAAATTTGTCGACATGAGTTGGTGAGCAGTTGAGGGTATGCCCCGTCCATCGCCCGACGTTTGTGAGCACGGGCGACGGGTGAGGCCATCCACTACCTCAGACGTGTGTTGAATCCCAAAAAGATAATCCGTGATCATTTCACGCTGTCCCATTAATATGTATTTTTTCAGCATAGTTTAAAAGGATATAAGTCAACAGGTGGATTGAAGGAGCGGCTGCAGTTGACCCATAACTTTGTCCACATATATCAACGACAACGTTACATAAAAGATGTTGTGAATTATCAAATCTTAATCATAAATTGTCAGATAAGACAACAATGGGATTGTTGTGCCCACAAATGTTGTTCTTTTGTCTTTTAAATGGACACATTGAGAGAACAGAAATCCAAACTTTGTTGTTTGTTTTTGTCTTTGGTTTGCTCGCAGGATGAAAATATGATGCGATCAACTGCAGCCAAAATGTGGACGAGAAGGGGTGAAGAATGTGATTTTGCGGTGAAAGCGAAATGAAACACAACTGAGAAGAGTCCAAACCAAACCGACGAACCAGAAGACTTCGGTTGTGAAATGAGCGCAACGGCTGACGGGCAGCGAGAGTCGTGCGTACCTCCAAGCTGCAGAGTGGACGTCCCTCATTTGGGATACTTGACGGGGAGAAGAAAAAGAAAGAGTGAGGTGAGGTCAACGCAGGTCACGTCAAAAACAATTCGCCGGTCACGAATGTCTACGAACAAAGATTGGACAGTTGTGGCCCTCAACGACAGATATGCATCAATGAAAAGGAAAAACTCTTTTTAAGATTTCGTCACATCATTGTTTGAAGTTCAAGGGGTCACCGCCATTTATGAAACTGACTTCATGTGGCGAGCTCACCCGTTTCAAATGAATTTCTAAACATTTCTCACAACAGTTAGGAAACAGATTAATGTCAAGATGCAATGTTTGCTTTCTATAAATGTCTGCCAGTGATTTCTGATTTCAGGAAATCACAACGTCCGCTCCCCCCCCCACCCCCCGACTGGTGAGATATTTTTAAAACGGGTCCACAGGCCACTCATGGGGTCCTTGGGGACCACTTGGTGCCCGCAAGCACCACGTTGCTGACCCCTGTAAACCCTCCTGAACTCGATCGAAGGCGACAAACAACGAATCATGAAAGAAAGTCTCTGAAGCGGTTTTATTTAGTTTAGTGAGTGCTGCTTGCAGAAAATGAGCAAAAATGTGATTTCTGGATTGAAGAAGCAAGGAAAGAGAAATCAAACAAGCTCAGCCGCTTTTTCTCTTGTGGGTCAATTAGTGCAATTTCCGTTGTGGTGGCATCGTTTAGTGTATGCTGATCTGATATTTGTATTTTTACTGATGAACATTTAGACGTGATACAACTTGTGCATAAACATCCCAACCGTCAGCAAACATTAATTGAAAAATAACGAATCTCCCAGTGGCGAAATCATCAGAAGGAAGTTCTGATTTCATGTATTGTTTTCTTTAGAAATATTACAAGATGATCAAGACAGAGATTTTGTCCACTCACCGCGAACCACATTTGCACATTGATGTTCGACACAATTGCCGATTTCATCATTCCTTTTGTGATCAACCACAGCAGTGAAACTTTTTAACATTTGAATCAAGTTGGTACATTTTTTCATGACTGAAAAAAACTGCCATCTGAATGCAGCCTGGATTTTCCTCTCCCTTTAACATCACTGCTGTGATATGAGCAAAGATTTTTACCTGCAGGGTGGAGGGGGCGGAGTCGCTGGTGACGGACACGCCGGCGCTCCTGGGAATGCTGGACACGAAGTACCTGGAGCCCTTGGGCACGGGCTGCCGGACCACCAGCTTCCCCTTCCTGGTCTCGGCCAGAAACAGACTGTACCAGTAGGCGTCGTTGGACACCAGGGTGGAATCGGCCAGCGTGGAGTTCCTCTCGCTGATCACGCTGCTCCTGCAGGGAGGGGCCGCCTGGCCGGGCTTGACCTTCTGACACTTGAGCACCACGCAGACCGAGACGGTGATGAGCAGCAGGAAGGACACCGAGCCCAGACCGATGACCAAGTACACGTTGAGGTCGGAGAAGACGTCGTATTCCGGAGGCGCCTCGCCGCCGTCCGAGTAGGCCCTGGCGGCCGTTTCCACCGTGGACAGCTTGATGGTGACCGTGGCGGAGAGGGCGGGCTGCCCGTTGTCCTTGGCGACCACCACCAGTCTCTGGTGGCGCCAGTCTTTGTAACTGAACATCCTGGTGGTGCGGATCTCGCCGTTGTACTGGTCCAGGCTGAACAGGGAGGCGTCGCTCACCTGCAGGAACTGGTAGGTGATGCGAGAGTTGTGCACGGAGTCCTCGTCCAAGGCGATCACCTTGGCCACCAGAGAGCCTTTCTCCGTGGATCGGGGGATCTTCTCCTCCACCGCCGAGCCGTGCGCCCGCCACGGAGAGACGATGACCGGAGCGTTGTCGTTCTGGTCGGCCACCGCCACGCGGACGCTCACCTTGCTGCTGAGCGGAGGAGAGCCCGAGTCCCTGGCCTCGATGTGGAAAAGAAAGTCCTTCTCCATCTCGTAGTCGAAGGTCTTGAGCGCGTAAAGGTTGCCGTTCTCCGGGTTGATGGAGAACAGCATGGACATGGAGGTGTTGGCGATCTCCTTCTCCACGATGAAGTACACCAGGTACTGGTTCTCGTGCAGGTCGGGGTCGAAGGCGCTCAGGGACGTCAGCAGGGCGCCGGGAGCGTTATTCTCCGGCACGCGGATGTTGTAGAAGGGCTGCGGGAAGCGCGGCACGTTGTCGTTGACGTCCAGCAGCTGTAAAGTCATGGTTTCGTTGTCGCTCAAAGGAGGGGAGCCTCGGTCTGTCACCGTGAAGGTGATGTCGTATTCCGGAACCTTCTCGCGGTCCAAGGGCTCCGACACCACCAGCTGGTAATAGTTGTCCGAGGACTCCCTGAGTCGGAAAGGCAGATTTGGCGGGATGCGAAGGTCCACCACTCCGTTGTGGCCCGAGTCCTCGTCGCTCACGCTGACCACTGCTATCACCGAGTCCACGCCGATGTTCTCGCTGACGGGACTTTGGAAGGATTTGATGGAGATTTCCGGGTGGTTGTCGTTCATGTCCTCACCTGAACGGTCACTTTACATTGGCCGGATAAGGAGTTTTGCCCGTTATCACTTGCAACCACTTCCATTTCAAACATTTTGACGTCCTCATAATTAATCATCTCCTTCACTCTGATTTCACCAGTTTCCTGATTCAAACTGAACACATTTTGGGTTCTTTCGGACGTGTACAAACTGTAAGAATAAAACAATTCCGCGTTGGAGCCTTCATCTAAATCGCTGGCATTCAACTGGATGAGCAGACTCCCGATCGGGGAATTCTCCATCACGTCCACCAAGTATTTATCTTGTTGAAAAGATGGAGCGTTGTCATTGACGTCCAGGACTCGAACGATGATGCTGGCCGTGCCGGTGCGCGTGGGCAGGCCGCCGTCCACGGCGGTGAGGATGAGGAGATGCGCGGCCTGCTGCTCCCTGTCCAGCGCTTTTGTCAAAATCAAATCGGCGAACTTGGAGCCGTCTCTGCCCGTCTGAATTTCGATGTTAAAATGTTGGCTGGGGCTCAGG
This sequence comes from Syngnathoides biaculeatus, assembly GCF_019802595.1. NCBI lineage: Eukaryota > Metazoa > Chordata > Actinopteri > Syngnathiformes > Syngnathidae > Syngnathoides > Syngnathoides biaculeatus. Next base: position 10,191,260 of record NC_084650.1, read on the forward strand.
CGGTAGTTCTGCACAGAATTGACGCCAACGTCGGGGTCCACCGCATTATTCAGGGAGAATCTCTCGCCGACCGGGCTCGACTCGGATATGTCCAAATGCATGGTGCCGCGTCGAAAATGAGGGGCGTTGTCATTAATGTCCGTGATTTCCACTTCGATGTTAAACATGCGGATTGGATTTTCGATCGCTGCGTCCAATTTCAGGAAACAGGAGGTGGTCGTTTTCAGAGGACACAACAACTCCCTGTCGATTCTGTCCAGTATGTAAAGCTCCCCCGTGTTCTTGTTAATCTCGAGATATTTTTTGTTTGCGACCACATCCACGCGCATGTTGCGCGTGTTCAGCGTCCGGACGTCCAAACCCAAATCGGACGCCAAATGCGCAACGACGGAGCCTTCCTCCATTTCTTCGGGAATGGAGTAGTGGGTGACGGGCGACGCCGTGCCCACCAACGCGCACAGAACCACAAACGTGACCACCGGGCGCCTGGCCACGAACCTACAGAAGAAGCGGCGCCTCATTTTGAGAGTCAATCAAACGATCGATCAACTGTTTTGAGGCGGCGGAAGGCGGACGCGTCGCGCTCCTTTCACGCCAAGAAGCAGAAGAAACGAGCAGGTGGATACAACGCCTTGCTTTTTAGTATTTCTTTTTTCTTCCTCTCTTTTGTCCGAGTGACGTCTCACAATTGGAGCGTCCGTCTGATCCTCCTCCAATGAGACTTCGCGAAGCCGGTGACGTCACCGGACGGGAGATTTTGTGGACGGCAGCGACGAAATTCGTTTCTTAGGAGTCCTTACAGCATTTTATAAAATCACCTGATAGTCATAATTTTACTTTTAAAAAGTCGACTGCGTGTTTAATTTGTTTTCAGATCCATTCCTAAAAGTTCATTGTAATGATCAAACTTCCGGATGCTGGAAAATTGCATCCCTAAGTAACATTCAAATGTATTCATCTCAATTTGCAACTCGTTTCAATATATTTTTTCGGCTAAATTCATAATATTTTGTTTATTAAACATAAAAGAATTGGGCTTTTTTTTTTTTTTTTTTTTGCAGGGGTAATAACCACCAAGAACGAAACTGATGAGATATACAGTAGGCCCTTCAATAATTGAAGTTAATCTAGAAAATAAAGAATAGTTTTTCAGAAAAAAAAACTACCGCACTTTACAATTTGTACCTTACAGAAAACCTTTGAATATGAATGGACCTTAACTCCATCCAGCCGTGCATCCATTTTTAGATGGACCTAATCATATACCATATCTAACCCCAACATCAAATCTGAAGGATAGCTTGAAGATCATTCCACTAGTGTGCTAATATTTAAATCATATCCCAAAACTAAGATGCACTGTAATAAGCAAGCATGCCCAGCGTGTAAAAATGAAAGCGTTCCCGTGTACAACCTCAAACGTGCTTGTGTTTACATCAAAATTTATGCTTCAGTCATATGAAAGGCCACAAAAAGTACAAACAAAAAGTTTCTTTTTCAACTTGTTGTCAGAAGCAGCCAAATATAAACCACGAAACCATCAACAGCACTTATCCCGGTTTGGGTCGCTGGAGCCTCTCCCGGCCGACTTCCTGCAAAAGACGGCCTACACCCTGAACTGGTCGCCAGTCAGTCGCGGGGCACATATAGACACTGTCAGTGAGGGGGAATTGAGCCCGTGCCATCTGCACAAAAGTCGGAAGAGCGTGCCATCACACCATCAATAACTTCTCACAAAACCACGCGTTTGCTTGCATTCGGGCTAATCTTGCGAGTATTTCATCCATTACAATTTGTAAACTGCAGTAGAAATTATTAAAAACTTTTGGACATTCCCAAAACATCCCCGATGCTCTGTTTGTGCAGGTGACAAAGAGCAAAAGAGTGCCACGAACTTCCTTCCTTTTTTTTTTTTTTTTTTTTTTTTTTTTGACGTTTTCAGCTGTTCGGTCAAGCAAAATGGACAATCTGTATCTCTTTTTTTTTTTGCTGGAACAGTTTCACAGTGCAGCAGCGGAGTTTTTAAGATTCTGCAGTGGTTTCTTAGGATTATAACTGAAGTTCTTTTAGAATCAGTCCATCGGTTGAATGACAAAAAAATGTTTCGAGAAGGTGGGGGGGGCAAAGACAAAAGATAAAGCATTATTTGCAAACAGGATGAGAAAAGTCAATCATTTCAAATCTACGACAATGAAACATTAAACGTGAGAGTTGCGTGGGGCTGTGGCGCTACACCCTGGCGGCGGGGGGCAAGAGCAGGAAAAGAAACATGCAGGACCGTGAACCCGGCGGTACAAATGAGGTGGGCTGGGATTGGCTAAGTGGATGACAGAAGTCTGTAGACCGAGAGTGGAAGTGGGGTGCGAGGTACACAAGCAATTTCCATCTGCGCGAGTTATCTGTCCCCCAAAAAAGTGTGTGTTCCCACTCCCAGGGAGAGACTCCCCGGGCTGTGCAACAGCACAAAACCCTGCGAGTGAAAATGATCCTGTTTCATGTGCGCAAAGACTGACAGAAGTGTCCTGTAATCGCTGTGCCTCAACGGCGGAGGCTGAGGACCCCACCCGATCAAGCAAGGGGGGGGGGGGGGGGCTCGGGGCCAGAGATCCACCTGAGAGCAAACCGGGGGACAGGACACGTCACGCATCGTGTGACCCAGGGTGGTCTGCTGGACCCACAGAGACTCCCTGGCAACTGGCCGCCTGGCATGGGCCACATCGGCATCCCTCCAGCCGACCCGCACAATCCCTCTAACCCGCCAGTCTGTGCCAGTGACGTAAAGTGACGACATATTTTCTTCATAAGATGGCAAAACATATAACAATTGCGTGTGCAGCTGTCGCAATTCATAAAAAAGAATGTCACAACTTCCTGCGTGTTTTCTGTGAGCTTTGTGTTCTGTTAAACAGGCCCAGATTTCATCAAGTAATTCATTTTTTAGTAAATTTACACATCATTTGATGTGAGTATACATTCATTTTGAGATTTTTTGTCTTGGTGGTGTGATGAGAGATTTTTTTTCATGTCAAATGAATGCAAAGAAAATTGAAGAATATTTACAGTTTGGCCTAACCTTAATTAAATGTAGATAATATCAAAAATCACAGTTTATATAATGTGGCATTTGTGTATAAGAACACCAATGCGAAAACTTTCCTCCTCAGTCTTTGTTGCTCTACTAAATTGCTTTTTTCCCCCCATTTTCATTTAAATGATCATGAAGATATTTGTTTTGTTAACTTCCAACATTTAAGGGGTGGATTATAAAATTTAATGACTGGATATGACACACACACACACGCACTCTCCATTAATCTTAAAACAGAATGTTTTTTGTCACAAGAGGTTGATCTTCACCGAGCTGAGAAGAAAGCGGGAAATGTCGCCAGAGGTGTCGTCATACCTGCAAGGTGGAGGGGGCGGAGTCGCTGGTGACGGACACGCCGGCGCTCCTGGGAATGCTGGACACGAAGTACCTGGAGCCCTTGGGCACGGGCTGCCGGACCACCAGCTTCCCCTTCCTGGTCTCGGCCAGAAACAGACTGTACCAGTAGGCGTCGTTGGACACCAGGGTGGAATCGGCCAGCGTGGAGTTCCTCTCGCTGATCACGCTGCTCCTGCAGGGAGGGGCCGCCTGGCCGGGCTTGACCTTCTGACACTTGAGCACCACGCAGACCGAGACGGTGATGAGCAGCAGGAAGGACACCGAGCCCAGACCGATGACCAAGTACACGTTGAGGTCGGAGAAGACGTCGTATTCCGGAGGCGCCTCGCCGCCGTCCGAGTAGGCCCTGGCGGCCGTTTCCACCGTGGACAGCTTGATGGTGACCGTGGCGGAGAGGGCGGGCTGCCCGTTGTCCTTGGCGACCACCACCAGTCTCTGGTGGCGCCAGTCTTTGTAACTGAACATCCTGGTGGTGCGGATCTCGCCGTTGTACTGGTCCAGGCTGAACAGGGAGGCGTCGCTCACCTGCAGGAACTGGTAGGTGATGCGAGAGTTGTGCACGGAGTCCTCGTCCAAGGCGATCACCTTGGCCACCAGAGAGCCTTTCTCCGTGGATCGGGGGATCTTCTCCTCCACCGCCGAGCCGTGCGCCCGCCACGGAGAGACGATGACCGGAGCGTTGTCGTTCTGGTCGGCCACCGCCACGCGGACGCTCACCTTGCTGCTGAGCGGAGGAGAGCCCGAGTCCCTGGCCTCGATGTGGAAGAGAAAGTCCTTCTCCATCTCGTAGTCGAAGGTCTTGAGCGCGTACAGGTTGCCGTTCTCCGGGTTGATGGAGAACAGCATGGACATGGAGGTGTTGGCGATCTCCTTCTCCACGATGAAGTACACCAGGTACTGGTTCTCGTGCAGGTCGGGGTCGAAGGCGCTCAGGGACGTCAGCAGGGCGCCGGGAGCGTTATTCTCCGGCACGCGGATGTTGTAGAAGGGCTGCGGGAAGCGCGGCACGTTGTCGTTGACGTCCAGCAGCTGTAAAGTCATGGTTTCGTTGTCGCTCAAAGGAGGGGAGCCTCGGTCTGTCACCGTGAAGGTGATGTCGTATTCCGGAACCTTCTCGCGGTCCAAGGGCTCCGACACCACCAGCTGGTAATAGTTGTCGGAGGACTCCCTGAGTCGGAAAGGCAGATTTGGCGGGATGCGAAGGTCCACCACTCCGTTGTGGCCCGAGTCCTCGTCGCTCACGCTGACCACTGCTATCACCGAGTCCACGCCGATGTTCTCGCTGACGGGACTTTGGAAGGATTTGATGGAGATTTCCGGGTGGTTGTCGTTCATGTCCTCCACCTGAATTTTGATGGTACATTGTCCCGCTAAACTATTGACTCCTTTGTCTGCCGCGATGACTTCCATGTCATAAATCCTGAACTCTTCATAGTTCAACGTTCCCTTCACCGTAATCTCGCCGGTAGCAGGATTTAAATTAAAGGTTTCCTGCGTTTTCTCGGGTGTATATAAACTGTACGAATATGTCAAATCCGAATTGGAGCCCTCATCCAAGTCGGTAGCGTTCAGATCAATAACAAGGCTTCCAATCGGAGAATTTTCCATTATTTTGATGTTGTATATGGCTTCATCAAACAAAGGGGCGTTATCGTTGTTGTCTAAAACATGAACAATAATACTCGCAGTACCGGAACGCGGAGGTGTACCGCCATCTACCGCCGTCAGTATTAAATTGTGCACGGCCTGCTTCTCCCGGTCTAATATTTTCATCAATATCAAATCTGCAAGTTTTGTTCCCTCCCTCCCCGTCTGAACTTCAATATCAAAATGTTCACTTTCACTCAGATGATATGTTTTCACTGTATTACTTCCAACGTCCGGATCGACGGCGTTGCTGAGAGAGAATCTCTCTCCTTTTGGTGTCGATTCAGAAATATCCAAATGAATGGCGTCTCTCCGAAATTTAGGGGCGTTGTCATTCATGTCCATGATTTCTACTTCAAGGTTAAAAATTCGTAGCGGATTCTCCAGAATCACCTCAAGTCTCAGATAGCATGATGCTGACGATTTTGTGGTGCAAATATGTTCCCTGTCGATCTTCTCCACGATGAAGAGCTCCCCGGTGTCTCTGTTGACGTCCAGATATTTTTTATTTGAAATAATGTCCAGACGCATCTTCCTCTGGCTCAATGTTTTCACATCCAGCCCCAGATCGGCCGCCAGGTTGGCAACAACGGAGCCCTCCTTCATTTCCTCGGGGATGGAATAATGGGTCACGGATGTGGCAATTTGATGGACGGAAGAGAGAAGGAGAACAAGAAGCAGCGGCACGTACCTTTGCCGTGGCGGCGTGAACACAATGGCGCTCATTGTTCTCGTGTGCGCTCCCTGCACCTCCGTCGCAAATGCGCCTTTTGGACGCTCCAATTTCGCCGCAAAGAAAATAGTCCAGAACACGTCTTTGCAAATGTCCTCCAGGTAGTAGTCGACAGAAAGAAAATAAATAAACAAATAAATCCCCGCATTGACGGAGGTTCTTTTCGGCTCCGTCAAGTCGTCCACTGGGTGGAAGAACCGCCCAATGACGCTCGAGGGTCTGCGGTGACGGTGCCAATTGGATCTCCTTCAAAGAGTCAGAACAGCGCCACCGTCGTGTTGTCGTGGTACATTGCGACCCGCGATGAACTATTTTCATGCATATTTGTTTTTAATATTGAGTGATTGAATGCAAAGGTCCTCTTTGTTGGATACGTTACAACGTCATTTTAATTTGCTTTTTCTTTTCTTTAATTGTCTCGAGTTTTGTTTGATTTGAATTGACGTGCATCACTTCGTTTCAGCTGCTTTATTTTTAACGTATTCCAAAATAAAAGGAGAGTTGAGCTAAGTCAAAAATACTTTTTTTTAGAACCACTAGGGGTAGCTGTGGTACTATACATTGCAACGATAGCGTTCCTGTGGTCCGCAGTGTGACTTTGGACCGACCCAAAGGTACTATTTGACCCAGTGGGAAATGAGGAAGGGGCTGAAACCAAGTGAGCAAGGCATGAAACTCCCCCGTATTCTCCTCAGGCCAGAAGTTGCTCCCCATTGCTTGTCACTCTTGCCCCGTGTGCTGACTGCGTTCACGTACGTGATGGTTCTACGTGAAAGTCAGTGAAAAAATATGCATGGACACAACTTTAAAAAGAAAACCAACTCTAGAATATCCACATTGCAAAGCCGTTGTGGTGAAGCTCCAAAAAAGTAAGTAATCTTAATCAAATGTATACTAAAAATTCAACTGGTTAAAGTTTCGCACTTAATTGTCGTCACTTTTCGGATGTGATCAATTAAAGATGAGGTCAGGTGACTGACATGTCTCACAAATTTATCTGCTCTGTGTCCAAATAATTACAATCACGAGACGCCCAATTTTGTGGTTTGTATTTCAAGTGTGTGACAGGACACCCCGATCAGGACGGCGCAAGTGTACCCACGTTACAGTTACGGGCAAAGCCGGCTCTGAGTGACCCCCCCATCCTGGATTCCCCAATGAGGTCCCCTCCCCAGGCTCAAAACTCATTTGCAACACATGTTTGGAGTTAGTTGTGTTAAGTGGTGATGTGTTCCTCTCTATGATGTGCAAAACAAAAAAAATGGTGGACTCTCATCAAAACTGCCTTTTGGCTACAGAGACTAAATTAATACAACAACAACGAGGCCTAAAGTATTCCATTTGTGAAGTCGCACACGGCTTGCAAGCCAGCTGGCGTCCGTTCACTTTATAAGTCACGGCCGTGGAACCCAAAGACTTCTGCATAGGAAACGGAACTTGCTCGATATTGCTCATCCATGCTAGCTCCTGGATGATCGATCATTGCTCCTCAATGTTTGTTAAGATAAGTTGGACTCCTCAATATTTTGTGGTCACGGTGGAAGCGTCGACGAGCACCAGAACGTTGCAATTCCGAGACGTGAGACGTGGCCAGAAGCCGATTTTACACGTTGTACGGCTGAAACAAGCAACATCGGCGTGGGACTCGCAGTCAAGTGGCAGAACAACTCTGACCTCACATTCAGGCCACGTTTGCCCGACACGTTACCAAAAAGAACCACAGTGGCTATGAAAAGTCAACACACGTAACAATGCTAACAATGTTTAGCAACTGCATTTTATTTGTGACGAAGCGTCAGCACCTTCAACAGTGGCAAGTGTGTGTTGACTCCCATTTGATAAGTTGGAACCTGACTGGTTACTTCTTAATAAGTTACACCAGGGTGTGCACACTTGTGCAACGACATTATCTCAGTTGTTTAGTTTTACTTCCCCTCTAAAAAAAAAAAAAAAAAAAAATTTCCAACTGTGCTGTGTGGGTGACAAAAACGTGTTCATGCTAGAAGATGATTTGATATTAGTCTAAACTACCAAAAGTACTCAATCAGCCTCATGACTTCACGTATGATTTTAAGTCAACATTTAAGAATGACTTCATGGGAATTTTTTCCCATTCTTCCAAGAGCATATTTGCAAAGCCTCGCGTTGATGTTGTGGACGAGAAGGCCTGGCTCACTGGCCAATCTAAATCAACCCCAAATGTGTTGTTTTGGGTTGAGGTCAGGGCTCTGTACAGGCCAGTGAAGATCATCAATGTCTGGATGGACCTTGCTTTGTGCACAGGTGCACAGACATGTTGGAACTGGAAGGGCTCCCCCCACCCCCCAACTGTTTGATTGTCCAAAATCTCTTGGTAAGGTGAAGCATTCAGAGTTCCTTTCTCTGGAGCTCGGGAGCTAATATTTTGGAGATTTCCAACTTTCTGGCACGGGTTTGGAGATGACCTTTGCTCTTCCAACAGGACTGAGCCTCGGTGTACTAATCAGGATTCATAAAGGGAAGGATGTCGATGAACGTGGCTGACCAGCACAATCCTGACTGAAACCCAATAGAACATTTTTGAATGAAATACAGTGAAGAATGAGAGCCAAGCTTTCTTGTTCAGTATCAGAAATGTAACCTCACAAATGTACTCTGGGAAAAATGTGTCATAAATTCCCAAAACAACACTCCTAAAACCTGTGGAAAACCTTTCCAGAAGAATTGAAGATCTTATAACTGGAGGGGGTAGACAATGTCAAATTGAACTCCGTGGATTAAGAATGGGCTGTCGCTTAAATTCATATCTGAGTCAAAGCAGGTGAGCAAATATTTTTGCCAACACAATATAGCATATCAGTCTTGGTCTCATATTTTCAAAATGACAAAACAACTGACATTTGAACGAGGGTGTGTCAATATTTTAGATCCACTGTAAGGATGTAAGTCAATGGCTAAACCTCAGTGAGGTGCCCTCGAGCAAGGGACTAATGGACTTTGCACTTTTCTCAGGCCAGAGAAGGAAACGCATCACTTCGGGGTGTCACTCAAACTGCTGCGTTGACATATTTGATGCAAATGTAAATTCCTCAACTTTGAGAGTCTCCCACTGACAAAATGTATGAAGTTGTCGTCATACCTGCAAGGTGGAGGGGGCGGAGTCGCTGGTGACGGACACGCCGGCGCTCCTGGGAATGCTGGACACGAAGTACCTGGAGCCCTTGGGCACGGGCTGCCGGACCACCAGCTTCCCCTTCCTGGTCTCGGCCAGAAACAGACTGTACCAGTAGGCGTCGTTGGACACCAGGGTGGAATCGGCCAGCGTGGAGTTCCTCTCGCTGATCACGCTGCTCCTGCAGGGAGGGGCCGCCTGGCCGGGCTTGACCTTCTGACACTTGAGCACCACGCAGACCGAGACGGTGATGAGCAGCAGGAAGGACACCGAGCCCAGACCGATGACCAAGTACACGTTGAGGTCGGAGAAGACGTCGTATTCCGGAGGCGCCTCGCCGCCGTCCGAGTAGGCCCTGGCGGCCGTTTCCACCGTGGACAGCTTGATGGTGACCGTGGCGGAGAGGGCGGGCTGCCCGTTGTCCTTGGCGACCACCACCAGTCTCTGGTGGCGCCAGTCTTTGTAACTGAACATCCTGGTGGTGCGGATCTCGCCGTTGTACTGGTCCAGGCTGAACAGGGAGGCGTCGCTCACCTGCAGGAACTGGTAGGTGATGCGAGAGTTGTGCACGGAGTCCTCGTCCAAGGCGATCACCTTGGCCACCAGAGAGCCTTTCTCCGTGGATCGGGGGATCTTCTCCTCCACCGCCGAGCCGTGCGCCCGCCACGGAGAGACGATGACCGGAGCGTTGTCGTTCTGGTCGGCCACCGCCACGCGGACGCTCACCTTGCTGCTGAGCGGAGGAGAGCCCGAGTCCCTGGCCTCGATGTGGAAGAGAAAGTCCTTCTCCATCTCGTAGTCGAAGGTCTTGAGCGCGTACAGGTTGCCGTTCTCCGGGTTGATGGAGAACAGCATGGACATGGAGGTGTTGGCGATCTCCTTCTCCACGATGAAGTACACCAGGTACTGGTTCTCGTGCAGGTCGGGGTCGAAGGCGCTCAGGGACGTCAGCAGGGCGCCGGGAGCGTTATTCTCCGGCACGCGGATGTTGTAGAAGGGCTGCGGGAAGCGCGGCACGTTGTCGTTGACGTCCAGCAGCTGTAAAGTCATGGTTTCGTTGTCGCTCAAAGGAGGGGAGCCTCGGTCTGTCACCGTGAAGGTGATGTCGTATTCCGGAACCTTCTCGCGGTCCAAGGGCTCCGACACCACCAGCTGGTAATAGTTGTCCGAGGACTCCCTGAGTCGGAAAGGCAGATTTGGCGGGATGCGAAGGTCCACCACTCCGTTGTGGCCCGAGTCCTCGTCGCTCACGCTGACCACTGCTATCACCGAGTCCACGCCGATGTTCTCGCTGACGGGACTTTGGAAGGATTTGATGGAGATTTCCGGGTGGTTGTCGTTCATGTCCTCCACCTGAATTTTGATGGTACATTGTCCCGCTAAACTATTGACTCCTTTGTCTGCCGCGATGACTTCCATGTCATAAATCCTGAACTCTTCATAGTTCAACGTTCCCTTCACCGTAATCTCGCCGGTAGCAGGATTTAAATTAAAGGTTTCCTGCGTTTTCTCGGGTGTATATAAACTGTACGAATATGTCAAATCCGAATTGGAGCCCTCATCCAAGTCGGTCGCGTTCAGATCAATAACAAGGCTTCCAATCGGAGAATTTTCCATTATTTTGACGTTGTATATGGCTTCATCAAACAAAGGGGCGTTATCGTTGTTGTCCAATACCTGAACAATAATTTTGGCAGTTCCAGAACGCGGAGGTTTACCGCCGTCTACCGCTGTTAATATCAAATTATGCACAGCCTGCTTCTCTCGGTCTAACGTGTCTTTTAATATTAATTCAGCAAATTTCGATCCATCCCTCCCTGTTTGAACTTCGATGTCAAATCTATCACTTTCACTCAGATGATATGTTTTCACTGTATTGCTTCCAAAATCAGGATCAACCGCATTGCTGAGAGAGAATCTCTCTCCTTTTGGTGTCGATTCAGAAATATCCAAATGAATGGCGTCTCTCCGAAATTGAGGGGCGTTGTCATTTATGTCTACTATTTCTACTTCAATGTTAAATATTCGCACAGGATTTTCCAGAATCACCTCAAGTCTCAGATAACAAGATGCAGAGGATTTAATGAGACAATGTTCCCTGTCGATCTTCTCCACGATGAAGAGCTCCCCGGTGTCTCTGTTGACGTCCAGATATTTTTTATTTGAAATAATGTCCAGACGCATCTTCCTCTGGCTCAATGTTTTCACATCCAGCCCCAGATCGGCCGCCAGGTTGGCAACAACGGAGCCCTCCTTCATTTCCTCGGGGATGGAATAATGGGTCACGGATGTGGCAATTTGATGGACGGAAGAGAGAAGGAGAACAAGAAGCAGCGGCACGTACCTTTGCCGTGGCGGCGTGAACACAATGGCGCTCATTGTTCTCGTGTGCGCTCCCTGCACCTCCGTCGCAAATGCGCCTTTTGGACGCTCCAATTTCGCCGCAAAGAAAATAGTCCAGAACACGTCTTTGCAAATGTCCTCCAGGTAGTAGTCGACAGAAAGAAAATAAATAAACAAATAAATCCCCGCATTGACGGAGGTTCTTTTCGGCTCCGTCAAGTCGTCCACTGGGTGGAAGAACCGCCCAATGACGCTCGAGGGTCTGCGGTGACGGTGCCAATTGGATCTCCTTCAAAGAGTCAGAACAGCGCCACCGTCGTGTTGTCGTGGTACATCGCGACCCCCTGTTTTCTTATATATTTTTCTGTATTAATTGATCAATTGCCATATCCGTTTCATTCTTTAACTTAATTTTTGATCATTTATATGTATCCTATTTTTGCGTTATGTTGAATTGTCCCCTGTGTTTTTGTTGTATTAACGCACGTGACTTCGTTGGAGCTGTTTTGTTTTCAAGTGCCACGAAAATAACAGTGGGTTGAGCAAAGGCAGATATTTATTTTGACCACTAGGGGCAGCTGTGGCACCACACATTTCAACCACAGTTGTTGGCAGACTGGCCCATTGGGAGACGAGAAAAGGGCTGAAACTCAGTCAGGTGCTCTTGGGCAAGGCACCGAAATCCCCCAACATCTCCACAAGCCCCAGAATGTTCTCCATTATTTGTGTCACTCATGTACTGTGTTTACATATTTTTGACAGCTTGACAAAGAAGTCGCTTTGATCCGGTTGGTATGCAAGTTGAAAAAGGAAACAAGTAGAAATGCCCTTCTACTAAGTCAACATGGTGTCACTCCACAATAAAACAAGTACTGTACTGCTCACCATATTTTAACTAAGCGTTCCAGTCCCCAAATTGATAAATGAGGTTCACACTCCGATGTGATTTTTCCAGAGACGTCAACTGAAAATGAATTGACGCATAACAAATTAGTCGGCTGCGTGTCTGAATGATTCCAATCACAACACGTTCACCCGTACGCGTTATGTTTGAAAAGTAATTCAAGTAACATCAAACTTATCGGGAGAAGCTTCATCGTGCAACGAGACACCAACACAAAACACACAACTAACTCAACAAAGGATGTTATCGGGGGGGGGGGGGGGACTGGAAAGTCTTGGATTGGCCAAGTCAGTCAGTAGATCTTAACCCAACAGCGCATGCATTTTACCTCCTGAAGAGGAGACCGAAGGGAGAACCCATCCCAGAAACAAACAAGAACTGAAAGAGGTCGCGGTAAAGGCCTGGGAAAAGATTTCAATCGAAGAAGGCAACAGTCTGGTGACGTCGACGGGTCAGAGGCTCGATGCAGTTACAGCAAGTCACGGTTGAGCCACTAAATATGCAATGCCATTTACTTGAAGTTGGTTTCATCATGTCTGTTCCAAAACTTTAGCTCACCTAATAAGTGTGTGGCTTCGAACAAAAGGTGCTCCGTCCTGAGTTGTTGAAAAATTCAAGATGTGAATTTTGAACTTTGAACTCATTTGCATGTTTTGATCTGAAGTTGAATCTCAGATTCAGGATGAGCAACGTAGTTTTTGTCCTAGCCGTGGAGCAGTGGACCAGCTCTAGACGCTAGTCAGGGACCACAAAGTTGCATGGGAGTTTGCGCAACCACTCTACATGTGTTTTGTGGATTGGGAGAAGACGTTTGACCCTGTCTCCATTCCTGTGGGGGGCCAAATGCCTAGAGACTGGCTTTCCAGTCCCTGTACAAACGTGATCAGAGTTTGGTCAGCAATGCTGGCAGTAAGTCAGACTAGTTTCCGGTGAGAGTTGGACTCTGCCAGCTTCCCTTTGTCCCCAATTCTGTTTGTGACTTATACGGACAGAATTTCTAGTCGCAGCTTAGGCGTCGGGGGTGTCCGGCTCAGTGGCCTCAGTTTTGCATCCCTGCTTTTTCCAGCCGATGTGGTTCTGTTGGCTTCATCGAGCCATGGTCTCCAACTCTCACTGGACTGATTCACAGCTGAGTGTGAAGCGCCTGGCACATCAGCACTTCCAAATTAGAGACCGTGGTCCTTAGTCAGGAAAAGGGTGGCGTATCCTCTCCGGGTCGAGGATGAGATCCTGGCTCAAGTGGAGAAGTTCAAGTATCTTGGGGTCTTGTTCATGGGCGAGGAAAGACTGGAACTGGAGATCAACAAGCGGATCAGAGTAGCGTCTCCAGTGATGCAGATTTTGTACCAATCTATTGTGGTAAAGAAGGAGCTGGGCTGAAAAGCGAAGCTCTCAATTTATTGGTTGATCTATGTTCCTTACCCTCACGAGCTATGGCTCAGGAACAAAGGAACAAGATCCCAAAAACAAGCAGCCGAAATGACTTTCGTCTGCGGGGTGTCTGGGCTCTCCCTTCGAGACAGCATGAGGACCTTGGTCACCCAGAAGGACCTCAGAATAGAGCTGCTACTCCTCAACATTCAGAGAGTGAGGTCCGAGACAGACGAGGTGACTCGGATGTCTCCTGGACGCTTCCCTGGAGTGGAGTTCTGGCCACGTCCCACCAGAAATGGACCCCAGAGTCGACACAGAACATGTAGGAGAGACGACATCCCTTGGCTGGCCGGGGCATACCTCGGGATTCCCCCGGAAGAGCTGAATGAAGTGACTGAAGGAAGGGGCATCTGAGTGTCCCTGCTAAAGCTACTGCCCCCGTGAACCGACCTCGGATAAAATGGAACTGTGGCTGTTTCCATCGTGGTCTTAGATTTTCAAAACAACAAAAACCTGACATTTGAAGAAGCATGTGTAGACTTTTTATCCACTGGAGAAATATCAGTAAGTGGCTGAAACTTATTGGGCTGCCCTGAAGCAAGGCTGTCAAATTAACTGTGGCGTGTCACTCAAACTGCATATTTGCTGCCTTTAATAAGAAGGTCAACGAGTACAAAGCAATGAAAAGAGAAGGAATTTGAAGTGCCCAATTAGCAAACCAAGTGAATTACATTTCAATTAAATCTCCCACTGATAAAATGTATCCAGTTGTCGCCATACCTGCAAGGTGGAGGGGGCGGAGTCGCTGGTGACGGACACGCCGGCGCTCCTGGGAATGCTGGACACGAAGTACCTGGAGCCCTTGGGCACGGGCTGCCGGACCACCAGCTTCCCCTTCCTGGTCTCGGCCAGAAACAGACTGTACCAGTAGGCGTCGTTGGACACCAGGGTGGAATCGGCCAGCGTGGAGTTCCTCTCGCTGATCACGCTGCTCCTGCAGGGAGGGGCCGCCTGGCCGGGCTTGACCTTCTGACACTTGAGCACCACGCAGACCGAGACGGTGATGAGCAGCAGGAAGGACACCGAGCCCAGACCGATGACCAAGTACACGTTGAGGTCGGAGAAGACGTCGTATTCCGGAGGCGCCTCGCCGCCGTCCGAGTAGGCCCTGGCGGCCGTTTCCACCGTGGACAGCTTGATGGTGACCGTGGCGGAGAGGGCGGGCTGCCCGTTGTCCTTGGCGACCACCACCAGTCTCTGGTGGCGCCAGTCTTTGTAACTGAACATCCTGGTGGTGCGGATCTCGCCGTTGTACTGGTCCAGGCTGAACAGGGAGGCGTCGCTCACCTGCAGGAACTGGTAGGTGATGCGAGAGTTGTGCACGGAGTCCTCGTCCAAGGCGATCACCTTGGCCACCAGAGAGCCTTTCTCCGTGGATCGGGGGATCTTCTCCTCCGCCGCCGAGCCGTGCGCCCGCCACGGAGAGACGATGACCGGAGCGTTGTCGTTCTGGTCGGCCACCGCCACGCGGACGCTCACCTTGCTGCTGAGCGGAGGAGAGCCCGAGTCCCTGGCCTCGATGTGGAAGAGAAAGTCCTTCTCCATCTCGTAGTCGAAGGTCTTGAGCGCGTACAGGTTGCCGTTCTCCGGGTTGATGGAGAACAGCATGGACATGGAGGTGTTGGCGATCTCCTTCTCCACGATGAAGTACACCAGGTACTGGTTCTCGTGCAGGTCGGGGTCGAAGGCGCTCAGGGACGTCAGCAGGGCGCCGGGAGCGTTATTCTCCGGCACGCGGATGTTGTAGAAGGGCTGCGGGAAGCGCGGCACGTTGTCGTTGACGTCCAGCAGCTGTAAAGTCATGGTTTCGTTGTCGCTCAAAGGAGGGGAGCCTCGGTCTGTCACCGTGAAGGTGATGTCGTATTCCGGAACCTTCTCGCGGTCCAAGGGCTCCGACACCACCAGCTGGTAATAGTTGTCCGAGGACTCCCTGAGTCGGAAAGGCAGATTTGGCGGGATGCGAAGGTCCACCACTCCGTTGTGGCCCGAGTCCTCGTCGCTCACGCTGACCACTGCTATCACCGAGTCCACGCCGATGTTCTCGCTGACGGGACTTTGGAAGGATTTGATGGAGATTTCCGGGTGGTTGTCGTTCATGTCCTCCACCTGAATTTTGATGGTACATTGTCCCGCTAAACTATTGACTCCTTTGTCTGCCGCGATGACTTCCATGTCATAAATCCTGAACTCTTCATAGTTCAACGTTCCCTTCACCGTAATCTCGCCGGTAGAAGGATTTAAATTAAAGGTTTCTTGCGTTTTCTCGGGTGTATATAAACTGTACGAATATGTCAAATCCGAATTGGAGCCCTCATCCAAGTCGGTCGCGTTCAGATCAATAACAAGGCTTCCAATCGGAGAATTTTCCATTATTTTGACGTTGTATATGGCTTCATCAAACAATGGGGCGTTATCGTTGTTGTCCAATACCTGAAGTATAATTTTGGCAGTTCCAGAACGCGGAGGTTTACCGCCATCTACCGCCGTCAGTATTAAATTGTGCACAGCCTGCTTCTCTCGGTCTAACGTGTCCTTTAATATTAATTCAGCAAATTTCGACCCATCTCTCCCTGTTTGAACTTCAATGTCAAATTTATCACTTTCACTCAGATGATATGTTTTTACTGTATTAGAGCCGACATCGGGATCGACGGCATTGCTGAGAGAGAATCTTTCTCCCTTTGGAGTAGATTCAGAAATGTCCAAGTTAATGGCGTCCCTCCTAAATTGAGGGGCGTTGTCGTTTGTGTCTAATATTTCCACTTCAATGTTGAAAATTCGCACAGGATTTTCCAAAATGACCTCCAGTTTAAGATAACACGACGCTGAAGATTTAGTTGGACAAAGGATTTCCCTGTCAATTTTCTCCACAATGTACAGCTCGCCGGTTTCCTTTTTCACATCCAGATATCTTTTATTTGCAATAATATCCAGCCGCATCTTCCTTTTGTTTAGCGTTCTCACGTCCAAGCTCAGATCGTCTGCAATGTTGGCAACTATTGTTCCTTCCTTCATTTCTTCAGGAATGGAATAATGTGTGACTGAAGCCGGTGCGCCAGGAACAAAAGCAAGAAGCACAAAGAGCAGCACGTACCTCTTCAGGGAACACGTCAGAAAAACGGAGCCCATTGTCGCGTCCCGTTTTGTACGACTTCAGCTCAGGCAAAGTATTTGCAATCCCATTTAGAATTCCGCGTCGCTCACACTGCCGTCTTCTCCGGTACTCTTACATCTCGCACGCAAATGCTTCTTGAAGGTAATTGTCTCGCTCCTCTTCCGACGGGTGCGCTCTGAGACTGAACAACCCTGGGGGGGGATTTGTCCGCCCTGACAGCAGCGCATCAGTGTCATGGCGTCACGGGCTCTACCCTTGGTCAAACAGCGCCTCCCTCTGTTGTTTTAGCACCCGACACAGAGAGCAAGTGAATTGGACGGTACCGTACAGTATTTCGAATTCAAATCATTATAATACGCATCGGTCACTGACTGGGAAGTGGTGCACACGCCTGACTTTGGTGCAGGCGGCGTGAAATCAATTCCCACTCAGTGAGCTTCTCGATATGTGCCCTGCAACTGACTGGCGACCAGTTAAGGGTGTCGTGTGCCTTTCACCCGAAGCCAGATGGGATAGGCTCCAGCTTTCCCGCAAACCTTGTGAGGATAAGCAGTGTGGAGAATGGATGTTTATATGGATGGATGGATAATATACTTTGCTGATAATGTTATACATCATTTTTAGACCATTTGTGAAAAAAAATTTGCAAACTAAAATAAAACTTCACTTTAAACAATTACTCCCAGTTTTACAAAATGACATCATACCTGCAAGGTGGAGGGGGCGGAGTCGCTGGTGACGGACACGCCGGCGCTCCTGGGAATGCTGGACACGAAGTACCTGGAGCCCTTGGGCACGGGCTGCCGGACCACCAGCTTCCCCTTCCTGGTCTCGGCCAGAAACAGACTGTACCAGTAGGCGTCGTTGGACACCAGGGTGGAATCGGCCAGCGTGGAGTTCCTCTCGCTGATCACGCTGCTCCTGCAGGGAGGGGCCGCCTGGCCGGGCTTGACCTTCTGACACTTGAGCACCACGCAGACCGAGACGGTGATGAGCAGCAGGAAGGACACCGAGCCCAGACCGATGACCAAGTACACGTTGAGGTCGGAGAAGACGTCGTATTCCGGAGGCGCCTCGCCGCCGTCCGAGTAGGCCCTGGCGGCCGTTTCCACCGTGGACAGCTTGATGGTGACCGTGGCGGAGAGGGCGGGCTGCCCGTTGTCCTTGGCGACCACCACCAGTCTCTGGTGGCGCCAGTCTTTGTAACTGAACATCCTGGTGGTGCGGATCTCGCCGTTGTACTGGTCCAGGCTGAACAGGGAGGCGTCGCTCACCTGCAGGAACTGGTAGGTGATGCGAGAGTTGTGCACGGAGTCCTCGTCCAAGGCGATCACCTTGGCCACCAGAGAGCCTTTCTCCGTGGATCGGGGGATCTTCTCCTCCACCGCCGAGCCGTGCGCCCGCCACGGAGAGACGATGACCGGAGCGTTGTCGTTCTGGTCGGCCACCGCCACGCGGACGCTCACCTTGCTGCTGAGCGGAGGAGAGCCCGAGTCCCTGGCCTCGATGTGGAAGAGAAAGTCCTTCTCCATCTCGTAGTCGAAGGTCTTGAGCGCGTACAGGTTGCCGTTCTCCGGGTTGATGGAGAACAGCATGGACATGGAGGTGTTGGCGATCTCCTTCTCCACGATGAAGTACACCAGGTACTGGTTCTCGTGCAGGTCGGGGTCGAAGGCGCTCAGGGACGTCAGCAGGGCGCCGGGAGCGTTATTCTCCGGCACGCGGATGTTGTAGAAGGGCTGCGGGAAGCGCGGCACGTTGTCGTTGACGTCCAGCAGCTGTAAAGTCATGGTTTCGTTGTCGCTCAAAGGAGGGGAGCCTCGGTCTGTCACCGTGAAGGTGATGTCGTATTCCGGAACCTTCTCGCGGTCCAAGGGCTCCGACACCACCAGCTGGTAATAGTTGTCCGAGGACTCCCTGAGTCGGAAAGGCAGATTTGGCGGGATGCGAAGGTCCACCACTCCGTTGTGGCCCGAGTCCTCGTCGCTCACGCTGACCACTGCTATCACCGAGTCCACGCCGATGTTCTCGCTGACGGGACTTTGGAAGGATTTGATGGAGATTTCCGGGTGGTTGTCGTTCATGTCCTCCACCTGAATTTTGATGGTACACTGTCCCGCTAAACTATTGACTCCTTTGTCTGCCGCGATGACTTCCATATCATAAATCCTGAACTCTTCATAGTTCAACGTTCCCTTCACCGTAATCTCGCCGGTAGCAGGATTTAAATTAAAGGTTTCCTGCGTTTTCTCGGGTGTATATAAACTGTACGAATATGTCAAATCCGAATTGGAGCCCTCATCCAAGTCGGTCGCGTTCAGATCAATAACAAGGCTTCCAATCGGAGAATTTTCCATTATTTTGACGTCGTATATGGCTTCATCAAACAAAGGGGCGTTGTCGTTGTTGTCTAAAACATGAACAATAATACTCGCAGTACCGGAACGCGGAGGTGTACCGCCATCTACCGCCGTCAGTATTAAATTGTGCACGGCCTGCTGCTCCCGGTCTAACATCTTCGTCAATATCAAATCTGCAAATTTGGATCCATCTCTGCCAGTGTGGACTTCGATATTAAAATGGTGACTTTCACTCAAATGATATGTTTTCACTGAATTACTTCCGACATCCGGATCGACTGCGTTGCTTAGGGAGAATCTCTCCCCCGCGGACGTGGACTCGGATAAGTCCAAATGAATGGCGTCTCGTCGGAACTGCGGGGCGTTGTCATTCATGTCTAATATTTCCAATTCGATGTTAAAAATCCGCAGCGGATTTTCCAGCGTCACCTCCAGTTTGAGGTAACACGATGACGTCCATTTCGTCGTGCAAATGTGCTCCCTGTCAATCTTTTCCGCAATGTACAGGTCCCCAGTCTCTTTGTTCACATCCAAATATTTTTTGTTTGCGATGATGTCGACGCGCATTTTTCTTCTAATCAGACTCGTCACGTCCAGGCTGAGGTCGTTCGCAAGGTTCGCGACAACGGTTCCCTCTTTCAGCTCCTCGGGGATGGAATAATGCGTCACGGAAGCCAAAACATGAACCGCGAACAGCAACGCGGTGAGGTGCACGTACCTTTTGTGCGGCCCCATTGTCTCGTTCACGTCCACTAATTCCTCCCCGCGGCGCCTGATTCGGAAAACTCGCTAAAATGTTCATCCAAGCACGGCAAAATTTGGACTCGTCGGCGATGGAGCCAAACAGGCGCGTGTCCGTTTCCCGTGTGGATTTCAGCACCACGCAGCTGTTTCTTTCTTGCCATGCCCTCTCTCCGAAAATGCCAACGATCGCCGGCACCGCATTTGGCGACTGCAGGGAAGGCTCAGGACAACAAGATAGCACAGCGCCACCCTTTGGATCTTTGCGGACAGTACTTTTGAATTCATCATAAAAAGAACCCCTTCCTTGAATGAATTCGGTTATACATTCATCCATTTTCTTCACCGCTTAGCCTCACAACGGTCGCAGGAGTGCTGGAGCCTTTCCAAGCGATCATCGGGCAGGAGGCCGCGTACACCCTGAACTGGTTGCCCGCCAATCGCAGGGCATAGAGAAACAATCCCTTTTTAATCACCATGTTACAATTTAACGACTTTTATTCACGACTTCTCGGATGAGGTCATGAAACCCTTTCGTTGGCCGTGTGAATAAAATCATCATCATCATCTTCGTCGTCCACCCATCCGTTCTCTCTCTCCCGTTTGACTCGTTCGTGCTCTCGAGGAGTTGAGGCTGAACCCCTCGCCGGCATCGAGCAAAAAAGCAGACGACCCCCTAAGTTGATTGGCAGGGTGGATGTAGACGCAGGCAACAAGTTTTAGTGACATCTTCACGGAAGGGAGTAAAACGCACGCGGAAGTCAAGCCCAATGTCCCGCTCCAGAAGTTGTTCACTCCGACACTTTCAATTTCTTTTTCTTGCAAAGCTGCCGCCCGCATTTCTCCACGCTGACAACAATCGCGGACGTTTTGCTTGAAAAGAGTCTCTGAGGACATTTTGCATTGTCAAAAGTCGCTTCAAATGACGTCGATGTTGCGCCAAACGCGTGTTGCTCCGCGTGACGTCCGCTCGCCGAGGTTGAGCTGCAAAACTCGTTCGCGGCGAAAATTAGGGGCTGAAACATGATGCAGTTACACTTCCTGTCCCTTTCCTAAAACACGGGAATTTGCTACGTCTGTGATTGGCCACAAAAAGCTCAATAAGACTACACAACATTATCCAAAATGCGCCCGTCCCAAATGCTTTTTGCCACACACTTTTCGGTTCTGACCCACCAGTTGACAAGCCCTGCACATTATTTGTGACCTTTTATGTATGTATGTACAATATGCATTTATGTATCCATCCATCCATCCATTCTCTGAACTACTTATCCTCACAACGGTCACAGGAGTGCCATAGCCAATCCCAGCTGACTTTGGGCAGGAGGCGGGGGGGGGGGTACACCCTCAACTGGTCAACAGCCAATCGCAGGGCGCATGGAGACAGACAACACTCGCGTTCACAATCACAATTTTAGGGGCAATTTAGTGTCCAATTAATGTTGCATGTTTTAGGGATGTGGGAGGAAACCGGAGTGGGCGGAGAAAACTCACGCAGGCACGGGCGGAACATGCAAACTGCACACAGGCAGGGCCGGGATTTGAACCCCAATCCTCAGAACTGTAACGCCAACAATCTACAGCTGCTCCACTGAACCGAAGTGCAGTTCATTTCCCATTAATTGTTCTTATTGATGGTGTTGTTGTTGGTGTGATGCTGTTTTTATTTTTAAGAAGTATAAATTGTTACTGGATGGTAAAAATATACGCCAGGGGTCGGGAACCTTTTCGACTGAGAGAGCCATAAATGCCAAATATTTGAAAACATCATTTCAAAAAAGCCATGCAGCATTTTAAAAACTAAATACAAGTGTACTTGCGTATTTATCTAAGACCAACACTTTTAGAGTACAATAAGTCATTCTTTTGAATAACGTTGTTATGATGTTGCTAACCAATGATGACAAAAGTACTTTTGACCACGAATGCCACATCTGGTGCTGCCCGGTTTTGCTGATGGCTTCGGAGTCTGTTTCACACATCGTCAGATTAAGCTTCACGCAACCGTTGAGACTTCCATCCGTTCATCGTGAACGTAATTCAATTGGATTTGCCGTCATGCCGGTACGATGGTGAACAGTTCTTGCCGACAACGGCGTGTCTTTTATTCGTTTGATGATCTTGTCTTTATGCAAAGTTGTCAAAATGTTGATTGGCAACGCAGAGTACAAATGCTTTGGCGTAATCCCCATTTGTGAATTTAAACACACGTCAGAACCGTCCCCCTCCACAAAGGTTGTCCATTCTTGTTGAAAACTTCAGTATGTGCAGTATATTTCGTCAGACCTTTGACAAAAGCGTTTGTTCTGACCGCGTCGGCGCCCGGCCCTTCTGCACCCGCACACACTGACTGCCAGCACCGAACAACGGCAACCCCACTAGGACAAACTGTCTCCGCGTCATTTGGGACAGAATCACATGTACGGTATGTCCTTATGAGGACTCTGCTGGCCATATGCAGCCACCGAAAGAGCCAGCTATGGCTCGCGGGCCACAGTTTCCCGACCCCTGCTATACACTGTACCTTGTTTTTCTATCCATTGCCTCACTTCGAACAGCATTGATGACGATGGCAGCAGCAGCTTATGGCTCTCCTTTATCAGTACTTCTTTTCAAATTTTGTCTTTTTTTTTTTTTTATGCACACTTTGCCCACGTATACCTTGGCACTACACCGCTACACGCACCAGGAATATTTGGACCTTGTAAACTGACTGAAAACAGCAGTCTTGAGCAGTCTTTTGCCGCAAACGCGACATCGCAGACGAGCTAGTGAGATCGCCGGGCTCGCGGTGGATTGTTGTCGGGCCAGAAAAGCGCCGTAGGAGGAGGAGGAGGAGGAGGAGGAGGGAGAGGAATGAGAAGCGGGACCATCAGTCCAGCCACCTCAACAGGCTAAAGAACAACCCACACAGAGAAACCCACCCACCCCGCCAACTTCGATTCCCACCTGGTCGCACACCAGGCAAATAATTGACAGAGGACAACATTGCTATCGCGCTGCATGCTGCGTTAAGCCACTTGGAACAACAGCAGAGCTACGCTCGAGTACGATTTATGGATTACAGCTCAGCCTTTAGCACAATCATAGACTGTGGACAAAATCCGACATCTTGGGCCTCCATCCGCTCTCATGTTTCTGGATCAGAGAGTTTTTGAGCAACAGACCGCAGACTGTGAGATTCGGCTCCCATCTTTCCTCCACCCGCACACTGAACACCGGCTCACCGCAGGGGGACCGGTACGTGCCCGTCACCCTCCTGTACCGTCTCTCCACCTTCGACTGCAGCCCAGACCACAAAAATAGCATCGGCAAATTGGTTGATGACACAACAGTGGTTGGTCTGATCTCGAAGGGAGACAAGGCGGACTACAAAGAGGAGGGCCAGAAGCTCACAATTTGGGGCTCAGATAATTTGACACTGAACACTAAAAAAAAAAACAAAGGAGATATTTGTGAACTTCAGGAGAATGACAACTGCACGGGCACCACTCTTCCTTTACAGAAAGTGTGTGGAGAGAGTCCGCCCATTCAAGTTCTCGGGAGTCCATGTCTTTGAGGACCTCTTCTGGACAGACAACATCGGAGCGGTCATCAAGAAGGTTCTACGGCATCTCCACTTCCTGAGTACTCGGGAAAAAACACCTAGAAAAAAAAAGTTGCAACTGGACTTCTGTCGCTCATCCATTGAGAGTCTGCTGAGGTATTTTTGTCTCCATCTGGTACGCAAGCCGCACTGAGGCGGACTGAGAGAGACTTCGGAGGACAATGGGAGCAGCACAGAAGACTGTCGGCTGGCCTCTCAACCCCCGTGGCAGACATTTACTGCTCTCTGTGTCTCAGCAGAGCTCAAAACATGACAGTATTACGATCGAGCGCCTGCCAGCTGGAAAGCGCAACAGACGCGTAAAAGCAAAGACTAGCAGACTGAGGAAAACTTTTTCCAGAGAGCCATCAGCACCCTGAACTCTCATTTTTCCTCGAGTCATGCTATTAATGTGAAGGCACGCTGATTTCAATATACTCAGCAACACTTCTAATGCCGTCGATTTTACACGTGCATTTTTGTGTATTTTTACCTACTTATTTTTTTTAATGTATTGTGTAATGTATTGCTTTTCCGTATGCACTGATAAATTCTCCTATTTTGTAGAACAGTTGTATAATTGCAGTAAATGGCATTTATTTATTCAAAAGCAAAGTCAAAATGTATTTACCTGCAAGGTGGAGGGGGCGGAGTCGCTGGTGACGGACACGCCGGCGCTCCTGGGAATGCTGGACACGAAGTACCTGGAGCCCTTGGGCACGGGCTGCCGGACCACCAGCTTCCCCTTCCTGGTCTCGGCCAGAAACAGACTGTACCAGTAGGCGTCGTTGGACACCAGGGTGGAATCGGCCAGCGTGGAGTTCCTCTCGCTGATCACGCTGCTCCTGCAGGGAGGGGCCGCCTGGCCGGGCTTGACCTTCTGACACTTGAGCACCACGCAGACCGAGACGGTGATGAGCAGCAGGAAGGACACCGAGCCCAGACCGATGACCAAGTACACGTTGAGGTCGGAGAAGACGTCGTATTCCGGAGGCGCCTCGCCGCCGTCCGAGTAGGCCCTGGCGGCCGTTTCCACCGTGGACAGCTTGATGGTGACCGTGGCGGAGAGGGCGGGCTGCCCGTTGTCCTTGGCGACCACCACCAGTCTCTGGTGGCGCCAGTCTTTGTAACTGAACATCCTGGTGGTGCGGATCTCGCCGTTGTACTGGTCCAGGCTGAACAGGGAGGCGTCGCTCACCTGCAGGAACTGGTAGGTGATGCGAGAGTTGTGCACGGAGTCCTCGTCCAAGGCGATCACCTTGGCCACCAGAGAGCCTTTCTCCGTGGATCGGGGGATCTTCTCCTCCGCCGCCGAGCCGTGCGCCCGCCACGGAGAGACGATGACCGGAGCGTTGTCGTTCTGGTCGACCACCGCCACGCGGACGCTCACCTTGCTGCTGAGCGGAGGAGAGCCCGAGTCCCTGGCCTCGATGTGGAAGAGAAAGTCCTTCTCCATCTCGTAGTCGAAGGTCTTGAGTGCGTACAGGTTGCCGTTCTCCGGGTTGATGGAGAACAGCATGGACATGGAGGTGTTGGCGATCTCCTTCTCCACGATGAAGTACACCAGGTACTGGTTCTCGTGCAGGTCGGGGTCGAAGGCGCTCAGGGACGTCAGCAGGGCGCCGGGAGCGTTATTCTCCGGCACGCGGATGTTGTAGAAGGGCTGCGGGAAGCGCGGCACGTTGTCGTTGACGTCCAGCAGATGCACAGTTATCGTTTCATTATCAGATAACGGTGGCCTTCCCGAATCTCTCACGATGAGCGTGATGTCATAATCTGGCACCGATTCCCGATCCAAAGGTTTGGACACAATTAGCTTGTAATGCATCGGCCTGTCCGATGACTTGTTTAAAACAAAAGGGATCGAGTCGCGAATGAATAAATCAACTTTCCCGTTGTCACCCGTGTCCCTGTCGTCGATGGCCACCAGAGCGATGACGGTTCCGACAGGCACGTCCTCCCTTACTGCGTTTTTAACGGACTGAAGGGTGATTTCTGGGTAGTTGTCGTTCATGTCCGCGACGTGGACGAGCACCTTACACTGGCCCAGGAGCGGATGCGAGCCTTGGTCCCTGGCTTCGATGTGCATCTCATAAAATTTCATATCTTCGTAATCGACGGTACCCTTCACCGTTATCTCGCCCGTGCTGGGGTTCATCGCAAACACGTCTTGGGTTTTTTCTGACGTGTAAAGCGTGAAGGAGTACACGAGCTCTGAATTTGGCCCCTCGTCGAGATCTGTTGCGTTGAGCTTGATCACCGTGGTTCCGACGGGGGAATTCTCCGTCATATCTACTGCATAAATCTGCTTGTCAAACCGAGGCGGGTTGTCGTTCGTATCCTGCACTCTCACGATAATATTGGCGGTACCGGAGCGCACTGGACTACCGCCGTCTTCCGCTGTTAGTATTAAATTATGGACCGCCGTCTCCTCCCGGTCCAAAGACCTGGTCAACACTAAAGCCACGTATTGACTTCCGTCGGTGCCCGTCTGGATTTCAATGGTAAAATGTCGGGTTTGGCTGAGTTTGTAGGTTTTGATTGTATTCATGCCGGCATCGGGATCCACCGCATTGGGGAGGGAGAATCTCTCCCCGGGCGTCGCCGACTCCGACACGTCCAGTTGTACTCGATCTCGTCGGAAATGCGGCGCGTTATCGTTGATATCGGTTATCTCGAGCTCGATGTTGAAGATGCGCAATGGACTTTCTACGATGACGTCGAGCTTAAGGAGACAAGAGACTGGTTTGGAGGGGCAGAGATATTCCCTGTCCATTGTCTCCGCGATGAGCAGCTCCCCCGTCTTCTTATTGACATCCAGATATTTTTTGTTGTGGAAAATATCGAGTTTTACCTCCCGTTGGGCCAGGCCTCCGGGCTCCAGCCCCAGATCGGCGACGAGGTTTGCCACCGCCGAGCCCGTCTCCATCTCCTCGGGAACGGAGTAGCGTGTCACGGACAAAGCGGCCGGCCATGCGGCACACAACACAAAGACCCCCGTCCAAAAAGCCATCCTTTGTCTCGCATGACACATGGCTCCCGTCCTGTTGCCGCGGGACGAACCTCCTTAATGGCTCTCAATCAAAGATCCAAATCTAATCCGGAGAAACAGAAACCTCGGATACGAAAGAAAATCATGTCTCCACCCTTGGCAACGGCTGCGGGGAGATGGGAATGAGGCTCACATGAATGACGTTCATGCAGTACAGGGCAACAGCGACACCGTGTGGTAGAAAAGGCGCACCGTGCCCTTGCGAGGGGCCAGTTTTAGACTCATTTTCATTGCTGCGACTCCTTTTTCCTGATGAGATTCAACACTTACGCTGCTGCTGTTGACAAAATGACATTTCTCCTCTTGGGATGCATAAAATGGTTCCGGATGCCTTTCACGTCATCGTGAAAAAAATCTTACTTCCGTTCAAGTCAAGAAAATGTTTACTCTTGAGAGATATGATGTCATATATTGCTTTCTAAACTGTTACCATGGGGTCGTTTTTTTTTTTTTCCATTGGCGCCACGGTGGCGCAGCTGTAGAGTGTTGGCCTGGCCTCACAGTTCTGAGGACCAGGGTTCAAATCCCGACCCCGCCTGTGTGAAGTTTGCATGTTCTCCTCGTGCCTGCGTGGCTTTTCCCACATCCCAAAAAACATTCATTGGACACTCTAAATTGCCCCTAAAATTGTGATTGTGAGCGCAACTGCTGTCTGTCTCCATCCATGTGCCCTGCGATTGGTTAGCGACCAGTTCAGGGTGTACCCTGCCTCCTGGCCATTGACAGCTGCCATTGGCTCCACCACTCCCATGACCCTTGTGAGGATAAGCGGCTAAGAAAATGGATGGATGGAAATCCACATTCTGAATGTGACATCATTCTTTTGGAGAGAACGTCAAGGTGACTGCAAACTTTCTTTCTGCTATTTTATGTTGACGTGTGTATTTATGTGTTTGGGATCTTCCCCTGTATGTCCAATTATTAAAAAGGCGTGATAGTCAAGAATAATGTCTACTTCAAATGGGGGGGGGGGTCATATCGCCCTATTAGGTTAGGGTTATGTTTCCATAAAAGGGTTTCAAACAAATACTACTGTAATTCTTTTTTTAGCTGCTTGAGCTGTCCGGGTATATAATTCATGTTGTCAATTGGTATTTAGAGTTGAGAAAATGTACCAAAAAAGTACAAAGATAAGAGTGACACCACCTTGCTGGCTTCTGGCCGTTTTTCTTTTCAGCTGGGGAACTGCTGCAAGTTGAGAACAGGAGTCAGGGTGAGTAAAAACAAAAAAAGAAAAAAGAAGGTCATGGAAACCCTACTAGAACATCAGAACTTCATCTGAGGTTAAGCAAAGGTAGTTTAAATGCTGGCAGGTGTGCACTGACTCGCAATTAACACAAACTTTATTGTGATTGGTTAATTCCAAAGAGGGTGTGCACATTTGCGCAAGCCCATTTTTTTTGTTTTGTTTTGTTTTTTCCACCTCTCAAAACGATGGAAAAAAAAATCAATTGTCAATATATCTGTGCAGCTTTGAGGTCACATATTGGTGAAAACATTTTATTTTATATCGCAAAAAGGTAGTATTTGAAAAGGGGTGTGTCGACTTTTTATATCCACCATGTGAATGTTGCTAATAAGTAATGGATAATGGATAATAAGTAATGTTGCTAAGTAATGGAGAAAATGATTGCACCACCCAATTGTTTCTTGTTCATTGATGTGTCTTCGGACAAACGCAATGATGACAAAAATAACTTCAAAGATTTGAATCTAAAATCTGAGCACACGTCATTTTTCATTTTTCTAAAATCTCTCCAAAGGCAATTCAGCTCAAGCATGTCAAAGACAACAAAAAGTATTTTGGATCGAGCTGGATTTTTGTTCTGTTCAGTGTCGACAACACACTTCAGGCCATTTTCCTTTTTGTGGTGCCAGACCATTGAAGTTTGAAGAAATGTTATTGAATTATTATTATTATTTATTTATTACACAACTGTACATTGGTGTGCATTGGTGGTTTTATTTGGTAGTATTTTTATTGATTTTCTCCGTGTTATAACTTAGTTGACACTTTGTTTAACAGACATTTTTTTTCTTACATACATTTCTGCGTTTTTATTTTTTTGCGTTAATTCAGTGTTTCCTGAGAGCGTGACTTTTTTTTTTTTTTTTTATAAACTCATATTCATATAAAAATATCCAGTACGGTCCTCACTCTGAAAATCGCCTTTTTCTTTTCGTCACCGTGAGTGCAACTGCCGAGTTCTTTCCCTTTGCTCTTGAGCAAGTGCTGCTGTGCGGGATTCCGACTCCACGGCGCCATCTGCCGTTCACGTTGCTGTACCTCGTCAATGCAGTGTAAGGTGCTGTGAAGCTTGAGGACAGTGATTGTACTTCCGGGTCACCGAATGTACCCCTCAACCCGCTGAGTTCCTCCTCGACACAGTGATTTGTCTGCTGAAATTGCACATTTCCGATGGTTGAAGCCGAACTGCTGACGCGTTTTCATTTTTCTCCGTGCACGAATCACTGATCTAAAATATAGATATATATTAAAAAAAAAAAAAATGACTGGATAGCCCAAACACATCGAGCGGTGTGTCGATCGGTTGAAGCCAGTTGGCCGCCATCTTGGTACTCTCAAAACGTGTGGAGGACGCGCTTTACAGGTTGGATTATGGCGGGGTTTTTCCTCCAAGTTTGGCATGTAGAATTAAAACTTGTCGTGTGAGCTTGACATTTCTTCCAGTTCTGGTAACATGAAGGATTTTTAATTCGACTAGGTTAGCCAAAAAAGGCGAACTGCAAAGGAAAAACATAGAACACCGTGACTAGCAAGAAACTCTCCATATTATGGAGGGCCCCATTTCCGTGACGTTAACTTTTCCCAAAATACGCTGTGAAGCACTAAAATTGTTACATAGCAAAAAACTAAGCATTTATTGTCATAAAAACATACTATTTTAAGTCAATCAGTTCGATACATTTTGGGAAATAAGAACTTGCAATGGGAAAATACATGCTATATGGATTGTTCATTTGTTGTCGCTGCAACAGAAAATTTAAAGTTGTTTCCTCACATTTGAAAATCAAATTCAATTTGCAGAGTCCTGCGTTATGAAATTCATCAAAAGTTTCACAGAAAATGTGTTTTCTTGCTTGTCCACTGATGAAATTTGTGAAAACATTAACATCGCTTTTTCGCAAAAAAATGTCGTCGACCCTTAAAGGAGACGCGGAGAGTTAACAGTGAACAACAACCACCGGAAACAAAACTTTGTTCAAGTGAATGAAGCTCATCAGAAAATGAAAAAAACGTTTATAAACAAACGTTAACAGTGTCAAAGTAAATCTTTCTAACTTACCTTTGGAACGTTTGCTCACAGCCACGAAGCTGGCAATTAACGCTGCACAGGTCGGCGTGCTTGTTTTTGGGAGGATCAAGATGGCGGATCTGAACGTTGAACGCATACTCCACCTGGTGGACGAGCACAGGCACTGCGTGTGCCGAGAGGAAAAGGCCCGACGGTCCCAAGTTGAGCACGAGGACGTCGGATAATTTTCTCCAACGACGCGACCGGGAGGGAAGTCGTTTTTTTCTTGACTCAGAATATTGTTTTACTTTTCACGATGCTCGGAAAATGTCATCGAGGCGCTCCTGCAGGGAAAGCGATGAACTCATTGCCAGGTGAAAGTCTTGCGTCAGAAAGTCAAGTCCCAATTATTGGAGCCACATTCATCTTCCGCGACCTACATGGAACGGCGCTTCTCGATCGCCTTCCACCGGGGAAGGTCGCCCCGCTCCCTCCGCGGACTCCCGTTTCCTTATTAACGAAATTATTCTCAGTCTGCGGCGCACGGCGACCTAATTAAAGCTGCTTTGTTCCTGGCCAGTCGCCATCTGAAACGTGCGCAACAATCCCCCCCCCCCGAGAACGCACAAGTAAAAGGGCAACAAGCAGCAGCTGTGGGGTACCCCACCCCCACCCCCACCCCACCCAGGTGGCATTTGGAGCAGTGGAGCCCATCGCGCATCTTAATGAAAATGATATTTGGGGTTTTGTTTGTTCACTTAATGAAGTTCGCCGGCAAATGCAAGCTGCAAGCGCCGCCAATTAGCATACGTTAGCGTATTTATTCGCCTGGCCGGAAAACAGCTTAGCAAGGCGAAAAGATCGTGCGAGGCTTTTTTCACCCTGCAAATAATCGACTCCAGTAAATTAAACCGCCACCAACATCTGCGCCCGGCCTGCAGACCGATTTTGCCACATCCGCATTTCAGTCCGGGCGGGTTCCGACCACGTAAGACCACCTTCTCCGGGTGATGGTCCTGTAGGGAAGAAATGTAATGCAAAAAAATACTTTATTTCCACTAAATGTATTTACAGTACACGTGTGAGGAGCGTTTCTCTCTTCTTCCACGTCGTGGCCTGCACATTTGTCACGTTAGCAGATGAACATCAAAAAATGACTTTTGATATACTCAAACCCCGACAATATGAATTCATACTTCGAGATGTGCAACACTATTGCCTACTGATGCCTATCATAATCTATTTTGTAAGTCACACTTGCACCTCCTGATTGTCTAAAAATGAATAATAAGAGTAGTTGGGGAAAAAAAAAAAAAAAAGCCACTGAGACACGTCGTCACATAAATAATCACGTAAATCCACGACCTTCACGATTTCTCCTTTTCCTGACCTGGCATTGAGGGCTCCTATTTCGAGCCGACCGCGTCTTCATTTGGCCGACGAACGCGAACGCGCCTCACGTCGGGCGGGACGTCAATCGTTGTACAGGTCGTTATTGATGACGGCGGCCTCCCCCTGGGGCGACATCTGGAGCCGCCGCTTCTTGCCGAAGGTGGAGAAAGAGTTGCGCACGTCCAAGTCGCTGCGCTGCTGCGCCGCGGGCCTCAGGGTGCAGAAGCCCGACGGCGTCCCGGGGATGTACACGTTGTGGTGGTAGTCGGGGGGCGGGGGCGGGGGCGGGGGGTTCGTAGGTTGCCGCAGGGGCGGAGGGGTGCACCGAGGAGTCCACGGCCGGGAGGGAACAACGCCGCCGCCGGGTGACGGGGACATCTTATAGTCTGCGGTACAAGACGCCAAGTCGGGAATTATTCGCCACTTCGTTATTCATTTGCAGATTTAACGTGCAACTCGCATCCTAATGATGAGCTACAATCATCCAAAAACGGAAGAACGTACAAAAATTCACTCGACTTTCTTGGTTTAGCAATCCGAGACCGGCAAAATACAAGAAGCTGCTGTCAGATGACGCATTTTCCCCTACGGCTCCCTCGCGCGATACTACAGGAGTGCCTCGTATTGCGAGCGTTTGCGTTTTGTTTCCGTCATTCAATTTTGTCGTACCTTTCGCGGCCCTCACGCGAGTCCCCCACGTCCAGTACTGTCCCGGCGCCATGGACGTGACGTAGTTTTCCGGGTCGGCGTGCATGGCCTTGCGCATTAGCGTCCCATCCATGTTGATGGAATTGTAACTGCAGACAAGTTGGACATTTAATGATGGCGTGAACGTTCTCTTGGCTATACACACACAATAAGTTTATGGTAGCAAAAAAAAAAAAAAAAAGGTTACCTTTTGATAGACGAATTCTGGTTCTTTGTGAGGGTCCAATCTGTGTTTGGCTGCTTCAGCTGCAGAAAAGAACAATATATATAGTGAAATGTCTCCCGTGTTTAAAAATCTTCCTTTTACCCGTCGCAACATTCCATCGACCTTGTTTGCAATTTGTAGTCGAACTACACTGCAGGATAATGACCTTTGTTTTTATTCATTTAGCTAGTTTGGCAACTCAAGGGTTAAAAATAACGGTCAATATGATGCAGAGAATAATAAAGATTGAAGAATGAAACCCAAAAGTGAGCATTATTACTGGGTCAAAGGTGACTTTTGTACTTT
Organism: Syngnathoides biaculeatus; assembly: GCF_019802595.1. Taxonomy (NCBI): domain Eukaryota; kingdom Metazoa; phylum Chordata; class Actinopteri; order Syngnathiformes; family Syngnathidae; genus Syngnathoides; species Syngnathoides biaculeatus. Next base: position 10,223,642 of record NC_084650.1, read on the forward strand.
TTTTCCCCCATCTCGTTTGATCAAGTGCGTGAGGAAGAATTAAAAAGCGACTGTGGCTGCGTTGGTTCGCGTCTTGCGTCCTTCACCGGGCAAGAAAAGCTGTCAACTTTCATGCACACGCTCACAAAAATCGAAGGAGCAGCAAAGTAATCGTCAGTTCCGCTTGAGGTGAACGTTCAAATCTCCTTATTTGGCAATGTGACAGCGAGGTTAGTGGGCCAAAGTTTGTTTTGTTTGCCACCATCACGGTACAATATTTCAAATTCAGTTCAACACTTTTCGGTGGCGCGTCAAAATGACGAGACATTTTTTTGGGGGGGGAGGGGGGGGGGCATCTCTGGTGGGTCTTTAAAGAAAAGCTCGCCGGTCACTCATCATCGCCGATGGCGCAGTGGTTCACTTCCGTCACAGGTGTCAAACTCAAGGCCCGGGGAACAGATGCGGCCCGCCACATGATTTTACGTGGCCCGCGAAGGCAAGTCAAGCTCATCAACGTTCACGATTTTTGTTCATATCTGTGCCAAAATTTCCAATTGTCATATCGAAAATCATAACGTTGAGATACTGCAAGCAATTCTTTTTTGTGTTACCAAACATCGACAAAAGCTGTAACTACAATGTGGCCAATGACAAAAAAAAAAATTGACAACCAACTTACGTGATTTCAATTGCGATTCCGTCAAGGTGTACGTTTTATGCCCTGTGATTGACTAGCAACTAGTCCAAGATCTGTTTCTCATCAGAGATATCAAATGGTCCATGGATGAACTCTTCCCCCGTGTGGATGTTTGCAAGAAGTTAAACTTTAAAAGCTTTTTATTTCGTTTGTTATTTCGCCTTCACCTTTTCGCCCATCGCTCAGTTTTGCTCTTGACCTCTGTGCCGCTGCGGGATCGGAGAAAGAGAGCACCAGTTTTATTTTTGTTGTTATGGGTCAGCGTCCCTGTCTGCCTCAGATATAAAAAGTCCACACACCCCTGCTAAAAGTCTACAGGCTTGATATCAGTTTTCAACTGTTCGTAATTCATTGTGTGTTCCCACTTGTCTCATTTGTAGATCAGACTTCAGGATCTTAGCCCCGATAATGGCCAATTAGCTATCCCTGACGATTTCCCATGTTAGGCCTGATATTTTACTAGAAATGAAAAAAAAATATTGTTGTACGACGTAATCCACTACCAACAATTTGACGCTATACGACGCCAAAATGAAAAGTCGAGCATGTTTGATTTGTTTTTTTTTTTGCCATATCTTCCGCGTAGTGCGACTTCAACGACAACTCTCCGAAAGCCAATCTCGACGTTCGTTGACCAATAGGATTGCGTATCGTGAGTGGCATTCGCCTCGCGCACTTGCTGTCGTCAACATACTTGGACGCCGTTGTCAACATTTACTCACGTGCACAGATCAATATTTGCCAAAGCTTTAGGGTACGATTGACAAGAACGCTGACATGTTTGGGTACAATCGTCAGTGCTAGTACTAGCTTGCTGGGCTAGATGTTAGTTTTTGTTGCCTGCTTGTGAGGTGGACCGCATGAAAAGTGCGTGAACATACCTCGAGCACTGCTTGAATGAAAGTCCTCTCACGAGCACCGTCAGCTTTTTCCTGGTTCTCTTTTTTCCCCACCCCCACACACTACACTGGCGTGGGGCATCCTCGTTGTTGTCGTCGCCGTGGTAACGAGCGTATCCCGTCCCATTGACCGGTGACATGTTTTTTGGTTACCCCTCTCCTACAAGTGTTTAATTTGACAAGATATAGCCCAATTTATTTGGAGGCTGTGTTGATAGGGGGCGTCAGTGGGGAAGGAATGTTAAAGCGCAGTCAAAAATTTCTATCCTACACAAAGTGGAGCGCTACTTCACGGTCAGGATGCAGAATAACGAGGCAGCTTGCTGGTGCCCTTCAACTTTATCCAACACGATCAAATAAAGGTCCGTTTTTCCATAGTTTCCAAAAAGAAAGAAAAATATTGCCCACATTAACTTTACACTGCAGCAATGGATTTAACGTGACTGCAATATCTTGTGCATGTTCACAATAGTTCTTGTGTGGTTGTGGTGGCTGCGTGGTCTCTACAAAGAGAAAATGGAAAATAGTAACTGATTGTCACGTTCCGTAAATAAACCACCTTAAATAAAGGGAAATGATTATTCAGCAAACAAGCGCTAATGCTAACGCAGCACAACTGGACAGGTAGCAGCAGGACGCGCCTGTACCAAAAGAAGTGGCGGTGCCAGACTCACCTCTCAAGGACCCACATTCGGTAAAGCAACACAAATATCTCTCGATCCTGACTTACAGGACGTAAATCAAACTGCTTCTGACACTAATTAACATCACCAGCGATCACAGTGCTGCTCCTTCATTTTTCTTCTCCACTTGTGTACACGCGATCCCCGAAGGACCCAAACATAGCTGGCTAAAGTGTTGCCTGTCTGAAACATCCAAATATTTGAGTCTTTTGTACACTCATGATCGAGGGGGGTTGGGGGGGGGCCAGAATACACTTCGTGTGGTGTTGCAAACTCTCTGCTTATAAGATTTGTTGACAGTATTCTGCCATAGTACAAAGGGAAAAGACCAAATTTGTCTTGAGGTCTGATCAGGCATAACGACCGAGTTGCAGCTGAAGACAAACGCTCCCAAAACATCCATCCAGCCGCTTTCGTAGCCGCTTATCCTCACAAGGGTCTCTAACTCTATCTCAGCTGTCAACAGGCAGGAGGCCGGCTACACCCTGAACTGGTTGCCAGCCAATCGCAGGCACATTGAGACAAACATCCACACTCACAATCACACCTTGGGGCAATTTAGAGCGTCCGATTAATATTGCATGTTTTGGGGATGTGGGAGGAAACCGGAGTGGCTGGAGAAACCCCACGCAGGCACGGGGAGAACGTGCAAACTCCGCACAGGCGTGTCCGGGATTGAACCCGGGACCTCAGAACTGTGAGGCCAAAGCTTTCCAGCTTAGCCACCATAACGCTGCAAATATCGCACTCCATGATGCATATCTTTAGGAATTATGGACAAAGTGGGGTTGGGTTCCACAGATAACATTTCCCCCCATTTTAACCCATTTGGAAGTGTTTTTTTTTTTGTTTTTTTTTTCTTTTGTATGATAAGATTTCCATCTTGGCATAGCCTAGACAAATGAAGGCGGGAGATCGTCACATGTATTACGAAACAGCCGTCAGCCGACTTGCCGTAAATTTCTTCAGCGTCGTCACTGTTGCTGTCGGCCTCTTCGTAGCCTCCCTGACCTGTTTTCTCCTCTTCTGCCGTATTTTCCGCACTTTACGGTGACCGCACCGTCCTGCGTTCCATGCTACATTTGATGCCTTCCGCACTTGATACCTTCAAGCGAGGTCTATGTTAGTTGAACAGATTTGACTCGAGTGTAATCGACGTACGTTTGATTTACGTCAATTGAAAGTCTGGTGTTGTCTTCGAACACGTTGGCACGTACTAGCCGGGTAAACGTAAATCTTGTCGCATGAAATGATGAAGGCCGCTCCGATGACAAGGGAAATGTCTTCTAAGACAAAGAGAGCAGCCCAGGCGCTACCGATTGAATGCGCTGAGGATGAAATCACCTGGATGAATGAAGATGTTCACGTGGGCATAAATTCAAGTGCCTCTTTTTCCAAGCTGCGACTGCGTGTCAGGAGAAGCCGACTGGAACATCCGAACTTTATTTGGGCTTTTGGTGTTGACTCCCACTTAATGGAAACTGAATGTGATTGGCTCTTTCCCCAATTCGAGGATGATTTGTTTCCCCTCTGGCCACATAAATGGTCTCATTTTACAAAACCTGGCATTTAAATAGGGGTGTGTAGACTTTTTTTTCCCCCAACTAGGTGTTGTTCTATTAAGTCACTTAAAGTTGTTATAACTTGGAGAATGTGCCATAAAACAGTGCTGATATAGTAATAATTATTCTTAGAATGTGAATCGTAAGCGTGGCGCTTGCCGAGCGGGACGGAACCAAACACGAGTCAGTCATCAAAGGGAAGCTCGCAGGAGTGAAAATGAAGAAAAACGATCATTGTTTTGCTTCTTTCTTCATGCATCCACTTGACATGAATATTTGGAGCACATCAGCGAGGTTTGCCATTTGGAGGCGCTTCCGGCGGTCTCTTGAGGTCACTGAGACCAACGTCTCTTCGCTCGAGCTCGGCATCGCATGACGCGTCCTCCCTCCCGACCTCCCTTTATGGTGTCGGATGAGTGAATTGGGGAGCCCATTAACGATTTAAGAGGGACGCGCTCCCCTCGCGGATCTGCATGACACCCCGCTTCGACCTCGTCGGCCCATCCCCGCCTCTTCCTGTGGCCACAAGTAGCGCGCCCGTGACCGAAATGACATTTGTCAGTCCGCCCGGCTGGTGGAGGCTCGGAGTCGCGCGTGCTGCCGGTGCTGGTGCTGGTGCTGCTGACGGACACGCACGCAGGCACACATTAACGGTCTACTGGGCCGTCTGCTGGAATTAGAAACCAGTACATCCCGGCTCCTTGAATTCCCTCTGTCCTTGCCTGCTCCCCCCCGCCGCATCCGAACGCCGCTCCCCCCCCCCCTCCCCTTCGGATAAATATGACTTCACATCTTAGTCTCTCCTTGCACCCGGAGGACATCGCGGGGACCCATCTACAGGCGGACCACGTCTCAGTCCAGCCGTGTCCTTGCGCCCACCTTCCCTCCCCTTCCCCCGTGTTCTCTCCCAAAAACAGAACATTTGCCATTTTTCATCAATAATGGACAGCCCTCCCGTGGTGAACACGCCACGTTGTGTGGAGTGCAATGCTTCTTTGTGTCCACGGTGCCCTTGAGGGATGGCCAGAGGGGAGATTTGTCCTATATAAACGTCGCCGCCCCTGCCTGCGCCCAAATGGAGATCCAAATTGTCATTCACCTTGTCCATTACCCTTGACTTGTTGTTCAGACTCTGTTGTGCAGGAAGCAATTTAGTTTACCCACCTCCCCTCCTCCCTTATCCAGAGCAGTCACACTGATGGAGGAGCCATACATACATATATATATATATATATATATATATATATTATATATATATACACACACACACAATATATATACACACACACACACACACTTTTGTTCGTACTTGTGTTGTATAATTTAAAAAAAAATCTAATTGTGTTTTCCCGCCCTCGACTCACCTGTAACTGTTGACCTTATTCACAGAAAATAACACATGCAGGGTGATTATGCTTATTAACGTGTTGATTAAAAGCTTATTAGGCATCTTCATCTCATTTTGTTTCTGAGTGCAAAATATTTCAAATGTCCCCTACGATGTTGTAACTCTTGAAAATGAAATGCACGATAAAAGTGATGAATTTGAAATGTTAGTGATGTTCGCTTTTCAATGTGTGTGGGTGTTATTGTTACGGTGATTCTTATTTATTTATGTGTTTTATTTCTTTTTGCATACCTCATTGGGGGTGTTGGCTCCGTTGTTGACAGACGCGCTCCACGGGTGCTCGGCGCCCTTGGCCTCGTTGTTGCGCGGCGCGCTCCCGGGGCTGCACGGCTTCAGGAACATGAAGTCGCTTTTGGACGACTCCGGGCTCAAGCAGACTTTATAGCAATAAGGCTGAGTCAGGCCGCCGCTGCCGCTGACCTCCACGCAGTTGGTGGGCACTTTGTTGGCCGTGGAGGAAATCTGCAGGTTGAGGTTGGATTTTTTGAAGACGTCCGGGGGAGGCTCGGGCTGGAAGCCGCCGCAGCAGCAGCGCGCCAAGGGGGGCAGGTTGTAGCCACTCGGGGTCTCCCGGTCCTTGTAGCACTTGACCGCGGCCAGGACGATGATAGCCACGAGGAAGATGAGCGATACGGTGCTGAGAGACACGATGAGGTAGAGGGCGAGGTTGGAGGGGGGCTGGGGGCTGAGCGTCAGGTCCCCATAGTCGGATAAGGACTCGGGCACGCCGTCCACCACCGTGAGGACCACCGAGACGGTGGCGGACAGCGGCGGCTGCCCGTTGTCCTTCACCAGAATCACCAGTCTATGTCTGGACGCGTCTTTGTCCACGAGTCGGCGTAAACTCCTGATTTCCCCCGTGTAGAGCGCCACGCTGAACAGCCCGGGATCAGTGGCCTGCGTCACCTGGTAGGACAGCCGCGAGTTCTGCCCCGCGTCGGCGTCCAGCGCCGTGACTTTGCCGACTAGGTAACCGGCATCCACGGAGCGCGGCACCACCTCCGTGGCCACGCTGCCGTTTCTAGGCAGCGGGGACACGATGATCGGCGCGTTGTCGTTCTGATCCAAAACAAAAACGTTGACGGTCACGTTGCTGGCCAGCGGGGGGAAACCCGCGTCCTGAGCTCGCACCACAATTTGAAAGTTGCGAAGTTGCTCGTAATCGAAGGATCGCAGGGCGTAAATGTTGCCGTTGTCCGAGTTGACGGACACGTACGTGGACACGGGCATGCCCTGGATTAGACCCTCGACGATCGAATAAGACAGATAAGCGTTCTGGTTGGAGTCGGGGTCGAAGGCAGTCACGGTGCAAATGGAAGCGCCCGGGGCGTTATTCTCGGTCACGTAGACGCTGTAGGACGGCTGCGAAAACCGCGGCGGGTTGTCATTCACGTCAGACACTTGCACCAGGATGGTTTTCCTCGTGGACAGCGACGGCGAGCCCAAGTCGCGCGCCGTCAGCGTGATGTTGTACTCGGCCAGCGCTTCCCGGTCCAGCAGCTCGCTCGTCACCAGCGTGTAGTAGTTCTTGAAGGAGGTGTGCAGCTGGAAGGGGACGTTGCCGGGGATTTGGCAGTCCACGTTGCCGTTCTCTGCCGAATCCCGGTCCATGACACTGATAACGGCTATGACGGTGCCCGGCGGCGCGTCCTCCTGCACCGGCGTGGACACGGACGTGAGGATGACTTCGGGGCTGTTGTCGTTCACGTCCACGATGTCCACCAGCACTTTGCTGTGCACGGCCACGGCCGAGGGGCCCCTGTCCCTCGCCTGCACGTAAAGCTCGTACACGTTCGCTTTCTCGTAGTCCACGACGCCCTTGACGCGGATCTCCCCCGTGTACGGGTCCACGGTGAACAGCTCGCGCACTTTCAGAGGCGCGTGTCCGCTGAAGGCGTAGGTCACCTCCCCGTTGGAGCCCTCGTCTTCGTCGGTGGCGTTCAGTTTGAGCACCGGCGTCCCCCTGGGCGCGTTCTCCACCAGTCTGGCCCGGTACACGGAGCGATCGAAGACGGGGACGTTGTCGTTGGCGTCCAGCACCGTGACGGTGATCACGGCGGTTCCGGAGCGTTCCGGTGACCCCCCGTCAAATGCGCTCAGAACCATCTCGTGCTTACTCTGCCGCTCCCGGTCCAGTGGGTTGTCGAGCACCAGCTCGGCGAACTTGCTCCCGTCGTTGCGCGTCTGAACGTTGAGAAGGAAGTGCTCGTTTGCGCCCAGCTGGTAAGAGCGCAGAGAATTGCTGCCCACGTCCAGGTCTTGCGCGCTCTCCAGCGGAAAGCAGGAGCCGGGCGCAGCCGACTCCGTGATGTCGACGTTGAATTCGCTCCACGGGAAGCTGGGCGAGTTGTCGTTGACGTCTAAAATCTCCACCTCAACTCTGTACAGCTCTAAAGGGTTTTCGATGACAACTTGGAGGTGCAAAAAACAGCTCGGGCTGCGCTCACAGAGCTCCTCTCTGTCGATCTTTTCGTTCACGAACAAAATGCCGTTCTCCAAGTTGACTTCCAGATATTGCTTCTTGGCTCCGGACACGATTCGGAAGCGACGCGCGGACAATTTGGCCACATCCAAGCCCAGATCCTCGGCGATGTTGCCCACGAAAGCTCCGTGCTCCAGCTCCTCCGGGATGGAGTAGCGGATCTGCGCCAGCACCAGGTCCACTCCGCAGGCGCACAGGAGCAGACAGATCGCGAGCCCGGTCACCGGCACCCAGCGGCATCTGGGCAGCCTGCGCGCGTCCATTTCTGGAGCCTTGCGTAAAAGCGGGGACGAAAGGGAAAAAGATTTAGAAATAAAAGTCACCCCAGTCGGATCAAATAAAAAATGCACATTATTAACTGCTTGAATTTGAAAGTGTAATCCGGCGTGCTATTCCGCTGCAACTTTCCAACATATTTGCAAGTGTCTGAAAGGATTGTGCGAGGAAAGACGGAGCACCCGTCCTCCCGTCCTCCCCCCCCTCCCCCCCCCGCGCGTCACGGGGAGCTGTGGGAACTGGGAAGGCTCGCACTTTGATTTTGCACCGGCTGGGAGGCGTGCGAGGGAGTGTGTGTTACAGAAAGACATAGAAAGGAAAAAAAAAAAGAGGCAGGGAGGCAGGGAGGGAGGTAGGGAGGGAGGGGGGGGGGGTCGTGGGTGCTTGGAGCCCCTCACATCTCCGTATTGGCGGGCGCAGAGTGTGCACGACTCTAATTACTGTCGAGTCGACGTTTAACCATTTCCCAGCCTCGTGTCACTCGCACTGGCCTGTGAAAGCGACGACAAGGCGAACATTTGACAGCAAACGTCACCGCCACATTGGATGGGGTGGTAGGGGGGGGGGGGGTCAAATTGCGCGCCGGCTGACGCGGTTTGTCCACGGACGACACAAAACGCTGCCTTCGATGAAGCAGGAGCCCGCTCCTCGCAACCCATAATTCCTCTTACGCCCCCCCTTTCATTAATCAACCGCCGCCCCCCCCCCCTTCCCACCCGCAAACACAGCAGACGATTATCAAGGATATTGCACTTTAATCACAATCCCGTGTACATGTCTGAGCTTCTTTTGGGGATGTGATGAAAGTGACAGCGAGGAGGAGGTCGTTATAATGCGACGAGTGCGCATTACAAGATTTTAATTCACATAAGCAGGCCTCGACATGGATCAACATAATCAACATAAAAGCCATGTCATGAAGCCCTCATCATATTTCCCCCTAATCAGGTATTCTTCTTATGATGATGATGATGATGATTATCATTAGGATTCCGACTTTCCTGGGTGACGTGTTTGCAGCGATGTCACGTTGACAGCGGACGTGAATGTCGTTCCCAACAAATTGCAACAGCGAGGAAAAGAAACTACCACCGCGGGATGCTTTTGTTGTGCAACGGCGGCCGCTTCGAGAAGCGCCGAAGCTCAGAGCCCGAGTGAGGGGCAAAGCAAAAAGGACGCCATTGCGGATCAACAAGACACGAGTGGCATCTTAATGCTAATGTGCGCTCAAATCTTTTGAAGTTTCTTGCCGACACGGGCTGGGCCCTGCAGGCGGCTCGGAGAGGGAAGATGGGATGGGGGGGGGGGTGAAGGCCGGCAAATAAGCAATCATTTGCCATTTGGCCACATTTTTGACGTGCACTCGCATCTCGACGTGTCGCTCAAGTGCTGAACACAATGACTTTCTGTCTGCTTTTAAACAAATGACAACGAGGGACGATTTTCCTCCAGCCTTCCCATTCGCCAAATTCCCAAATCCCCAGGTTTAAATAAGTATATATTAAAAAAAAAAAAAATACACACACACACACAATCAGCTTGCAGACTTAACCTCAAGCAGATGGTTAAGCTTCTCCAGAAATGATTACATTTCTGGAAAAAAAAAAAAAAAAAAAGGAGAGGGAGAGAGGAGGAAAGCAGCACTTCCATTGCCTTGCCTTCTTTTTTTTAATTAACGGAGTGAGGGATTAGTGTGTAGCTATCCGGGATCAAGGGTTCACCGACGGAAGAATACAAATGTTTTGTGATAAATAATCCCGAAGCGCTGCGACCGACGCTCCCCGGTGCCGCCAACATTAGCATGCATTACACGCCGCAATAAGCTGCTCGCAGCCTCCACGATCGCCTGCAAAGCCGCGCTGGGACACGCGCGCGGCCGTGACGTGGCCGGACCCACGCGGACCGACACCAGGATCTCGACGCCAGTACGGAACCACGAACAAGAGTGCCGCCCAACCTCAAAAACAGTTTCAAATCGTATTGCGTCACATCGAGTTGAGGAAAGGATCCAGCACTCCCGTGACCCTTGTGAGGACAAGCGGCTTGGAAAATGCATGGGTGGGCTCGTTCGGTCATTATCAAGTTAACGTACTTCCTTCTAGACTTCATAGTTTAAGTGTGACAAGTGCGCAGATCCGAGTGGGTTTACCTATCCTATGACTCCCTCTAGCGGCCTTTATTGTAAATTGCAGGTATTCAAGCTTGCAACAAAAACACAGAACACAAATACTGTGCCGTACTCACAAAAACAGTCCATGCTTATATGATAATAAAGTCATACTTTTCATCAAATGTACAAATATTACTGTGAGTTAATTTCAGGTTTTTTTATATACTTTCGTGCATGTTTTTTTTTGGTTTTTTTTTTTTTTTGGTTGTGAATAGAATTTAAGTATGTGATTATTGCTATCTATCTAGACTAGCTATCATCTATCTATCTATCTATCTATTATCTATCGAGCTAGCTATCTATCGATGAGCTATCTATCTATCTATCTAGCTATCTACTATCGGCTTCTTTCTTTCTTTCTGGCTTTCGGGCTATCCAGCCAGCAGCGGCCAGCCAGCCAGCCAGCCACCCGCCCACAGATCAGATCTATCTATCTAGAGAGCGATCAGCGAAGCGATCGATCTAGCAGCGAGCGAGCGATCTATCGAGGATCGATCGAGCCTCGGGCGTTCTTCGGGGGGCGGGCGCGAGCCATCCAGCCATCCGGCCATCCATCATCCACCAACCACCCCACAGAGCGAGGAGCTAGCTAGGAGCGATCTAGCTAGCGATCTATCTAGGATCGATCTATCTAGCGATCGATCTATCTAGCTAGCGAGCGATCGAGCGAGCGAGCTAGCCGGCTTCGGGCTTTCGGGCGGGCGCGAGCCAGCCAGCCATGCCGGCCAGCCAGCAGCCCACCACCCACAGAGCCAGCGAGCGAGGAGGAGCGAGCTAGCGAGCGAGCGAGCGAGCGAGCGAGCGAGCGAGCGAGCGAGCGAGCGAGCGAGCGAGCTGAGCGAGCGAGGAGCCGGCGGCGGGCGGGCGGGCGGGCGGGCAGGGCGGGCGGGCGGGCGCGAGCCAGCCAGCCAGCCGGCCAGCCAGCCAGCCACCCACATATGAGCGAGCGAGCGAGGAGCGAGCGAGGAGCGAGAGAGCGAGCGAGCGAGCGAGAGAGCTAGGCGAGCGAGCGAGGAGCAGAGAGCGAGCGAGCGAGCGAGCGAGCGAGGCGGGCGGCCGGGGGGTGGCGGGCGCGAGCAAGCAGCCGCCAGCCAGCCAGCCACCCACAGAGCAGCGAGAGAGAGAGCGAAGCGAGCGAGGATCGAGGAGCGAGCGAAGCGAGCGAGAGATGAGAGAGAGAGAGCGAGAGCTAGCGAGAGAGCGAGCGAGTCCGGCGGCGGGCGGGAGGGCGGGGCGAGCAGCAGCCAGCCATGCCAGCCACCCACCCACAGATCCAATAGATCGAGCGATATAGCTATTATTATCTATCGATCTATCTATCTATCAGCTATCTATCTATCGATATATCTAGCTATCCTTCTTCTTTCTTTCTTTCTTTCGGTTCTTTCTTCTTTCTTTCTTTCTTTCTCTATCAAGCATCCACCGTCCATCCATCCATCCACCCACATATTATAATCTATCTATCTATCTATCTCTATCTATCTATCTATCTATCTATCTATCTATCTATCTATCTATCTATCTATCTATCTATTATATATCTATCTATCCATTCTTCCGTAAACTACAAGTGCACCCCTAAATTAAACTTACGAAATGAACAATAAGTAGACTGCATTGCTAAAATGATATTTTCGTAATAATAAGCACCCCCCCCCCCCAACCCCCCCCCCCACTCCCTTGACCTTCATTTTTTGTGGTTGTCGTTGTCATCCGCGATGCAAGACCGCCATCTTCTGGCTATAGCGGGGAGGGCAACCTCTTACCCGATGACGTCATGCCTCTTTTCATCTTTGGAAATATCCTGGCTCGTCAATCTTGAGGTAATTATGGTGAGGATGTTCCACCACCCCCTCCCACCCCCATTTTTTAAACACCTATACCCTGCGATCTTGGAATATAATGCTGTCAGATGTTCAACTAATATGTGACGTAGCGGCACCATGACAACTGCTGGGTACAATATTGCTGCTATTTATATATTCCCAAATACTGTAATGCACGGATTTAATTGACACTGTCAGAAAACAGTACATCATTTAATCCTAATGTACCTTCGTTTCACGCTTTTGCAAGCAAAACAAAAACAGTAAACAGTATTGTTAAAGGAAAATATTTCTATATGACGGACAATGAAGATCTCACACGTAAACCATCAACGTATCGAGTTTTCTAGCTATTTCTTTACCTCGGCAGCTGATGGCTCATTGTAATAAGTAGTTTATGTTCATTATCAACCAAAGAATAGTATTCAAACTTCATGTTTGTTTTCAAAGAAATACTGTCATAATGAAGAAGGTTGGTGTTTTTATATGAAATAGATTTTCCACGGATAACAAAATCTAACAAACCATTTAAATCCTGAAGTGTTCTGTGAAAGATTTTGCCCTCCTTACAAGGCTTTCGTATTGTAGGTCAAAGGTAGCCTGACCCTTTACCTTCCTTCCCACGTGGTGTGAAGACTTTTTGTTGCGATGACACCAATTAAACGCTAGAGGGAGCCACAAACCAAGGCACGAAAGTCTGGTTCAGACAATCTTGAACACTGTCAGATTTCACATCTGGTCAACAGACGCATTATCTTGGTCCTCGTGTTTTTCAAGTGCTGCGGGCGTCACAAGAGACTATTCTGCTGACCTTGGCGGACTATGAGAGGGATAGGGCGGAAATGACATGCAAATCATTAAGAAATAAACAAATAAATTAAAAAAAAAAAAAACAGCTGAAATCTGCCTTGATGACAAGGGAAGCAGTTCGGGCCGCGGATCGCCGAGAAACCCGTGAAATGGTCCTCAAATCTGGAGGAAGGAAGAAAAGCGGAAAACAAACGTGAGGAGAACATTGCGAAAGAGCCAGTAGCGGAGCAAGTGGCGAGCTGATGGGAAAATGAAGAGCGACTGGGAAAAAGGGAAGGGAGGAAAAGAGAGAAGAGGGAGGGGGGAGGGGGGGGGTTTGGGCTTTGGTCCACATGCACCTCAGCTGTGTAAACTGAAGGTCGGATTCCCTCGAAGAAGGGGGACATTAATAAGAGGCTGGCACCGCCACTGGTTATGGACCCTCGCCCGATCTGTCACACCCGCTAATATCGTGACGATCATTCGACTTTACACGCGCAAAAATGGAAAATGTCAGCGAGCCGAGAGGCCTACCGAGGCAGTCTGCGTGTGTGTGCGCGCGCGCGCGCGCGCTGCAAAGTAAGTCTGACTGCCATATGCGAGGCACGCTCGCGAGAAAGCGTCTGCATGTCGCCGAGCTGGCATCGGCCAAAAGAAAAGAGAAAAGAGGTGCAAGATGGAATCGGGGAAACGGGAGACAAACAGGAAGAAGTTCGCAGGGGCGGACCGTCCGCCGCACTCATTGGATCTGAACAGAACAGAACCAGAACCAGAACGAGGAGAAGGAGGAGGAGTGCGAGACAGACACGAGCACATATTCCTGCTCCGGATTATAAAATTCCCGCAAGTTGCAGACGTGTTGAAACAGAAATTCACACCGCAAGTTTCTCGTCCGCCAGGTAACAGATGCAAAAGTCGGGCGCACATGCAGAAAGCTAAACAGTCGGATAGACATAACAGTCGCGTGCACGCTGGCGAGCTGGAGGAGCACATTCCAGGGGAAACAGGTGGGGGTGGCGGTGGCAAGCTATCGCCGTGACTTTCGTGCGGATCGGGATGTTCACCGCTTCATCGCGCGCACGGAGGTCAGTGAAAAAGCGGGCTCTTTGGGTGGTGACCCCGTGCATATTTCAGCACGCGTTCCTTCCTGACCAATCATTTTTCAAGAGGCGAGGTAAAGACGGGAAACCACTCGCGTTCACGACCCGGACCTGCTGCATGAAATACAGTGGCACAGTGGGCCCGAGGGTTCTTCTCAAATGAGACAGATATTCCCTTCCTTAAGTGGTCCACGCCATTGTAAACCACTGTAAAATGATGCCGTTTGATTCAGATCCGCTTAAACTTTTTTTGGATTGTCTGATTTTCCAAGTTGAAACAAGCCAGACGGCGACTGTGTTGCTTGAAAGAGCCTCACAAAGTCAAGTTTTACCTGCGATAGTGGACCGGGAAATGAATCTTTTCATCGTGTATGACATCGTCCTCCCCAGATAATCTCACTCAGTTTATCTTATTTAGATCGCCCAATCACAAGGGTGAACATGCTCTTTAGCTGAGCCAATCAGAAGGCCATTTCGACCTGGCAAAGGCGCAGAGTGGTGGGACTAAAAATCTGACTGGTTCAAAAAAAGAAAGGATCATTTCATTGGTGCGTGTGTTTGACACCAGCAGTCGGGATTTTGAAGGCCTTGGGCAGGTAACACGGCAACACAAGAACCGGACACTGTGATCGGGTTGTATTGAACTAAAACACCCCCCACCCCCACCACCCCAAAAAAAAAAAAATCCACATTTACCGGTGCTGTACAGCACTGGAAATATGAATAATGCCTCACTGACAACTTGGTGAAGTGCTAAATGGAGGGCAACACTTTTGATCGTGTTTATTTATGGCGAAGGCCGCCACCCGCTGCATACAACAAACAGTAACTCAGCTGCAACTAGCTTAATGCTAACCTCCGATGGGAAACCCCACAGCAACACGGGCTAGCAATTAGCATCTGTTTGAGGTCCTTGTTACTGATGCAGCTTGTGTCCTAACTCAAAGGGAGGCAACGCATGCACAAAGATAATATAATAATACTCACAGGCATACATCCTTTATCCTCTGCGAAGAACAATTAATATTAATGCTGTGCTGAGAATCTGAGGAAGAAGCTGCTTCTCCGGTCCAGTCTACTGAATGTGTATGTCTGTCCCAAGTGATCTTGTGCACATTTTGCACTTCACTGATTTGTTGGCAACATCAGTCAACGTAAGAAAGTCAACGAGTGCAACGAGATCATCGAAAAGCTGCAACAAAAGTGGACTGCGAACAACATCAACGGTTGACTTGCGGGTGGCTCCAATTTCAAAATCTTTATTTTCCCCCCACATAGGAAATGACGCAAAGAGATTTTTATGTTTATGTCCCGCGGACGACCTTAACGTTGGGGCACGAGAGCAAACCTTTTCTGATAATATTTCATCACATGGAGGGTGGGGGGGGGGGGGGGAAATAACATTGTTACTAATATGAGTCAAAAGTGTGTGTGTGTGCGTGCCAAGGCGGAGAAGGAGAACCCCCGCCTTGGGGGCCACAAGGCACTTGACATGAATGTGCCTGTAATCCCGTCTTCAGCAAATTCTCGTCGGCGTCCTCCGCGCCCCTCTGCTGTTTGTTAATGACGCTCCGCTTAATTGGGCTCTCGAAAGGCCCCAAAGTCATGAATGAGGTTGCGCCCGCGAGCAGGTTTTCAAATAAACACACGGGTCGGCTCACAGAATGTGCGCCGAGGCCAAAACATGAGCAAGAAAAAGAGGGGGCGAATTCAAATGTGACGGAAACCATCAAATTATTCATTTCCCTGCGTTTTTTTTTTTTTTTTCGTGTTTTCCTTGTGCTGACTGTACACCCCTCCCTCTCCCAAGTCTCCCTCTTTCTCTCTCGCTCTTTCCCTCTTGCACATTCCTCCCACTTTTACATATCTGTGACCCCCACAACACTCTTCCTCAGCACTTCAAAAACAAAAACGCCACTCCTCTTTCTCCGCCCCCCCCCCCCACTACCTGACATTGTGGCTCCGTGCCCAATGAGTCACACCTCTGCTAAAACCATCAGAGATGGCGAAAGGAGGGAGGAGGGCGCAAAAAGAAGGAAAGCGTCAGGAAGGAGAGAAAAAGCAGGAGGGAATGACAGCGAGGAGGAAAAATATAGAAAGTAAAAATGGGAAGAAAGAAAAAGAAAAAAGAAAAAAGAAAGAGGGCCTCAGGGGAATGAAAGGAGCACAGAGTGCATTTTGACTTTTTGACTCCAGCAGTCAACAACATTCACGCCGACAACAACACTTTCCACGCATCGCTCGGGCGCTACACACACGTAGCAAACAAAGAGGAGGCGAAGGTGCAACCGCGGGCCTGCCCCCCCCCCCCACCTCCGCCCTCGCTTGCCGTTGCCCTTGGATACCGTTCAAAACAATCCCCGCCGGGCAGGACGGCGAGCCAGGAGACCAACGTACGCGGGTCACACACGAGCGTGTTTGTGCATTTTGCTTTCCCGGAGGGACTGTTGTGTCACAGTCTTACGGAATAGAAAAATATAAAACAACAACAACAAAAAAGTACAAGGTAGAAGTACTCCCCGGCTGAAACGGTCGAGGAAATCGAGTACGACAGAGCCTCCAAGGTTCCGTTTCTTCAGTTTGCTCTCGACATTTTCCCGGAAGTGGAGAAAAGCGTCACCGTCCTAAAACCTTTTCCCGATTCGCTGACCAAAGGGAAACACTTCCCGTGTTACGCTAACGCTAACGACGAGCACGTCGAAGCCCAACTTGCCAAAAATGTGTTTTGTTTTGTTGTGTTCCAATTGCAGACGTCGAAATTCTCCAGTGCATTTCACAACTCGCACAAAAGCGTTGAAAAGGTTCGCCCAATTTCTTCCGTTATCACGTCGGTCATCTGTTAAAAACAACGTGTGCGGGCTTTTTCCTTCTTTTTGGAATGAGTTTTTAAAAAAAAAAAAAAACAGAAAAATTGAAAGACAAACAAAAGTATCTTGCACAACGTTTGCTGAACTGAGCTCGTACGGTTGGCGATCTGTCGACGTCTGACGTGAAAACATTCCATCTTTTGGAATCATTGAGAGGTTAAGCGACATCTCAACTCAAGCTGATGCTCAAATTTGTGCCGCCTTCACCTTTTGACCTTTTGACCGAAAGTTTGTGACTTTTGCGGCCTTTTTTGTTGGTTGGAGTTCCAAATTTGAGCCTCAAGGACATTCGACTTTGGAAATGTATTTGATGGACGTTTCATGGACGAGCGGCTCGCGTTCGGCGCGTGTTCAGTTCGGAGCTGGCCTCCGACCTTCCGCTGGGGCGAGTCCACGCTCTGAGGTTTTGTCCAGGTACTTCTCACTGCAAACGTGCTTGTCTAGCCACAAAAATGATAGAAAAATGGGCTTCTGGACGCCATTGGCAGGTCAGGTGTTGTGTCTGACATCTCATCCTTCAACTTTGACCTCAGCCTGCTCATTTGGGTTTCAGACGTTTACGAGGTTTGGTGGGTTTTTTTCGCGACGGTAGGGTGGGGTTGTTTTGTTGTTGTTGTTTTTGGGGGGGTCCCCCTTGAGCGTTCCACAGATCAGCGCAGGAACGGCCTTCCTCAGGTGGTTTTTTTTCCCCTGAGGGTCCAGACGGAAGGTGTTGCTTTCATCTCAGGTTGTGCACGAAGGGATTTGTTGCGATTTGAAGGGAATCGGAAAGGGCTCTTTAGTGGCTCACAGCTTGGACGGGGTCAATCCTCGTCGAAGCTGGGGGGCTTACGAGGCGCGGCGTTCTTCTGCCCACGGCGCTCATGTTTTCAAAGCCAGACCAGCCGGCCGCAAAGCTCCTTTTGCCCTTTTGTGCGCGACTCACCAGACAAAAAAAAAAAAAAAAAAAAAAAAAAAAAAAACTTGGAAGGCCTTCACGTCGGAGCACATTCCCAAACTATTTCGTTTTTTTTTTTTTTTTTTTTTTTTCTTCTTTGAAACAAGTGTGGGATGGGGTCGAACAACAATTACGGTAAAATGTGACTAATATGTCACAGACATGCCGGTTGGTGCTTTTTTTTTTTTTTTTTTTTTTGACCTCCTCTGCTTCCCCCCACCCCTCCTTTTTCCACCCATCATCTTCTCGCAAATTCTTCACTTGGAACCCGTGTAATTGCAAACAAAAGAGCTGACTCGTCTCCAGCCGAGAGAACGATAACGACGGCGGCGAGTGGCGAGGGTGCGCGCGAGCCTTCTTCAAAGTGAAGATGACGCTGGATGGCTGGAGAGAAATCGAAGACGGTGAACACAACGCGGGCATCGGAATTGGACACCGCACGCGGCCGTTCCTGTACTCGCAAAGTACTTCCCGCTGCAGTCAGTGTGTGTTGCCGCAGTATCCAAGCTACACGTCTGCACGGTCGCGAGCGTACGGCCTGGTTGTGTTTGGAGCCGGCCCAGGCCAGAGGAGCTCAAAGCGCTGAATGTCATCATCAGAGCTGTCGGGGAGCCAAGCGGTAATCACACCCAGATCACCTCCGCGCTCGCGCCAACTTCCAGCACCAGTCACCCCAGATCTGGCGTGCACGTGCGTGCAGCAAGTCGGCGTGCGCGTGCGCTCTCCACGTTACATGCGGTCATAGTGAGCGAGTGAAATGTGTGCACTGGAGAGAAGAGGGTTTATTTTTTTCTCTCCTCCTCCTCCTCCTCCTCCCTCCATGTCATATCCCACCCCTCTATTTTCCATTTTTACATGCAGCTCCAGATGTGAAGGCAGCAAAATATTAAATTACACAAATGGGCTCCTTTCTGCGCTCGGGCCATATCAAAAACAAGCCTGACGGGACGCTGACTGCGTTTAACGTTATCGTTTAGCGGTCATCTCGTGTACTTTGCTTTGGTTCTGAAAGTTGCCTGGTGTCCCGCTCTCGCTGTCCCGTCCAACTCATTCTTTTTGAATTTATTTGGAAGGGCCAGCCGACGGCCTCGCTTTCTGCACAGCCCACTTGGCCGGATTTAGGCAATTTATTGTCGCAGCGGCAACGCAATTGTAGTTGAACCTCATTCCGATAAGCGCATGAGTGGTTTCCATCGGATTATGTGAAAGTCAAACAGAAAAATGAAATATCAAATAGTTGTGCCACATCAAGTTTCACGATAAGCTTACCGATGTTAATGTGAAACAACCTTCATGTCAAATAATCGACGCTAAATCTGAAGGTGTAACACGCGTACCGGGCCCCAGAAAAAGGTCACCTTTTGCTCCTGATCTGGATGCAGTTCTGGATTCTTATTCTTATTCTTCTCATTTGCCATTTTGAGTCATTTCGGGATTTTGCCCTGGTTGACCGCAAGTCGATTTCCAAGCTGCGTTCAACAGCCCGGCAGCCGTTTTCCAGCATTTTCGGTCGTCTCTCGAGTCTCACAGAACATCCTCATGACGATAGAAGCAACCAAACCAACCAAAGATCGAGTCAGTTCTCTCCTTTCACAAGGTTGCGTCCACGTTTTTTCTCTACGTTCGTCATCAGAATCAGAATCAGCTTTATTGGCCAAGTTTGGAAACAACGCATCAGGAATTTGTCTCCGGTAGTCGGAGCCCCTCAAGTACGACAAACACGTTGAGTACGACGGCCGACAGAATTTATTTTTGAACTGCCAGTTGTGCAAAGGATGCAGAGCACTCTGAATTCCCTTGAGAATGATCGTCCAGCGCAACGGACCATCGGGCAAAGGGAGTCAAGGCTGCAAGGAATGGATCCCGCCTGTTCTTGACGAGCGTGTAAGTAAGTCCTCAAGGATGGGTAGCGTGGTGCCCACAATTCGTTCAGCAGTTTGGATTGGCCCCTTGAGGTCAGAATTTGTCCTTTTTTTTTTTGTGGAGGGCCCAAACCAGACTGTGACGCAGGTACGCAGTACAGATTCGACGAGCGATGTGTAGAACTGTCTCAGCAGCCCTCGTAGCGGGCCGCGCTTCCTCAGAAGCCGCACCAAGTACCGTACATCCTTCGCTCGGCTGTTTCGAGGATGGACTTGAGGTTTGTCTCCCACTTCAGGTCCTGAGAGACCGTCTTTGCCAGGAACTCGAATACGAGGGGCCGCCCCCTGGAATGGGTTTCCCCAAAATGACTTTCTGACCGAAAAGCGGCAAAACAGGGCAGTGACTTTGGGGCTAGTACTTTTTGCTTTTGTGGCACTTTAAACTATAAAACAACAAAAAGCAGGACGGACAATATGCCTTTGATGGCAAAAAAAAAAAAAAAAAAACCCAACTATGAAACGCCCCGTAAGCGATACTGACTTTTCCGCTTGGCTCAAGTTGAGCATCATTGAATTTGATTTTCAGTCTTAGGTCAGCTGACCGCCTCACAAACAAGCAGACGCACAAGCAAGTCAACGTTTTTCTGCTTTTGTTCACTTTTCACCCTCGTCGGGGCCTGCGCTGGACACAGCATTGTACTGTATTTCAAGTTGTATGCAAGTACTGTTACGCAAATAACTCGAGAGAATGTTTTTGTTTCTTGTGCAACTCCGAGCGTTAACCTTGTGCTGTCGTAAACGATCTCGCTAAACATCACCGCATAGCATCCGTTGTTGTAATGCGAAACAGTTGCAGTTGCTTGGCACGTAAAGTGGGGAATAATTACATCTTTGTTGGTGTTTTACGATTGTTGGAAAGATTCTGGAATGCAAGCGTGTCATTAAACAGGTTTTGTCCCTTTTCATTTTCTTCCAGTTAGCATCTTAATGTCTTAGCTGTGAGACGTGTGGAGAGAGTTGCGTGGAATCAACTCTCACATGAGACACTTTTAGTCCAGCGTGACCAAATTCTGAATGAACCTTTGATATATTTCCATATTTGAATCTATTGCACTCTAAAACCACACTTTTTCTTTACCCACACAGCACAGCACAGCACAGCACAGCGGACAAGAACAATCATGAAAATGATTGTTAGAAGGTCACTTAATGGAGACCAGAACTCCACCGAGGCCAACGCTTAACAACGTGGAGCGCATTCTGCTTGACTTTGATTTTCCATCTTTCTTCTGTGTCGTAGCTATTGGACAATCCTGTCAGTTGATGACATTTATGAATATGGATGGCGCCTATTTGAATTTGAGGTTGACTACTCTACTGATACGTTTCTGGATTTCACACCATAATCTGGACTCCATCAAATAATGCAGCGTTCCCCCCCCCCCAAAAAAAAAAAGTAATTTAGAACCGATTTTTTTTTTAATAATCTTCCAAAAGAACCACGAATCCATCAAACGGATACGCGAGCATCAGCCTCATTCTCGACAGAGGTGATAAGAGTGGCGCTGTGAGGCCCGTTTCAGGGGGCCATCGACTCTACAAAAGCTGGCGACGCCCCAGGGTGGCTGCATTGGTAAAATTTCACACGGTATGATTTATTATTTCTTGGGAGGTGGAATTAACTGTCATTATTGGGACACGTACGTATACCGAGTGATGGACAAGACGAAAACATCATGGGAAAACCCCCCACAGGTCTCGGTCTATTGCAACATCATTAGGAATGATCCAGAACAAGCCCGAGCCGGCCCCGACGAGGAACCTCATCAAAAATGACGTACTCGCACCTTAGAACCGTCGTCGAGTTGGAGTGTTTGCGCTTGCACTGGGATCGCTTTACACTTTTTTTTTCTTGTTTTGGAATCAAATGAATCTTCAGCTGTGACCCAAAGCGTCACATTGGGCGAGGTCACGACGTAAGAGGCGCCATCCATTGCCTCCGTTCTTATTCCATCAGAAGTGTTCAGTTATTGTCACGATTTGTCATGATCCTGCCGCTTCAGCACGGGTGCCCGCGCTGATTGGGAGGCGCGCACCTGCGCCTCATGCGGGCGGACCATCCCCCGTGTATATATAGGACCCGGTGACGACTGGTCCTCCGCCAGTTCGTTGAGCTTCATGCCCCGTTCCAGCACTCTCGTATTCCCGATTGAACCTGTGTGTACCGACCTTCGTCCGTTCTCAGACCAACCTTGCAAGCCTGACTCCTTGACACTTCTGCCTGCGTTGATTGTTTCCCCGTGTACCGACTCCTGCCTGTCCGCTCATCTGTTCTCTTCGCCCGACGTCACACCGGACTGCCTGCTCGATCCCCGACCCCTGCGTACAATAAACGTGTCTCTTCTTGAACTACCTTGCGTCTTCCGAGTTCCTGCATTTGGGTCCTACTCTCGTTTCCGATGGGACGTGACACGATTTTGCGATGACCTTCCTGAAAGAACAAGTGGTCATGAGTCCAAGGTGTAAACGAACTCTCAGGGATGTGATTTGGCCTCTTTGTGACTCCGGAGAGGCTACGTGGGATACAAAGCGAAGGGGTGGAATTGAATTGGGTTTGATTAACGAGGAGGACATCGGCTTTGGTTGGACCGAGCCTCGTTGCACAGACACCGCTTTGATGTGGAAAAAAAGTTTGCTCCGAGCTGAACCTTGGAAAAAAAAAATGCATCGTATCCTCGCTGCAATTAAAAGTAAGTCTTCTTATTTTGACAGCTAAATGTGTGCATTTCAACACGCCTTCGACATCAAGGCGCCTTTTATCTACTTGGTCTTCAGCAAGCATTAGCACGTTGCGCCGTCCCCCAAATCTACCTGATGTCCCCGATATACTGCACATTTTGTTCTGGGAGGAGTCAAAGCTCGTCTTCTGAGAAATTAAACCCAAAAGTACAAAAACAAACGAACGAAGGGGAAAAAAAAAAAAAAAAACCTCAGGGATGCAAACTGAGTGTCGACAAGGTGACGGCAGTTTCGGATCACGACAGAATAAACGCAATGAGCGCTTCAACTGAGGATGGGTGAGAAAGTCACATGGACGATGGGTTGTCTGCGCCGTAGGAGGGTGTGAAGTAGATGTGGACCTCGTGGAGAGAGAGAGAGAGAGAGAGAGAATGAGAGAGAGATGGAGAGAGAGAAAAAGAGACAGATGGAGAGAGAGAGAGAGAGAGAGACAGGAAGAGAGAGAGAGAGAGCGCGAGAGAGAGACAGAGGAAGAGAGACGGAGGGAGAGAGAGAGACAGAGAGAGATGGAGAAGAGACAGGAAGTGATACGGGGAGAGAGAGAGACAGAGATGGAGAAAGAGAGAGAATGAGAGAGAGAGAGAGAGAGAGAGATTGAGAAAGACAGTGGAAGATAGACGGGGGAGAGAGAGACAGAGGAAGAGAGACTGAAAGCGCGAGAGTGAGAGACAGAGAGAGAGAGAAGGGAGAGTGAGACAGAGGAAGAGCGACGGAGAGAGAGAGAGAGAATGAGAGATGGAGAAGAGACAGGAAGAGAGACGGGGAGAGAGAGAGACAGAGGAAGAAAGACGGAGAGAGAGAGAGAGAGAGAATGAGAGAGCTGGAGAGAGAGAGAGAGAGAGAGAGAGACGGACAGAGAGCGAGAGAAAGTGAGCGAGAGAGAGAGAGAGAGAGAGAGTTAGAGAGTTAGAGAGAGAGGGCTCCCCTGCTCAGGGCATTGACTGAATTGTTTCCACATGTGTGTTATAACGCAGCAGAGTTCTGGGCGGGTTTGGAGGACAAGAAGAGAGAAGCGGGGGCTGCCATAGTTGATGCTGAAGTGAGGGGTGGCGGCGGTGGCGGTTTTGGAGGGGGGGGGGGGGGCGTCGGGTTTCACAGCACCGTGTTGCACATCTGTTCCCGCAACCGAAAACACGCAGCACACACACCATTGGCCACACACTGATAAACCGCCAAACAGTTGCAAACATTGTTGACAATTTTGGGGTTGAAGTCTTCTGCGTGCGTACTTCACTTCTCCGCTGGCACCGTCGCCCAGGACGCTACGGGCAACCCGGGCGTTTTTTTGGCGGCGCAGCGCGTGGAAGGAAAATCTGAACGTCTTCTCGCTAGCCGTCTTCCGCTCCGAGGGAAAGATGGAGAGATGAAGGAGATACCCGAGACGACGACAGCGTCGGGCGGAGGAGGACGGACGTGAGCGAACGCGTGGGAAAGACGCTTTCTTTCTGCGTTGTGACGAACACGCCAGCGTCAGAAATGTTGAACTGCCCCCACGGTTGTTCAGGATGAGCGTCCGCGAGCGACACAAAGCTCCAAGTCTGATTTACACAAGCGACCAACAAAGGCGAGAAGAGAAACGAGGACAAAATGAAAGGGAAGAACGGGAGAAAAATGATAATTGGCCACAGTCGGGCGTGTTTGGCGTGAGAAGAAAGAAAAGGAGGACAGAGAAAGAACCCCCCCACGGGGGAGGATGGATGGCAACACTTTGCGCACCGCACAGCGCCACAAACTTTCCTCTTCGTGGGCCTTTTGTTGGCCGAACAAGGAACAAAAAAAATAACGTGTGGACATTTGCCGTGAAGGACTCGACTCCAGTTGAAAATTCAGTCCAAAAAAAAGACATTTGAAAGGGTAACGACAACAACTGCGTCATCGGTGCTACTTGACCTGACCCTTACGCGGTTGTGATGCGTGGATGAAATCCTACGTCGGATTTGCACGTGCAGTCCAGTGGTTCCGAACCGTCTTAACCTCTTTTTTTTTTTTTTGCTGTCTTTACCACAGGCCCCAGTTTGGCAAAAATTTGTTACCAAAAAAAAAAAAAAAAAAAAAAGGCCACGTTCGAATGTTTTTTGCCGTTCTTCGTCACAAAACTGTCACGCGACGTACAACAAACGAGTCGGGTCGAGTCGAGCTTATGCACCGTGGAGCGCCCCCCTGACCCCCCCAAAACTGGCCAGGCCTGTCATAACCCCAGGACCACACAGCTTTCCACAGGTGGACCACCTCCCAATTTGGAGGCCCACTAGAGGAAAACACCGGAGTCAAAAAGAAAAAGTGGTTGCACAAATCAAAAACCGCTCGAGAAATGGTGATAAAAACATATGAAAATGAAAAGGCAAAATAAAACTCCTTCCTCATTCCGTCGACCCATCGAGCGTCTCCGGCGGGCCGATCCCTGACTTGGGGTCATAACCCTTCCAAAATCCCAACCGCCACAACTTGAAGCCATCGTACACCTTGTTTACCTTTACTTCGCCGTTCTTTGGGTCGCACCAGAACTCTTTTCTGGCTTCACACGTCGTTCTTTCTCTTCGCTCGAGATTTTTTTTTTTTTGTCTAGGTCGGCAACTTAGTGCCACTTGAGCCTTGGGACTAAATGGTGGAAAGTTGTCTTGAATAAAAGTTGTTCTATTCTACCTTGTCATAACTCTGTCTGCTCCAAGAACCGCTTATTTTTTAGGTATTAAAGAGGAAACCCTTGTAACATAAATCATGCGATGTGAGGGAACGCGACCATCATATTGGATGAGAGAAACTGGCCAGCGCCGCCGTCAGCGGTCCTATTGACACCGAAGAACTATTTCTCCCACCGTCGACTTTCAAATGAGTCAGATTGGACTTTCCCAGCTGTGCTGAGGTTTGGCATTGTTTGCTCTACTGGTGCACTTACATTGGAATTTTTATCTCTTGAGAGTCTGCTTTTTATTGAAATAACACGTAACCGTAACTGCTGCCCAAATGGGCTCACAAGTCTGCTAAGTCCTGTTTCCACCATGCACTGCACTTTGGTATGCCGTGAATTTTTTCCGGCTGTTTTCATTGTCAAAAGATGTGAAGAAGGGGCCGAAAATAACTTTTCTGCGCCCCTGTCGGGCAGTCACGCTAAGTGTTCTTGCAGAACCCGATCGGGCGGCGAGGGATACGCTGCATTTCATCGAGCCGTACTGAAGTACTACTCCTTGCACTGTTCTGAAATAGTGGATGGGAAGATGAAAAATCCAATTTGAATATTTGAAAATATCCAGCAAGAAAGTACGCTGGCGTATTTTGATTGATGCGTTTGAGCTGCCGCGTCACCGTACGAAAAGGTTTTCTTTGGAGTTCAAAATGGCTTACTTTAACCAGGATCCCTCGCCGTAGCTTAGCCACAAGTAGAACGCGCCCGGGTCTGTTTTGTACTTGTCGGTGCAGTACCAGACCAACCTTTCGCCTTTTCAGCTAGCCTGCCAGCTACATAGCAGGACGGGTACATAACCGTTGTAGTTTTACGCCACGTCGGAGCATTTTTCTCATGTTTTCTGTCTGACATCCCAGCAGACAATGAGGCACTCCAAAGTGGCCACGTACATTTTATGGCTAGCTAGCAAACTGCATATTTCAATTGCGCCAGACAACCGCTGATGCAAAAAAAGGTGTGCAATTTCTTATATGTGGTGGGGGTGGGGGGGTCATTGAGGGAGGGGGGGTCGATGTTGGGCTCCGGCGTAACTGTGCCAAACAGGAAAAGACAAATGAATTAAAAAAAAAAAAAAGAAAAAAAAACAATTCAATGCTTTACATTTCACCAATTGAGTACAAGACACAGGTGGATCCTCCATTTATGTTCAGAAATGTGTAAAGCACTATATTTATGAATATCTGAATCCACTTTTGATCTGACTTCAACTAGGACTCATCACCAGCAGCTCGTCAGGCTGTCTGCCATTCAGCATTTTCAATCGGTGCCGCCACATTTCCACGGCTTCTCTTCGGCACTACAGAAGGCTTCCTTCATCTTCATCTTCATCTTCATGTCATGCACCCAGTTGCAACTCCTACCCGAAAACTGGACACCGACTCAGTCAGAGAGACAAATCGTTCACTTTCAGTGTCAGTTTATTCACACACATCGAGCGATACAGTTGCACAGACATCAGCATCTGGATACACACAAGTATCGCACACAAATTGATCAAAGTATGAATAGGAGTAAAAAAATGACACCACTCAAAGCTTCCTGGGTTGGTGGCTCTGGACATTAAACACACAATAAAAATGAAAAAAAAAAAAAAAAAAGACGCACACACAATCCAGACTTCACATAGAAAACGAAACATGGCATCCATCCCAGTCAGCAGGTTCTTGCAAAGTACAAATACACGGGGAATACTTCAGTTTTGAATTTCCTCTTGAAGATGGGCCGAATTTTTTTTTTTTTTTTTTGAGACGAGCATGTCGGCGGTTCCGCATCTGCGGACCGTGGCGCACCGCACTCGGGCTGGCGGTTCTTAGCTTGGCTTTGGTCCTCGTTTTGTGCGCGCGTTGAGAGCAGCTAATCGGGATGGAGGTTGGAAGGTCCGAGTTTCTTGGCCCGGGCCGGCAGCTACACGAGGTTGTGCAACATCGGCAAGAACCGAGTAAAGATGGGACACAGCCCCCCCCCCCCCCCCCCCCCCTTCGTGTAAGTCAGACCTACAGTACGTCTCCAGGCTGATGCAGCATCTGTGCTTTGTTAGACGTATTCCTGTTGCACAAGAATCTGGGGCAAGGGACAACAAGACAGGCTAAACGGTGTTTATTGAACTTAAAAGTCCAGTAAATTGTGGCGCTCGAGAGCTCGTCACCGACTCATCTGAGAAACGGAGCCGCACTGGAAAGAAAAATAAACCAAAACGGGCCACCGGTGGAGGGATCGCCTTTGGTGCTAACCTGACCGCTTACCTGATTGAGTTTGGACTCGGGCCAGAACCTGATCTGGAAAGCGGGTCAGCGGGTACTGTTCTGAGGAAGATCTGTTTCGAGTCTTCTCTGTGTGTGTTTTGGAATTAGCGCGGTAAGGTCAGTCTCCGATTTACAAACATTTAAGGCCCCCGTGCCGTTTCGTTTTTCATTTAGTCGCAGCCCAAGGCCATGTTCCGCTCGCATCGCTTTTGCTCCCCTCCTTGCGTCTGGTCTGAGAGAGATGAGGACCCGCTGGTGACCCCGCGGCTTGCAACACACACACACACACACACACACACACAGACAGACAGACCGGCATTCTTGCAACTTTCTATATGCGCCCTCAGACGTGCACACCCGCCAAGAAAACACGGGCAGACAGAAGCCACACATGCGGACGGCATGCGGGACAAGCCATCTAATCCCAGTAATTCGTCGCGGGCAGACAGGTAGGACACAGCAGCCACAACAAACACAAAGTGCAGATGTCGCGGCCCCCGCGGGGCACGGTCACGTGTTTCCGAGAAGGAGCGATTAGCGCTGACGCACTTGCGCCAAAAAAAAAAAAAAAAAAAACCGACACGCCAAGCGTACAGATGCTCCGGCAGCACGTCTGAACTCAGTCACACCAAAACAGAAATGTTCTCGGAGCAGACGCGCGCAAACATACACCTGTGGTTTGGGCCCGCGGAACAGAGAAGTCTTTGGTCTTCGAGCTGTCTGTCCCACTTAAAGTGAGCTCGGCTCGCGAAGACGAGCCGACAGAAACAGAAAACGCACACGTACGGCGATGAGTACACTGCTGGAGCCGAAGACCTGACTAAGCTGAATTCCCCCCGATCCCCTTTCCTATTTTCCATCTGCCTCAGCGGAGGAGAACCTGCGCCGGGACGAACTCGGGCCCACCGCGAGCATGTCACACTTTCGCCCCTCAGACTGCGACAGACTCACTTGACTCGGCTTCGTTTTTGTGTTCTTCTGAACACGCATTAGCCCCCCCCCCCCCCACTGACAGGAGACAGGCAGACTTGAATGAAGCTTTATCTCCTCTTGGTGTTGTGTGGTTGACCAGCAGCCAGCGGAGACAAGTGCAGCGAGCGTGCGGCCAGCCTCGCCTGCCTCTCCACCGAAATTACACGGGACAGTCCCAATTACCCTGTGGCCAACCGAAGCATTTCCTGGGTTCTAGTGCTACAGTGACGCCCGCGTGCACCCCTGCACCCCCCTTTTCCCTCTTTTGCTGTGGTTACAGCGGGTGTCATTAGACGCTTGTTTGACTGTAACCCCAAGAACGTAGCCGCCGGCCGCATCCACGCCGCAGGAAGCGCCGCCGTAACGTTCCAATAAGCGGGGATGCATGACAAATGGGAGCCTTCGGGCGAACGGCGGCTGGCGTAGTAAATTCCAGCCGCGTCCGGCGGGAGACGCGAAGCCAGCGCTGCGCACAAAGTCAGAAATTCGAGACAAGCCGCTGCGACTTCTGGGAGACGGAGAAGCGTTTTGCTGGAACGTTTTACGAGGGTTTGAAGCGTGAGGAGAACCGCTTGGACGAGGAAAAGTGTAAAGTGCGCATGTGGATTACAACAAAACAAAACATGATTGATGGCGACAAGTGTGATTTGAACAGTTGGGTATATTAGCTGAAACATTAATGCACAACAAATCAAAAACCGAGAGAGATATTTGGAAGACACAACAGACTTGACAAAAATACAAAAAATTATTTATGAGCTGACTCGGGCACAACATTAACAATATATTTTCTGCAGCATTTTCCTTTCATAAGCCCCTAAACGTCTTCTCCACTAACCTTTTCACGTTTTTACTCCACTTTATGTGACAGCTGCACAAACTTCAGGCCTTGCTGTTTTCGCAGAAATGCAATAATTCTGATGATAATGTCACAACTGGGGCGTCGATTCCACTCGAGTGTTCCAACAGCAAAAGAGATTCTTCTGTCAGCACCGCGTGTGACATAAGCCAGACACTCTGCAGCATGTCATGGCAAAAGAAAGCAAAAAAAAGAAACCCCAAAAATCCATTTTCTTTTTCGCTGAAAGTGGAGGAGGCGAGAAAAAGGCGACAAGTGAACAAGTGGGCCGAATCCGAGTCGCGGCTGATTGACATCACCGAGATGAGGGCAGTGCAGGTGAAGGACGTCACCTGTCGTCACCCTGACTCCGCCCATCAACACCTTGGGAGTTGCGGGTGCGATGCCAAGGCATCACGCCCAGTTGTGGCCGCTCCAATTTCGTTTTCGCCGTCTGCTTGTGGGCCAAGTCACCAAATCGCTGCCATTTGCTCAGAACAAACTTCGGTTTCTGTCTTTTTCTTTTTTTTTTTTTTTTTTTTTTTTTTTTTACTTGATAATACTGTACAGGTACAGAGCAACTCAAAATGGGCATCACAGTTTTTTTTTGGTTTTTTTCTTTTAATGTTGTTTTATTGTTGTGAAATTCCACATTTGAGTCACAGGAGTGAATGGAACAGGCGTGAATTTAAATTGCAAAGAACAATGCAGGCACGTTGACAACAAGTATCCCAAAAAATGTACACACACCTTAATTTATAAATTCTTTTACATGTTAATAATTATTCAAATTATAATGAAAAATTTTACAATTATTTCAAGTGTGTGTAAATGTTTTGGGACATCCTGTACGTCATAGTGATTCAAAACATGATCCAAAAAGACTCTAACCTGTCCCTACAAATTGTAGGGTTAGGGTTAGCCTAACCCTACAATAAAATGATGTAAGTGCCAGAACTATCTTTCCATTTTTGACTGCATTATAGTTGAAATATAAGAAATCCTGGGAATGATGCAACTTCCTGTGGAGTGTGCGATCTGGGGAATCAGCTAAAGTGTTCATTTCTAATTGAAATTGCTTTAAAAAAAAAAAAAAAAAAAAACAAAGTGGATTTGGGATTAGGTGGAAGACAAATATGGACCAAATACAAACAATTTTGACGTCTAAATTCAGGCCCTTTCTCAGTGTTTGAGATGTTTTAAATGCACGCTATGTGCACGCTAAAAAATGCGTCCTCGAGCTAATTTTATGGTGCATGCGAGCCGATGGGCCGCACGGACGTCGCCCGCGCGTCCGCACGCAACTCGCCGCCGTCTGCCGGCCTGCGAGGGCTCCGACGAGCCTGCGGTTAGCACGAGAGTGTACACACCGGCGCATGAATATACAGAACACCAACGCAAACCTATTGCTGTTGTTATTCTTCCCAGAGAATGAATCTGTGGGGGGGGGGGGGGGAGACCATTTATTTACTTTGCGCTCTCCGGGCTGCAGCTCCATAACATTGGAGAGCAAAGAGAGCAAAAGAAAAAAGCAGGAGGAAAGCAAAAGGTAGGAAGGTGAAGCCGAAGGCCAGCGAGCGCCAGTCAAGAGTTTGTCAAGTCGCAAGTTGCGGTTTTGGTCCACTGCTGCATTTGCTTTTGGTTTATGCGGCTTGGGGAAGAAATGAGCAAGGAAACGGACCCGGCGAGGAGGGGAAAAAGGAGACCGGTTGACTCCCAACACTTGAAATCATGTTCAAGTGCTTCAGAATTTTATCTTCCGAGGGATTTGGTCAATGTTGAGGTTGTGTAAGCATCTCAGGAGATGAATTGAGGCTCACCGCAACTATTTGAAATATTCCCCGCCATATTTACGTTTGTCCGTGTCCGCTCGACGGAGCGCTCTGCTCTGCCCTGCCCTGCCCTGCCCTGCCCGACCCGGCCCGGTCCTGGCCCGCTCCGCTCCGCCGGGGCTCGCTTCAGTAGCGGAGTGTCTTTCCAGCCAGCGGGACCGCACTGGGTCCGGCTCCAACAAACTTATTTACATTTAGGGGAAAATATGCTTTTTCAAATATGCCCGACAAGACCCTGTTAGCCAATGAAATATTTCGACACATGTAAACAGGACAAATTGTCAAGCTGACTTTGACGTGATTCCTCTGGATGTGGCGGATTAGGCTGCGATGGGAGCCCGGGTTGTTCCAGTTGATCCGACAAAACAGGCCTCTCTTCAACGAGATGTTTATTTGGAGCCGCTCGGGAAAAGCCGGCTTTTGCCAGTGTACACAGGACTAATGTGCTTTGAGGGAGTTCACCTCGGAGCGCAGGTGCCTGGAGGAGTGTGCCGCGGCCTTTGCCAGATAGCGTGCTTGCGATGACCTTTTAACCCTTCGGCGGCAGACCTTTATTTGTTTACGTATTTTACTTTTTTTTTTTTCAGGCAACTGTCAATCAGTCAATCGAAGGCAAATCACACACGGGTTCCTTTTTTTTAATTTTTGGAATTAAAACGTCACGACCTTCCCAACTCTGACACGCGTCTTCGTGTTATTTCACTTGTGGCTGAGCATTTCTATGATACAAATCGGGAATTTTATTGTATTGAACAACTTCCTAATCTTTTATTTCCGCACCAGGATAAGAAAGAGGACCTCGCTCCTCTCTCTCTTTCATATTGTATCATCACTTTGACGTGAGACAAAGCGAGATGTCCCTGGCTGGGGTGGCGCCGCTTTCATAAGGCACATGATAACTGCCTGTTCTTGTGAACAGAAATGACCTCGCCTCCTGTGAGAAGAAATAGCCTGTCGTTGTCATGACGCCACACAAATCGCTGGAGCTCGGGATTTGGATTAAACGGCAACACGAGCACGGCGAGCTTTGCGCAAATGGAGGGAACGCCTGCCGTTCTCCTCCTCAGCGCCACGAACGATGACAGCAGACAAAAAACAAGCCATCCGACAGCAATTGAGCAAAACGATTTCATCACGCCACAGCCCAATTATGATGGCCGCTGCGACCGTGCACGGAATCGGGCAACAGAGCTCGTCACGCCGCATATGACGAGGCGTGCGGACGGCACGCCCAAACTCCAAAAGCAGATTCTTGAGGCAATGGGAAGATCTGGCCTGAAAAAGCAGACCTAACCGTCACCCAAGCTCGAGAAGACATCAGGCAGGGCCGAGACGTTCAGGTCCAATATGAATTGCGGCGAGCGGCGCCAAGACGTTGAAAAAAATGGCGGTTGTCACTTGTGCTCGGTTGATGCGTGTCGTATTTTCCAGCAGTTTCCGGCGGTTCAGCTGCGCTTCGTCGGCTGTGCCGAACAATGTGAATTTGCGCATTTCTCTTCACGGGACCGAACAAAGCGCAACACGTTGCAACAATGCAAACTAGTAGCAGCGGTAAAAATGCAACACAAAACAGCCGGCAATAAAAGCGAATGCACGTGAAAACGTCCAAATTGGACCCAAAGGGCTCGTTGATGGGACGGTACGGTACTTTTTTGTACGTATCTTCGATGAGCGCAGCAATGGAAAAAGAAAATTTGGCTGCAATGTTGTCAGTGAACAAATTTGATGGCCCTTCAAAGTCGGTCGTTCGTGTCTGACAACAAAAGTGAGTGAAAATGACCCAGTCGAACTTTACATTGTCGTGGTTTTGTCCCCTCAAGAGATATGGCCGAATAACTATGATCAATAAGTTCAAGAAATAAATACACCTTGACACGTGTGATGGCTGGACTCACTTTTGTGAAATTGTACATGTAAATTTAAGTGCAAATGGCAAAAAAATTGAAAATGTGGGACACGATTATTATCTACTACGATAAGATAAGAAACACATTTTCAGGATAGTATGTAGTCATTACATCTTAAAAAAAAAAACACAAAAGCTTAATTTTTCCACCAATATGAGTAAACTGTAGAAATATAAAACTTTTGATTGAAAAAGTATGAAATGACTGATGCGTTGAAGTGAAGATCTGGGAGATATTTCAAGATTTGTTCGCGTATTCAATCATAACCCGGAGGCCCCGTAGCTCAGTGGTTAGAGCACTGGTTTGGTAAACCAGGGGTTGTGGGTTCGTATCCCACTGGGGCCTCCGCTACCTGAGAAGGGTTGCGTCAGGAAGGGCATCCGGCGTAAAACTTGTGCCAAACATATATGTGCGTTCATCTGAGATGACACGCTGTGGCGACCCCCGAAAGGGACAAGCCGAAAGAAGAGGAAGATGCAATCATAACCTGAATTGGGGTTAACAGCAACAAACAATCTGGGACGCACGTTGAAAATTTGTTTTGTGTTAAAGTCGAGGGAGCTTTCTGCGCGAAAAGGACCAAAAAGGTTGCCAGCGTTTCCGTTCGTGTCGTCGGGTCTTGGGCTCCTTTTAATACCTTTGGGCTCCTCCCCCGTGCGGGCCCGGCTAATCTAATCCAGAGCGTCGTGATCACATGGAAAAAAACAAGTGCACACATTTTTTTCCCCTGTTGACTATAATTGAAACACACACAGGGGGTATGAGGTAGGGGGACCAAAAAAAAATGAAATCAACTGTTTATTCAAAGGCAGCGCTGAGCCCCTTTTATTGTGGCGGGCACCTGTCTTTTATTAGCAGCCTGCAAGGCCTTCAAAGGCTGGAAAGACAGAAGGACATGCCAGCAGATGAGTGTACACAAGGCAGGGGATGGACAGAAGAGGGCCGGGCCCGGAGCTGGATGGGGAAAAGCGTTCTGGAAAGGGGACAGGGTGAAAAGGGGCCAACAAATAAGCGCTTGGGGGGGGGGGGGGGGGGGGTTACGAAGTCGCTCCTGGCACTCAGAGTTTCATGTGTAAAGTGGAAAACCGTCAACTGGGGCTCGGGAACCCTCATCAAAACTGCATTTTTGAAAAGTTCCACAGAACAGCAAGCGGGCCTTTTTCCCCCTTTTCAAACAACTGAAAACGACGCTTCACGAGGTGGCGTTAAGACGACGTTCACGCCTGCCTTGGCAAACTAGTGTCATACGCGAGACAGTCAAACCGTTGGGGTGGGGGGCGCACACTCATTGGCACAGCGGGTTAGACCGATGAGTGTTGCTAATTTCGTAGACCAGCACAATCCGGCAGATCTGAGAGTGGGCGGGCTTCGCCTCCGTGAGTCTGTTTGCAGCCAGAATTGTTCTCCGCCAATCAAATCGGCCCCTCTCATTCCCTTTAAATGCGGCGCAGCGACAGTCTCCACAAAGTGCATGACGCCTAAACGCGGCGATCTGGGCATTTTCCTGGCCGGTGAGGCAACAGACAACCCGAATCAAATGCAGAGTGAGCTGCTGCTAACCGTTGGCGACTTAAAGCCAGTTGCAAAAAAACAAAAGAAAAAGCGGTGCGTGGCGAATGTCTGCGCCCAAAATGAAGGCGTGTAGTCGCAATCATTGCCGACAGCCTCGAAAATGACAACACTCACAGCTTTATTTCACACCCTTTTGCTGTTTTTTTTTTTTTTTTATGGTTGTATGATTATCTCGACCGGGGTCAGGCCGATACTGTTAATGAAGTACAGTGTAATAAGCTGTGCCTCAAAAGGTTGTTTTTCCATCACAATCCAAAATGTTGCAGTTCTGTGTTTTTTGCGCAAGGTGCAAGCCGCCGACTGTCATTTTTTCCCCGCGGCGTTTGTCCAGGTCAGTCGCGTTGTCGTTGTGGGTCAGAATGAAGTCCAGTATTTGGGGATCGCTCGGAAAGGCAAATGAGATACGAGTGCGCGACGTGGTTCTTCTCTCTTCTTCTTCTTCTACTTCTTCTTCGTGCTGCACACGCAGTATGCAAAAGTGTCCACAAAACGTGCTTCTGTTCCGAGCTCGACGCATGCAACCCGTTCCCGAGTGGAGCATAATTTATCCGTGCGCGTGAGCGTGTGCGACACCTCGCGCACGCTGACTCACCCTGGAAGGCGAATGGAAGTGCTCTGCTTTCAATAAGAGTCACAATCAGCAAAGTGGCAGCGCGGGATGATGACATCACCGCAGCTGGGTCCCCAGCTGGAAGACAGAAAGGACTTTGGCACGTGTGCGCGACGCATTTGTGGAACCGTGTCAAAGGCCGGCGAACGCGCCGTTTATTTGCAAGGCGCACATTTCGCGCAATCCGTTCGGGCCGCGCGTGGCAGGTCCGCTCGGCGGCATCTGGAGGTGCGCGTTGGCGTGCGTGTGAGCGTGTGTATCGTGGCAGGCGGCGCAAGTGAGATTTCCAAGCTCAGTCATCCCGTCAGTCTCTTTGCACATTCTGTGCCGTGTTTCTATTGGAGCAGACGGTGCTGCGGTGAGAAAAACAACAAGAATTTCATCTGTCACTGATTAAGTCCATTAATGTGTTGGTGTCTGATGTCTTTCGCACTCCTTCCATACACACCGACGCGCAGCTGCACTCACAAACAGACACGACATCCACCCATGCACGCTGCGCCGCTACCGAGACCGCGACACAGTCTCGGTGTTTGCGTGCGCGCCTTGCGTTTGCGTTGGGTGTGAATGGATTTTCACACGCTAAGTCACGCAGGCCGGAAAATACTGATCATAAAGTGCCGACCGGCACCAGCAACCGACGGGCCCTCGACGGGCCAACGCAAACACGCAAACGCGCACCGTGCCACTGCGTACACAAGCGGTTGCGCGCAAAGTGCAGAGCGCCGCTTTCCAATTCACGCGCGCATCAAAAACCACAAACTGCCAGCCGGCGAAGCAGACCCGAGCGTCTGAAGTTGTCGCCGCGGTATGCAGCACCCTCGACTGTCGTCTTGGCAGCCAACCGGGGCTGCTTTGAATGTTGCGATTTGGGCTCGAGCGCACATTTTGTTGTCGTTGGCCGAAAACAGATCAGGTGCTGTTTCCAGTCTCGGAATACGCGCCGTACAATGTTTTCTTTCAAAACATTCTGCAGGCGTCTTCCGATTATTCACAGCCGAGGTTTCTTCTTCGTCCGCGTGCGACCTTGTCAGCGGCGGCCATTTCTTATCAGCGCAGCGCTGTGATTCATTCCCGGCCTCAGATGAACTAGAACGCTATCATTTTTGCGTCATCTACCTTTGTTCGCCTTGTGTTGTTCCTTTCATTCTTTCCGTCCTCTCTCAATCCCTCGCAGATGTCAGCAACGACGACCGTTAAAGCCGAAACGTGGAACTGCTTCTGACGTAGCGCGACGCGACGTGGAAAACATTCCCAATAAATCTACAGAAGGAAGGTTTCTGGAAACTTTGGAAACGGAGGAAAACAGTAAATGAAGCAGACCTTCGTGCAAAATGCCGCAAGGGAGGCCCCGGACCGGTGAACAACTCAAGTTGTACGTTAAACAAGAATGGGAACGAATGGACCTCTCCGACCTGTCGATCACTCGTGCAAAAATAGCCAATCGGTTAACCGCATTGTCTTGACACGCCCCTGCCGCCATCTTGTCCCACAAGCAGCGCTGGTTGTCAGTGGCGTGCGCTTGGAAAAGTTAATGTTACGAAAAAAATGATGAATTCTGATGAAAGGTATCCTGCTAGGTTACAAGGGCCCCGCTTGATTCCTTTTCCCAAGACCTAAAACACAGTTGACGAAGTGTCTACGATGGATTAAAGTTTGCGGAAGAGCGCACCTACAACGAAATGTGGACAATATCAACAAACACAAGGTTGTATGTTCCGAGGTCAGTGAGGGAGAAGTATCTTCTCTGAATTATTCTACGTTGCAGGAGAACAACTTTCACTTGGTTAGCGTATCATTGACTTCCCGAATGAAGTGTGTCATGTTTTATGCCGAAGTGTCGGCTTAGAGATACAATAAATGCGTGATGTCGTGCAAGAGAAATGTCCATTTGTATCACTTTGACTTTTAAGACAGAGCACTGGGTTCAATCACGAGCAAAGTCAAATGAATACACTTCTAAACACTACAATGGTATTACTCGTGATCTTTCCAAGTAAAAAGTACTCACCCTGCTTTACAATTCCATTATTTTATCCTGTTGGATTCCAATTTGAAGTTTGCGAGGCGTCAAACTTTTTTCGCGTCGATCGCCAAACTCTGACATTGCGTCCTGCTCTGTCCAAAATCTTAATTCCGTGTACAAATCCTTGCGTGAAATAGTTGAGACCTCTCTGGAGAATTCTCTTGGACGAGTCTGACGCATTTGGCAAAAAACACGCCCCAATATTATCTGGAATACGCCACAGAGGAACGACTTCCAACGTATTATGTTCAATCGCCATTTTGAAAGCTTGCGGCACACGGCTAAGGGGGCGGAGTTTAAGGTCCCCATCGGAGAGGTCCGTTCCTTCTCCAAAAGCTTGAAAAAATTCGTCTCCTCACTTCCCAAACGGCTCTTGACTGTGATGTAACACAGTGGGAAAAAGTTTCTAACAGCGTGTTCCAAATTCAAAACGAGGGGATATTCAAATAAGCCGATCGCAAAATTGTCAAATCTTGCAAATCAACGCGACGCAAAAGTTTCCAACATTTCCTGGCGAAGCTCCAGGTCAGGTAAAGACTTTAAAGAGGTGACATTTTGTTCATTGACCAATTAGAGTGCAACATTTTTCATGTGAAAGCCTCGTGAGAACAGATTCCGCAATGATGTTACGCGGCAAGTGCGAGCTATAAATCTGTTACATAGTTCATCCAGTCCAAGTGCGCGTACTGGTGCGATGTTATGCAACTGACATCTTGACTCATTCACATGTATTTTGTTTTTTTTTTTTGTGTGTGTCTGCGTGTGTGATCACAAGCGTGTGTGTATTTGTGATTTTATTGCCGGCCTCGCTCTAATTCCGAAATTCTGAAGCCATCAAAAGAGTATCGAAACTAGTCTACGACGATCGGCGATTAGTTTCAGGAGGAACTGAAAACATTCAAGGAAGCGACATCTGGTGAGTTCGAAAGAAATCTGTCGTCTTTCTGACTCGAAGCATCGTGCGGCCGACTCGTGTGCGACACACGTGTTGTGATATGAATATCATGCAACTGCTGCCCTCACGTTACTGGAAACGACGACAAAGATGAAAGATTCATTTTGGGGCGCTGTCAGTCCCGTTATCCCGCCAGTTTCGCTCTTTCGAGCCGAGCGCCGATCAGAATTCCCCAAGTTAGCGAGGCCGACTGCTACTCTCATCCGCCTCTCAGAGTTCAAATGTTAAAGGTCGCTTCATTGGTTCAAACGCTGCAACGTATGCGATATGTCCTGAACAATTCCCACGTGTTCAAAATGACTTGTGTCTTCAAAGGTCACAGATTTCCCGTCAGGAATGCTCCACGGGTTCTCAATAGAGTTTGGGTCAGGGGACGACTTTGCGTGACTTTACAAACCCCGACGCTTTTTTACTAAGGAAGCTCAAGGCATGCGCATTTTGCGTCGAAACATGACAGGAAGTGATCAGTTACTGTTGATATTGTCGACGTGTTTATTTACATATTTGACCTACGAACGGGACTTCCATCTCACATCACCAAATTTCAGGCCAAATCTTCCCTCTGCCCGATTCTGGCTGACGCCGCAACCTTGTTGGGACGCGCTGCCGAGCCAACCGCCCGGCTAGAACTCATCAGTTGAAAAAAAAAAAACAAGCACATTTCAAAATAAATGCATCAAAATCTTCATCTATTTCT
Source organism: Syngnathoides biaculeatus (assembly GCF_019802595.1). Lineage (NCBI taxonomy): Eukaryota > Metazoa > Chordata > Actinopteri > Syngnathiformes > Syngnathidae > Syngnathoides > Syngnathoides biaculeatus. Next base: position 10,262,313 of record NC_084650.1, read on the forward strand.
GAGGATGCAAGAGATTTGCTCAAAAGTGGCCAAAAGGACATTTTGACGCGTGAGTGTAAAACTTCAGAGTCGGGAGTTTTCGCAACTCCAGAGATTCCAGATCGGTCAAATTCCTCTTTGCTGCTCCTCAAGTGTTACTAGCGGCTTTCTTCGTCTCACGCCACGCATCTGCCTGCCATCAGCTTTCCTTAATGTGCCTTCGTCGGAATCCAGCTCGAGCCGTTGACTTTCTGAGTCTACATCAACTTTCCAACGGGAGAATCGGCTTTTTTTTTTTTAAAGATGCGCGGGGTATTTCTTTAGGCAGCGCGGTGAGCAGCTGGTTAGCACATCTGCCTCACAGTTCTGAGGACGCGGGTTCAATCCCGGCCCCGAATGCGTGGCTTTTCTCCGGGCACTCCGCTTTTCCTCCCGCATCCCGAAAACCTCCCTGGAAGGTTGCTCGAAGTGGGTTCACCCATCCGTGGGCAGCGTCCCATTTGTGGGACATCACGATTTTCACGCATTATATCAATCAGTACATGAAAATATTGAAGTGTTTTAATCCGAAGCCATAATTTGGGATCCGGAGAGGAGAACTCAGCGGTCAAAGTTCGCACGGAGTTATTTCCCTTTCCGTCGTGACCCAATATTGCTGCCTCAAGTACACATGGAGGATTTTCCAAGAGAAAATTCAAAATCAGTATTATTAATGCGTAAGTGTCGTTCTAGAATAAGAATTCATGAATAAACATATCTCTCGTATGTACAACTTCAACCAAACTGATAACATAATCGTCCTGCCCGCGAGAGGCTAAATCTTGTTTGCCCTTTATTTTATCCGTTAAACCAATATTTCCTCGATCAACGTGAGCAAAATATGGAAGGACATCAACGCCGTCTCAAGTTGAATCGGTGGCTACGAGCCAGAACGGCAACAGCGAGCTTCAGAATGTCGGAGGAACGTCAGGTCAGGGGTGAGATTGCTCAACCTTTTTTTTTTTTTTTAATAATTTTCCTTTTTTTTTTTTTTTCCTGACCATTATTTATTCAGGAAGGAATCTGCACTTCTACAAAGGCACCTCAGTGGTGGAAAGCGGGACCGGACCGGACCCGTGACCTCCCGTCAGCGGCTTGTTTATGCTCAGGCTTATGCCCGCTTTTCTTCAAATTCATAATTCATGGGGATGTGCGCTGTTGAATCAAAGATATTGACTTAGTCAAATAGAATCGAATCACAGCTGCGGGAGGAAGGCCCGGTGGGGGGGGGGGGGGGTGTAACGTATCCCGACGCCCCCGTAACTCAGATTGGGATGTGCGCCGCCAAGCGTAGACATCACACAGCACGGCCCATAAAGTGCCCACACGCATCCGCCCGACCTGCACAGACGCCGCTCACATGTCGGAATTCCGTGTTTGAGCCCCCGCCGTGGAATTTGGAGGTGACTCTCATCTGCAGCTACTTTCTGTCCCGACTTTCTTCCTGTTCTGGCACATTCCGCCTTATTTCCACCGCGGGAAACGTACCCAAGGCCCCGCCACGCTCCCGCAAGTCCGTCAGTGCCCGCGTACGACACGACAACCTCCGTCCAGGATCCTGTCATCTGCCATAATTCGCCACTTTCCACAACCTTTTGCCGTCCCTCCAACTGGCAAGTTTTGTATATTAGCGTCAATCACTTCATGGGCTGCGGGCGGGCGAGCGAGCGGGCGGTGCCATCCGAGGTCCGATCCGAGCCTGCACGCGCGGACATGTTACGGGTTGGAAGTGAAAAGAAGGTCGACGTGCCCGCCACAGAAAATTGGAAAGAGACCGAGGACTACTTCATACTCATTCGTGGTGATATTGTGTTGTTGTTTTCCACTATTTCTGTGTTCTTGATTGAGTTTTTACATTTTTTTTTTTTGAGGGGGTTTTGCTAAAATGAGTGCCCAGTGACCCACTTGGGCAACTGGCATTCATTATTATTATTCTTACTTGGCACGTTTCTACCGCTACAGCATGCAGTTGGCATGCTAGCTGCGCACATATCGCAAACAAATCATCTTCCTTGGATGGCACAAGCTACAGAACTAGCTCAGCGACGTTATCTTGATCCTCAAGCGAGAGGGCGGTGCCACGGACGAGTCTGATGCCCGCTCGCCGCCCAAAGACGAGCCCCTGAAGCAGGAAGGACAATTTATTTGGTACAATCTTGCTTTTTGTGCTCGAATTTTCAGTTTTTGCATGTTGTGCGGAGAACGTTATGTCGTGTGCAGATTTTCTTATGAAAAAAAAAAAAATTTTTGGGTGTTTTCATTGTTGGAAGGGGGGGGGGGGGGCTAAAGTTAATGTCCATTCACGACAATGGGAGGAAGAAAATTTTAGAATTTTAGGAATGAATCCAAATCATTTTTCATGGCACAAGTATATTTTTGGAGATGCAAATGTGTAGCTAGAGGGATTAGCGTCCATTTTAAAGCAACTTCAGCAATCAGTAGCCACGCCCACAGCATTTGAGAGCAGAGACCGTGGCTTGATTTTTCAGGATTTTGAATTCTCATTTCATATCTTCTTTTTTTTAAATTATTTGGAATCAATCCTTGTTCACGATAATCTCCTATGCGGCGCGTCAAAATGTGCACACGTAAGGTCAAGCGAAAACGGTTCGGTGCCGCAGGGGCGTCCCGCAGGGCTCGCCTGAGGCCGCTCGGGTAGCAGGGGGCTACCCCCCCCCCCCATCTCCATATGGAAAGCGTTAGAGCGGCGATTTGTAATGAAATGCAGGCTGACGTCAGGCCGGCACCCACCCATTGATTCTGCTGCTTAATTTGTTATAATATTTGTCTTACAAATGAGGATTGGGCCAGGCCGGAGGAAGAAAGGAACCGCAGCACCGGCCCGGACTGCAAAGCGGGTCCAAACCGCAGTGGCGCAGAGGTCGCGACGTGCCACGGGGAGGGCCCGTGAAGGGTTCCCGGCGGTCCGAGTGGGCGGCAGCGTGGCCCCCCGAGACCGTGGGTGCACTTCTGTAAAGACTTGGTGTTAATTGCACTTGGAAGTTTTTTTTCCTTTTGCATTTCTTTGAGAAATGTTTCTTTTTCCTCCTTTACTCATGCTAAGGTGTTATTTTTCCCTTCCTTTCTCTCTGACTTCCTCTCTTCAGTCGAGCGTATTCATTCATTTATTTTCCAGCATGGAGTACAAACACAGCAGTTCTCTGAAATGTCCTCGAGGCCTTTTTTTTTCTTTTTTTTTTTTTGGGGGGGGGGGCTGCGTTGTAAATAACCCCCACCCAGGCCGTCTGGCAGAATTCACACGGCAAGGCGAGGAAAAGACCACGGATGCCGAGGAAAAATCCACGGGTGGAAAAAAACAAAAGAAGCCGCAAAGGTGGACGCAAAAAAAAAAAGATGAGAAATAAGAAGACAGATGCGCGGGTGGGGTGGGGGTCCACTGGCCTCTTATTGCTCTCCCGCTCGGACATGTCACCTCCAAGGTGCTCTCTTTTTTTTTTTTTTTTGGAGGTGAGTAATGATGGGAGTTGCTGCCAGGGTCATTAAATAGCACATTAAAGCTTGTTTTTTAACATTTATTTTCAAAGGTTACAGTTCCTCCTTTGCCCAGTAGCAAAGCGAAAGGGCAGGGGGAAAAAAATGAATGAGACCTGGAGGAAGAGAACCAGAGAGGGGAAGAATAAAACCGCCAGCAATGAGGGAGGAAAAGGGAAGAGAAATATTAAAGACGGTGAAGATGCGCAATGATGAATTATGGTTGAAGGAAAAAAGACAATTAAGAGTGGAAACTTAATTTCAAATCATCAACGATACTGGGAGAATTCATTAAGAAAATCTTTTTAAAACCATCAGTGATGACAGGCTTTCACAAGCCTTTCTAGCTCAAGGCGCAACATTGCAATATGGTTTGAAAATACTGTGCATATAAAAAGTCTACACACCCCTTTTCAACTGCTAGGTTTCTGTGATATAAAAAAATGAGATCAAGATAAACGATTCTTCAACTTTTTCCACCATGACAAAGACTAAAACCTTCAAGTTTCTACTAGGAAGCAAAAGAACTGCCGGAGAAAGCCTACTAGAACATCTGAAAGAGACTCGGGGTTCGTCCGAGGCACTTGAATCGGTGGCAGGCGCTCGTTTCCGTGGGATCTGAGTTTGAACGTGATGGGTTCACAGTTACAGGAGGGTGTGCACACTTATGCAATTGCTTGATCTCACTTCTATATTTTTACTTCCCCTCACTTGAAATTATTGAAAAAAAAAATTCAAATGAATCTTCTGTCACATCAATGGTCTGATTGTTTTTATATCACAAAAACAGGCGTGCGTACTTTATATAGACCAGCAGTCGGCAACCCGCGGCTCCGGAGCCTCGTGCGGCTCTTTCATCCTTATAATGCGGCTCTGATTGGCTTGGGAAAATAAATTACTAAAATATTTTTTTTTGTATTTAATTGAAGTGTGTTTTATTTGTGTTAGTTTTTATATTATTTTAGTTGTAAATTTGAAGATTATTGTGATCTTGAAATGTTAAAATATTAATTAAATTATTTGATATTATTTTTTCATCGCTCAAAATAGACGTCACACTGTGGAAGCGGGTATACCCGCTGAAACGGCGTCTATTTTGAGCGACTTTCAAGCCCGGCACGTAATATGCGGTTACACGGCCAACACAACGTACATAAAGTAAATATTAAATTGCGCATGGATTTTTACAGTAAATGTAACAACAGCAATTTGCCAAGTAAACATCCTTTTATGGCGTAGGTGTGAATGTGAGTGTGATTGGTTGTTTGTCTCTATCTGCTCTGTGATTGGCCCGCCTCTCGCCCGACGACGATGACGAATAGCCTTTTAGAAAAAGTAATGAAAGGCGTTTACGTCATTTTGAGGCGAGAACCTCTAACGTCGCGCATTGACATTGAAAACCGAGGTTCGAGTACTGCAAATAGTGATGCGGCACCGCATAAATAGCTTGGCCCGCCTCGAAAAACAGCGAGAGGAAGGTTACAAAGATGTAACAACAAGAATAAAAAGGCAGAGATTCATATTCAACGCAGAGCACAACTTCACGGAGGGCGTAGATTGACTCTGACGTTATTTCAAACGCAGGCCCGCTGAAGCAAGTCGACGTCCGCTCGTGTCGGCTGACGCGACGTTCAGCCGTGCGGCGTGCGTTTGTGCACGGGACGATCGGTCAAAAGCAATTAACGAGGACACCATCGGCGAGCGTGCGATCCAGCGGCCGTTGATCAAGTTCAGACAGCGCGCAGCTGCGCTCGAATCTTCGCGTTTTTGTCTTCGTCATCGGTTCGCCGCCTGAACTGGAGTCAAATCTCGGCTCTGACCTTTGCGTGTTTTCTCTCAAAGTGCGAGTGAACGGATTACTTGGATTAAGACAATTGCATGTTTGCGCAGAGAAAATCAAGTATTAACGGCGAGTTTTTTTGTCCTTATAAAAGCTTTCCCAAAGAACGGGCAACATTGGAAAAAGAACGCCACAGCGCTCGTTGGCCCGTGTGCACCAGCTGAATTCTCGAGATTGGTCTTCTGATCGCCGCGTACGCGTGGACAATGAAAACTTGCACACACACACACACACACCACACACACACACACACACACACACACACCACACACCACACACACACACCACACACACACACAACACACACACACCACACACACACACACACACACACATCCTCCGTTCTCACAGGGGGCGGGACGCAGATCCGAGAGCATAAGCGGCACGGCTCCGTAAGCGGCGTGATCGCGCGTGCGGTGAGAAGGCAAAAACAAATGGAAAAACGTCCACGGGCCGGCCCGCGAGTCAGCGAAATTTTCATCGACGCGGTGCCTTCATTCGGGCTCGCAGTCGGAACCGCCCAAAGCTCCCGCTTGTGACGGAGACGTGGCAAAGGGCTTTGACAGCCCTGCCCGAGTTTACGCCACATGCGACGCGGGGGTGAGAAGGGCCGACTCCCCTGACGGGCGCCCCCGAGTGGACTTGTTGAGCCTTCATTTCGGATCAGGTCCGTGTCATAAGCTTCGCTCTCTCCTCTGACGTCTGGCCAGATGTTTTGTATTAACATATACTTTGGCAAACGTCGGCCGCATCAACGACTGTAAATCTCATCGTATTAAAAGTTTGACTCTGGCTCCGCTTAAAACGAGGCCGACTGAAAATCATTGCCGTGGATCGCCATGGCAGGTGTCGCCATGAACAAGACGTATTGGGAACGTTTCAATCTGCGGAGCACACGCGAAAAAAAGTCCAAAGTCCAAGCACCGAATCCTTCCACTCCGGAGCTCGACTTGAGCTATGTACAGTGACAACAGCTGTAACGGATTCCGGCACCGAGAGGAGCGTGAGCGATATTAATCACATTCATCTTCGCTACGGCGGGGAGAAGAACTGGCGGCGCACCACCAACATAGCAGCTAATAAAAACAATATTTTGCCTTTCCCTTTATCTCGGGCGTATCTCTCGGCCAATTACTCCAAGTGACGCTCGCAGCTGGCGCAAACAAGTGGCAAACGGGTTCTCCTTTCGAGCGTCCGCATTCCGCCGCTGGACTTTCAAAGGGCGTCGAACGCATTGAACACGTTGGCCAAACGCTTTCAACATCAAGACCGACAATCTCGACATCTGATGCGAGCCCGAGACACGTCAAGCAAGGTCCGCGGGTATTGACGAAAGCCGCACGGCACGGTCGATGCCTCGAGGTTCCCTCCTCCTTATTGAAAGGCAAAAGGCGGGTTATGTAAGTTATCGGCCTGGGCCTAATTGGGCCGAATCCTCCGCAATCATCCCGGGTGACGGAGCGCACGAGCAGCTCGGCTTCGACGTAGCGGCACTTCTCCAAACTTGACTCGCATTTGATTCCTTTTACCGAGTCAACAACGAGCTCCGTAGTGAGCGGCGCGGCTCGCTCCTGCGCCGCCACGACCTTTGGGGTCAAGGCAGAATGGCCTCAGGTAATGAGAGCGCCATTCGGGGATCCGCTGGGCTGTGATGAAGAAAGGCCGCCCCGGCCCTTTGTCTGGGCGCTAACGGTATTGACGAGCGCTGATCGATCTTAATTGCGAGACAGAATGGCCGTATTGATCAGGCCGCCCGTACGAGGAAGCTCGCAGGGCCGTCGCATGCGGAGCTGTTTTGTCGTTCACGGGCTTCCCATTACATTCTCTCGCTCTCTCTTTCTCTGAGACAAGAGAGCCCCCACAAAAGCCGAATGTCCATCAATGCCAAGTCTCTGCGACACGACGGAGGGCAAAAATCTCATCGCCGTGTACGTTTTAGCACTTGTGACGAGGGCACAGGTGCAGGTCGACAGAAAAAAAATTGAAAGCAGATGACAAAAGGGGCGTCCGTCGATGTTGCGCTGTGTGCGAATGCAAGTTGGGGTGCGCGTTTGTCTTAACCAAAGATCGATAAGCGGTAGCTGCGGAGGCAAAGACAGGAGCAATCAATAATCGGGCCGCAAACAGAGGCTGGGGGGAGAAAACGGTGGGGGAGATTTCAGCCGCAGACAGCGAGAACAGAAAAGAAAAGCGCCAGCGGCGCGACACGGGAGGACGCAGAACAAGGAAACCGTCGGCCTCCCTTCCGGCTTCTCGCTCGACTTTCGCCTTTTTCGGCCGGAGCACGTTGCGGCATTTTTTGCAAACTGAACCGAACGAGGGGAAACGACGGCAATGACGTCACACGACGCAAAGTCAAGAAGCGGCTCAGGTAACGCCAGGGCAGGTTAGAGGAGACGCGGCACGTCATCACGTAATCAGGACGCGATGTGTTCTCTTGCAGTTACACAACAAACGAGAAAAGATTTGTGCTCTGTGTCATTAAGGAATGGGATTATTTTGCGGGATTGCAATTCGAATGCAAGGACTCGACCGCTTCCAAGCTGGCGACGCATCGAGCGGTCCCGTACTCGCGCGTCTTCGGGGTCATCCGTGAGGTCGGCAGGTCAGGGGGGAAAATGGAGCACCCAGCAAGAAGCTTTGCCGCTCCTTTGGAGAACCGCAGCAAAATTGCGACGTGCACTCCTGGGAAGGAGGAGGAGGAAACCACAAAAAACGGATTTGTATTTCGCGTTTGATGGGACCAGGCTGAAATAAAGTGAAGCGCAAGCGTGAAAAAGTCTCGCCTTTGAGCTGAGAGGCCACCACACGCACATTTGTCGCGTTCAAGCAACAACCGGAGGGGTTCTTCTTGGAATGGACGAGAAGTTCACGTCCTGGGGGATCATCTGGCCTCCTTCGGCCCCTTGAGTTCGTCACGTTCCACTTCTGACGCAGTTCTCGCAGTCTGGCAACCTGAATGCTCAACGGTGGAAATAATAAAAGAGTCCGATCGGGTTGAACCGTTCCAGCCCCAAATAGCACCGGCCGAATCGAACCGCACCACTCGCCGGGAATGGGCCTTCAAGTCATCGGAATTTCCAAATGAATCAATCAAGTTGTACTCCCGCTACGTATTACGCGGTCCCTCTTCTTGAAGCCTTCCATCTGGGCTTAAGCGTACCAGACGGACGCATACCTCATCGCCGCAACGTGGTTCAAATCCTTCTCCGCAACATTGACGCTCACGTCCCTCGCAGCACCCAAACGCAGGTGCAAAGACGAGCACGGGAGGCCGCGGGCTTTTCTGCCGAGCGTGACCGGAAAGGTATTCGACCGCAGCGCCCCGTCGTCAGGCCCGAGCCGAGCCGGGCCGGGCCGGTCCTCTCGCGCAAAGCGCTGCGCGCATGTGTGTGTGATTTAAAAGTACAATGATGAAAAGAATAGGCCTTCGCTTGCGGCCAACATAACTGTCGGTCGTGCATGAGAAGAACCCCCTCCCGACGTCGACTCGCTCTCTCACTCCAGCCTGTTGGTGTGTGTGTGTGTGTGTGTGTGTGTGTCATTGAAAGGTATGGCAGAAGTGTTGCGTTGGCTTGGCTGACTGTCTGCGGTTGTGCAGCGGTGAGAGGGAGGTTTTTTCTTTTCTGTTCTCTTTTTTTTTTTTTTTTTTCAGGGGGAGCGCAGAGCGGGCGTTTCTTCAGAAATCCCTGAGAAATGTTCCTTTTGGATCCGTGTCCTTGCTTACATACCGCCTTCCCGACTGTCTTTCATTGTCCGTTTCATTTCCCCTCTTAAGGTTTCACTTAAAAGTTAAGAAAAGCCGAGTCATAATGCATCTCTTGAAGGCACGTTGACGGCGGGCGGCTCGGGGGCGTACGGGGCCGATGGCGGCCTGGTTGTTGATTTCGAGAGATGCTTGGTTACGGTTCGACACACTACGGCGAGACACTTGAGTCCAATTTTCCACTTTGTTTCGGTCAGAAACGATCGCCGTGTACAGAACGCCGTCGTCTTCATTAGTCATCCGATCACACGTCCCGACTCATCCATTCACCCCCCCCCACACACACACACACACACCATCCGTGTCAGCGGAGGCCAAACGATCCTATTATCTTCCAGGATTCACACCAAATTCCTCTTCCTTGAACCGCGTTCCAACATTCCTCAGTTTTTTTTTTGGATCCTGCTCCGTAACCCGATCAAACGGAACATCAGTGAAAACAGACGGAGGTCAGAAAGTTCTCCAACCTGTTCTTGCCGTGTAGGAGGGGTGGCATGGCATTGCTTCTGACTCATCCCGATCCCGTCCAATAAGTGCGGCTCGGAGAGAGAGGGGAGGGTTGGGGGGGGGGAGAGAGAGAGAGAGAGAGGAGAGAGAGAGAGAGAGAGAGAGAGAGAGAGAGAAGGGGAAGGGGGGTGGGAGCGAGGGGAGAGGCGAGGAGGGTGGAAGGGAGGATTGATCCGCGTCTGTTCAAATGTTGTTCTGGTTGTGCTGGAGTGAGGTCTGAGCCTGCCGACGTGCCTCCCCGGTGCAGCCCCTCAACGACAGAGCAACATCTGCATAATAGCAGGAAAGTGGATGAAACCGCACATGGGGCTTTTTCTGAAGTGTGAATGAAAAAGAGGGGAAGCAGCAAAACAAGAAGAAAAGAGGAGTTGCAGGATTTGGGGGGGGATTGACAGCGAATCTGCCAGTGCGATTTTGTGTGGACACGTTTGGAGCGAGCGCTCAACTTTTGATTCCTTCTCTTAACCTGGCGAGCTCCAGGTTTTTTTTTTTCTTTTTTTTGCAACACGGAGCTGTTTTTCCTCCCTCTCTCCCTCTCCCTCGGAGCGGAGCGGAGAGACTTTTCGTGCTCCCCCCTCGCGCTTCATAGGAAAAGCTTTAACTTTCGAGGTTTAAAAAAATAAATAAAACGATCGGATTGCATTTTCCCCTTCAAACATTTTGGAGGTGATGTCATCGAGCTGTGTTTTGGCTGGTATTGTGTCGAGGAGGCGCAGGCAGGAGCACTGCAGCCAGCCGGCAAGCAGCGGCTGAGGGGCGGCGGGCCAGTCCCGAAAATCAGGTGCAGAGCGCCGCTTGTCATTCGTCGTCCGTCGCGTCCTCCCCGAGCGGCCCTGCGGCACCCTGCGCCGGAGCGCCCCGGGACCTTTTGGACTTCATTGGCGTCGGGCCGGCGGAGGCACCGACATGAGCGAAGCCGCCTCGCATGGCCCCCGCGCCCGCAGCGCCCCCGTGTCCCACCTGCTGTGTGCGCGAGCCCCCTTCCGACGTGGCCGAGACCCCCCGGCAGCCGCTGGAGCTGCTTAGCCGGGACTGCCGCCGTCACCTCTGAGCCGAGCCGAGCCGAGCCGAGCCGTCGCACACCGCCCTGCAGTTGCCTCGCGTGCATATGTCCACGTCCACACGGGCCGCTTGGATCGGGCGCGCGTGGCATCGCTCCACGGAGCTTTTCGGAGTTTGACCGTCTGTGCGCAGAGCGCCCGCGCGCGCGCGCGGGGGGCTTCACCTGTCTTCCTCTTTGTCGGGGGCGCGCATCGTTGTCAGCCCCCGGCGTGGACAGCTGCTCGAGGTGGCCCCGCGGTCACGGTGGCCCGCCCGGCTGCTCGGGCCTCAAAGCCCGCCTGACCCCCGGCCGCAAATTTATGATCCGCCGATGCCAACTGGAGCGGCCGCTGACTCTTTGACTCTGCCCGACACCCAGCGGATTTCCACGTCTCCGGACGAGCGAGGAGTCTGTGCGTGGGCCGAGTTCCGCAGTGGAGGGGGGGAGCGATGTGGTCCCTTCTTTCCACGCTGACCGTCTTGTGAGTTCCCCTTTTGAATCTCTTTGATCGTGCAGTTACCCGATCTCGCCCTTGACACGAAACCGCTTTCAAATAAGCTCAGCAACGCATGAAGACGCTGTCAAAGCGTGACATCACTCCGTGGAAAACGTGGCAAGAAAGTCTTGTTTTGATTGGCTGCATGTTCGGGGTCACTGGGTCACACTCGGGGCCGCGGTACTCATGAAAGCTACCCCAAAACGTCACGGGACGGCTCGGGAATGGCGTTTCCCCGTCTCCGCGATTTTTTTTTCCTGCCGAAAGTATTTTCGAGTCAAATAACAAAGACTTTTTTTTTATCAAGTGGGATCGGAACACGATCGGGTGCCAAAAAGCAAATGCGAGGGAGGATGCGGACTCAGGGGGGCCGTTGCTCGCCCATTCGAGGTGTGTCTGGTTAAAAGCCGGGAGGGATTTTTTTTTTCTTCGCTTGCGCCGGCCGCGGCCAGATACTTCTCATTCCTCGCGCGACCGGGACGGGGCGTGTGCCCGACTTTCTCCTCCCCGCCTGCTTCCCGCCGTTCCTCGACTTGCGTTTTTCCACAGATGCTCGCTGAGATCAAATCTACAAATGAATAAGCGATGAATGACGGCGCCCCTGGCGGTATCTCAGGACGAGCGAGCCGAGCTGTTTAGTCAACCGTCGGGCCCTTCCCTTCCTTCTTGCCGACGGCTTTACGTCGCGAGACATTTCTCAAAACTGCCCTTTTTCCCTCCCGTTTGACCAAAAGGGAAAAAGTGCTCACCGCAGCAACCTGTCGCCGGGCTCTCAAAAGCCGCGTCTCCGTTTTGAGGCCTTCGCTAATGACTGTTCCTGCCGATCGGGCTCACGCAGCCGCCCGCGAGCCGCCGCGTCGGCCGACCGCTCCGACCGCCGTTCCGGCGCTGGCAAGCGCGTCTTCTTCTGGTGCCCCTGCAGGTTTGCGGCTTTATGAGGTCACAGCTTTTCTCGCTTGCGTTGGCAGACGGCCACGGCGCGCCGGGCTTTCCCTCTCCCCGCGTCCGTCCGCTCTGTCTTGGCGCTGCCCGAGCTTTTTACGCTCCCATTCTGTCCTTTTCTCACCCCCGAGCGCTCCCCGCTTTCTGCGGCTGGCCCAAAGCGGAGTGTCTGTGGTTTTTGCGGGAGCGGGGAATCCGGCGCCGAGGCGCTTTTCCCGCAGCGTCCTCGACGGCGGTGCGGCCGGGGTGTTTGAACAGCTGAGAGTTCTCACAATGCACAGGGGCTCGGGTTTTGTTGGCGCTGCCGGCAGAATGCCAGGGCCGACGCGGTCTCGCCCTGGACGTCTGCGTCCATTAGAACGAGTGAAGAGCCAACGCAGCTGTCGGAAATGGGGATACAAGATGTCTGTGTAATTTCTCAGCCATCCAGGTCGCTGAGCCGAAGCCGACTGGATTTAGCGAGCTCGGAGCCTTCTTGGACAAGTTTGAGGAACTTGGATTCATTGATGAGTGGAACAGGAGGAGGTCATCTCGGTCCGTGGAAGGCCAAATGTACCGCAAAGGGCCAACAAATAAATCTTTGGACTTCTTGCAAGGGTAGAAAAGGGCAGGTGCCTTCTTTCTTGGGGTACCAACTCAGAACGCGCATCTGACGAAATGGTCTTAGGTGACTCGGGATGCGAGAATCTCTCTCCGATTGGTCTCCTGTTTTGACGCCGACGTGAAAATGAGCCGAGCGACGTCGCCCGGAGGAGTTGGCGTCCCAGCCGACGTCATGTCCCGTGTCAGAATTGCTTCGATTGGGCCGAGTAGTCCGTTTCCTAACAATCGCTCGGCACCCTTAAGGAACAACGGTTTTGGTTTTTTTCAAGTGTGTCAGAAAGAAAAGGACCAAGGAAGCAAGGACACGGCGATGATGTGCATACGCCAGAGGCGGGAGGCGGCGGCCGACTTCTGTTATGATGTGCGTGACTTGCAACCTCTTCCCTTTTCTTTCCCATGATTTATCTTTTTGTCGACTTCTCACGCCAGACCAGACCACACTCTGCGGTCTCTTAACTTTTGTTACTCCTCCTTGGAGATGCAACCTTTGATGCTCCTCCCGTTCTGCCTGGCACATAAACTTCAGATTTTTATCTCTCACCTGTCTGCTTCCCCGACAATTTACGCTTGGCTTCACCTTGTCTCTCAAACCGTTTGTGTCCGTTTCAGCCGCTCTCACCGCCACGACCTCCCGGTCCCAGAAATGGTGCACATCTTTTGTTTTTTTTTTTTTTTTTTGGGCCCAGCTGTCAGCTGCTCGCTCGCCCTGTACGCACACATCTGCGTGCGTGCCCATGACGGCGCGGAGGAGTCACCTCGGCAAACCTAAACATAAACCGGCAGGCGGGGAAAAAGATAGAAGGGGATAGAAAGAGGTGGAAGGGAGACAGGGAGGACAAGGAGTCCGAGAAAGGGCGGTCCAGAAGTGGAAGACGCACGCAGGGATGAGGCGGGAAAAAAACCAGACCGCTACAATTGCCTTCGGGCTTTGGCGCTGGGTTTTCGTCGTCATCGAGTCGCTGATGCGCAACAGCTCAAGGACTACCAGATTTTGCATTGTCGCGCCATCAACAACAAACGATAGCTCCAAGGTTTGCGGTCTTGTCTTAGATAAACACAGATAGATTTTTAATTGAGAAATCGAACCAGCTGCTCCTGTCAGAAGTCTCAAGGAGTCCAAAGTTGAGGCGCAAGATCAGTAATAACGAAAACAAGCGGTGCGAGGACACATGTGACTCGCACATTACCATAATTATTCCTCCAGAAAGGATTTTTCCACACATTTGCTAGCGCATGTTCTCACGCATTCATGGCATCTCTAATTGGGACCGCAATCCACTTGTGGCCAAAACCACATGGCAGCCCGGCGCGCACCTGTAGTCCAGCCCAGCTGTCTACATAGGCGCCTGGGCCAAATCCACCGACTCATTCCCTCAGATGTCCCGAGCGAAACATCATGTGTTTGTCTCGGCGCCGATGCCCTTCTGCCACGGTCCGCTCGGGTCATTTGGAGGCCAGATTTTGGCGAGGCCCGGTCGGAACTTTGGGCTCGGAAAGATGTCAGGTCGCGTCACTGTAAACGGGGCTTCGGGGTGTTGCCCGTGCGCTGATGCCGGGACTCGGGCCCGTCCCGCGTGTCAAGCTGGTTCCAGCCAGCCAGCCAGCCAGCCGGCCAGCGGCGTGAGCGATCGGCCAATCAGGCCAAGAGCCGTCGAACAGAAGGAACGGCGGCGGGGGCGGGGGCGGGGAAGACTGCGATGCCGATGAACGATGGAGTCACGCTTGACTCTCGCAGCTGTCAATGCTTTCTTGCCTGATGCGCTTTTTGGACTCTTTCCAGATGTATCCAGATGTTGCTGGTGATGTGCAATCCATTACAGGTGAGCGACGTGACCGGCAGCAATTCTGCAGTACTCGAGACCGATGTGGGAACACTTTGGCAAGGTCCGTCCGCGTGTGTCGCCCGACAGGTGCTCGGTGTCGATGGGGTCAACTTCAGCGTGCATGTGGAGAACCAGACGCAGGTGCGAGACACCATGAGTCGACGACATCACCGCGTTTACCAGCTCTACAGTCGCACCAGCGGCAAACACGTCCAAGTGCTGGGACGCCGAATCAGCGCCCGGGGAGAAGACGGCGACAAATATGGTAAGACGCCAGTGCAAAGCCCCGGCGGGTGAACGCACAAACACGTGTGCCTTGCCAGAGTACAAACACCCCCGTCGACCGGTTGTCCACTCACCGGACGCAACGAGAGATCCAAAATGGAGCTGTCTGTGTAACATTTAAGACAAAACAAAGAAAAGAAGCCTGCTGGGCGGTGTCGAACCTGACGTTAGAAACTCATCTTCCTCATTGATCCGCGCATTGATTTCTCATCCTGGCCGTTGTTTCAAACGGCAGGCTTCCTCCCCACGCCCACCCCACCCCCCCCCCTTCTTCTGCCGTTCTTTAACACTCGCCGTGTCCATCCCCCATCCCACCTTCAATGTAATTACGCGCAAAGCCATTCTTAAACTCCACGCGATCGATGGCCACTAGGAACTGGTTTTGCTTCTCCTTTGCTCCTTTGGTACCTTGCGGTGTGCTGCGCATTGCATCATACTGCACATTCCGCCTCGAGCGAAGCGTTGCCTACATGAATTAACAATAATAATAATCGGGAACGGCGGCGCAAAAGACAGCCGAAGGCATACGAGAGGAGATTCGAGGGGGGGAAGAGGAAGGAAGGAAGAAAGGAAAGCAAGAGGGAAAAAACGTATTGATTCTTCCTGACCCCTTTGTTGACGAAGGTCATGGAGAAACCATTTGAGGGATTTATTTTTAACCAGGTTCAAGCACTCTTTGAGGAAGTGATATCGCCCGCAGGGATGAGCGCATACGATGGCGGACGTCCACAAACACTGCACGACGACGGGGGAGCCCGTCAAGTGTCTTGCCTTGCACTCGCTCTTATCAGCTTTGTTTTTACGAGGCCCATTTGTGGGCGGCGGCCTCCCGTCTTCGAGGACCGCCTGATCTTAAAACCATCTGTCCGTGTGGAGACGCACACAGAAGGTTTCATTGATGCAAAAAAAAAAAAAACAACCCAAAAAACAAAAACCGTTAGGCCGTTCATTTTGGTTCTAAATTACGGTTGAGTTCCCTCAATAAAAGTAAATAAGTAAATAATGACAACGGAAGCAGACCAAATTGTAAGCGTTTTTCTGAAACAAGTTGCCGTCCTCATGCGGTTTTTCCATTCTTGTCGCAAAACAATTCCTTGTCGACCGATGAAGCGACTGCATTGATTTTAGTTCCACCAGTGAGGTCCCATTCTGCAGCAAGCCGCGCTGTACAAAACATCACGTGAGCAAACTGTGGATGCATCGCAGGGACTTTGTCGAAACTTAAATACAGGTTTGTATTGTATTACACGTAACGTACATACGTAAAACGAACAAATCCTAAAAAATGTATTTTGTCATCTTTGGTGTCTCCCTGGAAACCTTTGGAGTTGCAACAAACCAACTTATCCCACCATAGACAGTCAAGGACTTGATGGCATTGTGGTTGATTTGACTGGTTTCGTGCAGGCAACTGGGTTTTCATTCTCAATCAATGACGGTTGATTACAAGGTTATCAGTCCCAAGAGTTGCGTCGGGAAAGTTCCCGGACTGACGCCGCAAAAGGGATTTGACGTCCGCCGTACGTTTTCCCTTCCCTCTTAACTCAATTTCCCAGCCTTGTCCGCTGCTCCTTCGTGCACTTCCGGAAGGACTCGTCCGCAGTTCGGCCGTCACGACCGTCTTGATGTCGTCCGCATCTTCAAAACGTGTCCGCCTGTTGACTCCCTGAGCTTGGGGACGAGGACAAAAATCATTCCGAAGGTCGTGTTGGAAGGGAGGTTGCTCCAGCATGCTGCTATTCTTCTGGACCAGGAACTGTCAGATGCTCAGGTTGACCTGCCACAATTTTGATATTCCGGCCTAAGTTTTGGAGGAAAAATCATCAGTCCCGGAACTTTTCTGAAACATCTCGTTTGTTCCGCAATGGAGGGTGGTCAGCCTTTTGAAAATGGATGTTTGGATGAGATGAGGTTGCTTAGTCCGATTTGGCGCCGGAGCTCAAATGTCCGACGGAGAGATTTTGTCGACGCACGGCCGTCGTCTTCGTGGGCTCTAACGTTTGTCTGTCCCTCTGTCTGTCCCTTCACAAGCCCAGCTCGTAGTGGAGGCAGACACCTTCGGTAGCCAGGTGAGAATCCGGGGCAAGGAAACCAACTTCTACCTGTGCATGAACCGCCGGGGAAAGCTGGTAGGAAAGGTAAGAATTCATTTTCTTCGCAAAAAGTCCAAAAGGATGGCGTTGCTTTGTGCCGACAAGCCTCTCGTCTCCTCTCGTCCCCGACCCGTTCCCTTCCTCAGAAGGCCAGCAACAGAAGCGCCGACTGTGTCTTTGTGGAAAAGGTCCTGGAAAACCACTACACGGCTCTGATGTCGGCTCGCTACACGGGCTGGTACGTGGGCTTCACCAAACGGGGGCGACCTCGCCGCGGCCCCCACACCCTCCCCAACCAGCAGGACGTGCACTTCATGAAGCGCTTCCCGCCCGGGGAGCAACCTGACCTCACCACGCCCTTCCGCTTCACCACCGTCGGCAAGAGAGGCAAGAGGGTGCGCGCCACCGGACCCCGCTAGCGGCGGCTCGCCCCCCCCCCCCCCCCCCCCCGCAGACCCTCCGGGACTCGACCCGAGCATCAACCGAAAAGCCACCGCGTTCCGCCGAACGACGGGACAGACGTCGAGCAGAAACTCGATGAATCATTCACAGGGTTTTTTCTTTCCGCCAAGCATTTTGCCGCGGCGACTCCAGAGTTGTCGCGCATTCCTTCTTATTCCTCTCCTTTCCGGGACCGACCGGACCCTCGGTGGTCCATCACTGGAAGCGACGCGGACCTGGTCTGCTTCCCTTCACAGACCAGAACTATTGACAGAATACCTGAAGGGCAGCCAAAAGAGTCCGAGGCTCCCGGCTCCACAAAGGCCTCGGTTCCGCGGCCGCAAAAAACACACATGGGCTTTTTACGTCTCCTGCTGTGGCCCAGCTGGATGATATCGAGAATGGAATTACAACTGGAGCGTACGGAGAGAGGACAAAGGTGAAAAGGGGTGAGGGGCTGCTCGCTGGAAAAGGAAAAGACTGCAAAGCCACGGAACCACCTGCGCACATCAACGACCCGTAACGGACTGCCGACACGGACGGGCCGGCCAGGGAAAGCGGCCCGCCGACGGACTCAACACGTGCATGCGTGTGACGGGACAAGTGAAGAAATCCACGTGTGTCTTCTCGTGTGTTTGTGGAAGTGGAATGTACCAAAAACAACGACGACGACGACCAGCCGATCGCACGACACCAAAACATTTGCGCAACCAAAGACAACAGAAGGGGCCTTCTTCGGCTCTCCGCCCCTTTTGCCATGCCCGCAGAGGACGCGGAGCCCTCTGCTTGGAAGCGGGGGCTGGGGCGGCGAGGGGGAGGTGCCTTCTCCGCGAGCATCGCCATGGAAACGACCCCCAGGAGGATGCTGGCCTGCCATGCCGTGGATACAGAACGCTGCTACCAGGACGTTCGCCAAAGTGTCTCACGCATTCGAGCAGGAGAGCAAAAATATTAAAGGAACACTTTACTGAAAGCTATATATATATATATATATATATATATATATATATTATATGTATTAAAAAAAAAAAAAAAGAAGACAGAAACCTGAAATAAGCAATCCTACTATGATGGTTAGTATAATTATTATGATAAAATTATTTCATTTATTTATTTCAGCTATGTGTGCAGCAGTCCTTCTCGACTCAGTAAACCTTACAGAACCATTTCATGCGTCTGTGAATTCATTCCCCCTCCAAAACGCCAAGCTCTATAAACAGCAACAACCACAGCAACAAAAACAACCCAAAAAAATCGAACAGAAAATATTTATATATGCAAGAAATATTTCACGATATAGGTCGATATTTAATGAGATGGTGGGGAGAAGCTCAGTCCCAGAATAAAAGGTGCTGCTCCTCCGCATCGAGAGGAACCGCAGGAGGCCGCTCGGGCGTCCGGTCGCCGTGCCCCCTCCCGCCGGGATCCGGCTGACGGGGACCACCCGGGACGCAAAGGGGGGCCCTTTGGCTCACCCCCGCAAGAGTGGGCCGAAGCGGCCCGGGGGAGCGAAGTTTGCGCCTCCCCGCTCAGAAGCAAATTGATGGATCGAAATATTTCAAGATATTACTCAATGATTTCATGTCGGGCCCGTCGAGAAAAACTGCAGCTGCTCTTCTCATTTTGGCTCGCCTTTCAAACGATGAGGCTCACATTTGTGCTTAGAATCGAGACTTTAACCTCGCCGCCTCGCTCGATTTGGCATAATTCATTTCGGCGAGCCCAAATACTTTCGTCCAAGACCACGTGAAAAGATTTATTTCCTACCATAAAAAACAAAAAAAACATTGAAGTTCCCAAGACTAACAACGTCTGCCCATTATTTGCCATGAAATGAGTGGAATGTTGCAAATGAAAACGGGAAAACTTCATTTTGACCTGTTCACACTTTCAGTTGTGAGGCAGAAACGATTCTCAACGGTTCTTAAGTTCCGTGAAAGTGCATCATAACTTTTCAACTACAGGAAAACTCCATTTAAAGGTTTAGAACCGCTCAAGTCGTGCACAGTTTTTGCCTGACTAACAACAAAGAGCGAACGAGTCCACGCAACAAACTTTGAAGGACAAGCAAGCGAGTTGCCAGCCATCTTAAACTTGAACTAGGAGGCCAAAAGCAGAACTAGTAGGAGACGCTCGTCCGACTAGTGCGCCGAAGACATCCAAGACGCTTATCCGCACAGGGGTCGCGGGAGCGGCGGGGCCAATCCCGGCTGAACGGCACTCTGGACTGGGCCACGTTACGCCACCATCACTGAGTGGGAACTGAACCCACGCCGTCGACATCCAATTCAAGCATATGCACCACTACGCCACCGTTGACTCACGTACGTACTCATCCATGAACCATTAATGACAACAAAGGCTGTTGAATGCATGAATGGCCGCCATACTAGTCGCTACTACGAGTACCACGAGTACAAACGCATCCAGTCTGCGGCGGTTTTGCACACGGCGGTCACTCAAAGCCGCGTGTTGCCTGCCGTCCTACCCCGCAAGGAAAACACGGCCCGTTGTGTTCCTGCCCCCCCCCCCTCTTCCTTCCAAATCGTAGCAGGAGGTCACTGCCAAGCGACCCGATCGCGCTGACTCGGCGCAGGCCAACGAGGATGCGGGATCGAGAGCGGTCGCTCGTCCGTTCGGGGAACGGCGGAAATATTTTGCCGAGAGCGGAAGGTGGACGGTCATCGCGTCGGGGAAGGAATGTCAAATATGCGCGTGACCCGAGAGCTGCAGGAATTACGGGCCGAAATCCCGCAGACCCCGGTACGTATGCATCCTGCACCAAAAACACACGACGCGCTCCCAGAATTCCAAAGATGGGAGAAAAACAACCACGTTCCGGGACAAAGTCCGCCCTTTCCAATGAACAATACGTAGACACGTTCTTGTCCAGCAGTCTTGTATTTATTCAAACATGCATTCTTCTCTAACTTGTACAAGATGGTCTGGGTGGCCTCCTGCAACAGGTTGTTTCTGAGCGCGCTGCAAGGAAAAACAAAAAAAACGACCAAATGTTGCCATCTAGCGGCCACTTTCCTTCCCCGCCTATCGGAGCTGCTCCAGGTTGGTCTCCAAGCGCCCTTTATGGAAGTAAAAAAGTGCCGTCAGGATTTGAATTTGAAATGTAAAGTGATCACATTTTCAATAATTGCATTTCAGTGTAACTCTTCACTGTTAACAATTCAACTGGCTACAATTCGCTGTCCGTGCCACCAGGCAGGGTTACTCCAGGTCAGAACCGAATAGCCAGCCAATCGCAGTTACGCTTTCTTCGTCACGTGACGTCACCCACAAACAAAAGTTACACTGAAAACGATTTCAAATTCAAATCCTGGAGGCACTCATTTACGTCCATACCCTGCTGCTTGCACATCATCACAACTCCTACGAACGCTTTCAAGAGTCAAGTCCGAGGAAGATTTTCATCATTCATTGTCGGGGATGGCGGAAAAATCTCAACCGAGTGGAAAATGTCAAAACCGAGGCGGTAAAGGAATTTGACGTCTCCAGAAGCAAAAAGTGTCCAAAAATAAAAACAAAAATCAGATTCCAAATCCATCTTAACCCCACTTTGTGCACTTCGATGACTCTCCAAACGACTCCCCAAAAAGCGACAAATGAGATGAAATCAAACGAAACCTTGATGCTGGAAATCAAGTTCGTATCGAGCCTAAATTACAAATGCAACTACGCAAAAGTGAAGCCCTTTTATTTATTCCTGTGCTCCCCTGGAGGAACGAGCCCAACTTTCGTCACCTTCAGCGTCATCTCCATCCCGGTCAAAGGTCACAAAGCCTCCCCCCCCGAGGGGCTCGATTCCCGATCGGATCTGCCGCTTCCTTTCCGCGTCAAGTGCACCCGAACTTTGACCTCCTCGGCCTTTTCCGCCGTCGTGTCGTGTGACAAAGCGGGTCACGTGACGCCTTTTCCCAAAAGTCACGCCCGCATTCGTGTCAAGTAACATCGTTGACCCGGACGAGGACACTATTACAAATTATTAAAAAAAAAAAAAAAAAAGGCAAGCTTTCCTAACCCAATTAAAAATGTTATTACGCCTTTGGAACAAGTGGTTAAGAATGCGTCCCAATGACCGCAAGGTATCAAGGTTTGATTCCCTTTACCGAAGGCCGCAGTCGTTGGTCGGTCGGGCGAGGCTTCGTCTCGTTTTCATCATATTTGCTTTCGCACACGCTGCCGATTTCAAAAACGAGTCCGTTCAATACGTTTAGGGGACGAAATTAATGTTGGAAAAAAAAAAAGAGAGAATCCCCAGTTCAGCCCTTTATGTCGTTCAATTCGAAAAAAATAACTGAAATTCTTTGCATGTATTACAAGAGTTTCACTTAAATTGGGAAAGAGCTTTTCTATCTGAAACAATTTTATTAAAAAAAAAAAAAAGCCCTTTAACATTTAGTTCATTGGTGTTATTTCCAATTTAGTCACAACGACCTCACATAATTTCAGTTCAACTCACTATAATTCAATACTTTTGCACTATTTTTGCACAGAATCTCAAAATAGTTTCTAAAGAAACATCAGCTCGTGCAAGTGTTAACATCTGAATAGGCCAAAATAAAATAAATGCAAATATAAAATATTTAGCTGGCATTTGTCAGCACCTGGCTGGAAAATATTCCATCACGTGTGCAACATTTTGTCACCGGTTTTAAATGTTGTACATTGTCATGCGTGCACATTATCCATTGCTGGAAAATTGCATTACACAATTTTAAGGTTTTTTCTTTTTTTCCCCCCCACAAGTTATTTCATTTTTTTTTTCACGCTGACTCAACCGACTGAGCCATTCCTTTCCCACTTCATTTTGAAATGAACACACGCACCTTTAGCACAAAGATTGGGAAAATATGCAGCCTTCAACTCCTCCGCCCTTAAAAAAAAAAAAAAAAAGTGTGTTTTTCGACCATATTCCCACCAGAACAAGAAGCAAAGAATTTATGTCACCTCAGCTAGAAAAGAAGTTCCATTTTATTTAGTCCTAGAAAAGCAGAGGACAAATCTGCCACCAGTGTTGCAACCAACCAACCAACCACACAAAAAACAAAAAAAACATCATCGACACTCATCCCGTGTTAGTTGGCTCAACACTCACCGTCAAGTACTTTATTCACAATAAGGTCATTTTTCTTCTTTAAAAAAATCATTTTAATATACAACACAATTTCAGACAAAACAAGTCCGTTTACAACTAAATTTGAACAAATTCCAGCTTCTCTCGTAAGCAAATAAGCTCGACAATGGAGTGAGAGGGACAGATGAAGCGAAGGCGGGGGAGGGAGGACGACAGACGGCAAAAAGGAGGAATTTGGGACACATACTCAAGTCAAATTAGAAAACAATTATGTATATTTATATATATATATATGTATGTATGTATATATATATATATATATAAAAACAGTAAGAAAAGAAGAGAAAGGGGGGGGGGATAGCTCATTGGTGCCAGGACGCCGTATCCGTGGCAACCTCACATGCATGTCTGACGCTTTTTGCTGTGTTCTGCTCTGCCAAGTCCACGTAAGCGCGTGCCCAAATATTCCCAGCTAGTGTGCATTTCTTGGGTGGGGTGGGGTGGGGGGCACACGAAGCAGGGATGGGATGGGATGGGATGGGCAGATATTGAGGAAACGGACAAGGTGGGGGAGAGGGCAGCGCGCAGCCTCCCCCTCGTGGACCCCCTCCATCTTTCCCGGAGCCGAGCGTAAAGAGTCTCTTTCTCCCGCGCGACGGCTCCGGCCAGCGCCGCTCCTTGTGCATTTGCATGGATGTATGAATATGTGACATATAAATAGAAGTCGAAGCAATTCCTTATCTGCTGAGACCGTTTTGGCAGGGGAGGGGGGCGGAGACCGAGGAGCAAAAGCTTTGTCAATTTGGTTGCAGGAGAAGGGAACTTGTAACGTATCCAAGGTCCGTTAATACTGTCATTTGTGTACAAAAGATAAATTAGTCGACTGGGGAAAATGGCGTCGGTTCAATTGCCGGACGTCCTCTGCGCTGGTAGAAAACGGCCACGCGTTCCGAGGTCCGTTCGGAGTTGGGCGGAACGGACGGAGGGAGGGAGGGAGGGAGGGAGGGAGGCGGGCGGACAGAGTGATGACCAAGAGGAAGGTGAAGAGATGGGTTCCGTTCCGCGGCCGACGCAGCCGTGGGCCCGGTCGGCCCGATCGGCCCGGGACTCCGTCGAGACCGGCTGCGGGAGATGGAGCCACCTGGGGAGGGGATGGAGACATATAACATGTTTGGTGGCCATAAAGTGTACACCTGCTGGAAAAGGGAGTCACCCGATCGCAAGTCAAAATTTTGCTTTCTCTCTTTTCTTTAGGACTTCGGTTCTTGCAGAAAATTCTTTTCTTCTAATATCAACAAAAAGGCTCCGGGAGGGGCAGGTGGCCGTTTTTCCTTGTTTGACAACGGCAAAAAAAAAAAAAACAAGACTACAAGTGAACTCCAGGACAAAAGCAGCCGGCGCGCGTGCAGGAAACGGCATTGACAAAATAATTGAGGCGGCGTCCCGGGCGGGGCCTCGAACACAATAAAAAAAATGACTGATGTGCTCAAGGTACAGTTGAGGTTTACATACACTGTCCAAAAACATTGAAGTTTTTTTTTTTTGTCTCAATATCTGAAGTCAAACCAGACTCAACCTCTCCAGTTGCAGGATCACCAAAATTATTTCATTTTATTAAATTGCCACGATAATGACAAATAATTTGATATTATTTTCCTCGAGGTGAAAAGTTGACATCCATTTCCTTCGGACTGCATGACTTGGGTCAAACATTTTGGGGAACCTTCCGAGAGCTTCTAACAGTCCTCCGCTGGAGTCTCGTGGCCCAGTCCACCTAACTGAACTGCTGGAACTGAGTCAGGTTTGTCCTTTACAGCTTCGCCCACAAGTTCTCAATGGGATTCAGATGAGGGCTTTGCGAAGACAATTTTATTTATTTATTTATTTATTTTTTTAATCCTCAAGCCACTTTTGAATGGCTTCATTCTCGGCGTTTCGGGTCCATGTCGGTGCAGGACTCATTTCATTATGAATGATGACACTTTCTTACCAGCCTCATCCAGCATCTTCACACAGTGTTTGGCTTTTGTTATTGGGTTGATTCGCACATTTCGGCCCAAAACACGTTAAATCTCTGGACCACAGACCCGTCGTCTCCTTCCTGAGCGGTGTGATGACTGGGCATTCCCATGATGTTTATACTTGCGTATGATTGTTTGAACAGATGAATCCGACGTCTTCAAGCATCCAAAAATTGCACCCAAGGATGAGCCAGACTCTTGGAGCTCCTCGCCCATTTTTCAGTTTGCCATGATTTCAAACAAGGAGGCGGAGTGTTTAAGGTGTGGCCTGAAATACGTCCCAGGCGTGCCGTCTATTAACGCACATGTAAATTAACCTACCAGAACACTGTATGGGATTTCCCCGTGTTCTTAAAAAAACGTTTTTTTTTTTTTTTGTATGTAAAATCTTGACCTCAAAGAAAATTTCAAATTGTCATAAGAAAGGCTCTCTTTCACTATTGTGGTATTTAGTCAAATTAAATAATTTTGGTGATCATGAGTGACCGGAAACAGGAGAGTTTTCATCTGATTTGACCCAAAAAATTACTTGTGTATGTAAGTAAACCTTTGTGTTAAACTGTACATCTATGGATGGAGAGCTCCACTATATTCCACCTAAATACACAAAAACTTGTGATTCTAGCATTTGGAACAATACAAATATTGGCTTGTATAAAAAAAAAAAAAATATGGCACAAGCTTCACTTCTATCTTATTTTCTCTTGCTTATTTTAAGCAAAGCCAGGGTTTTCTGCTCTAACTTTACATCCAAACCAATGAGAAAAATACCCCAAAAACAGAAAACAGGCTACGTCATGTCGCATAGCAACCAGTGCCAAATACGAACAATCTTGCACCGTGCCATCGTCGTCATCGTCTTTGCACCGTGACAACAAAGTACAGCAAGGAAGCGCTTAGCTTAAAGGATACCTGGAGAAGTTCTCGTGGCTTCGCTCTAGCTCGACTTCCTATTGCTGATTTAAATCGTGTTTTACGTAAGGCCGCAAAGTCGTAGAGAAAGCGTCAACAGCGCCTCTGCTGGTGGTCATACGCTCAATTTTGTACTGATTGCTTCAAGACGCGTTCCACTCAAAGCTACGCAACTCTTACCAATGCAATAATCAGTTATTATGCAAAGCCTGCAAAATGGATGCACGGGAAAATAAAGTCACTTGACATCCCGACAGACGTGGCAACATTCCCTCGTCGCTGTTGATTTCTAACAGCGAGCACAGATGGAAAAAGCTGTTCACACTGCGGAGGGCCAGATGCGCGAGAATCGTGGAATCATTCATCGATGGAACGTTTGAGACACTTGAAAGGGATCACTACGTTATTTGAAAGCTGCCAAAACTCCGACGATGAAAACGAATTCATAAATCACATTGCTAGAGCTCTCCTGGGCCTCGAGACTTAAAGCTGATCACACCGCGTGGAAGGCATTTTTAGAGACACAAAGCAGAATGTAGGATTTTTGTTGTTGTTGTTTTTGAAGACCGGATTCAGTCATTGGGGGAAGACGCGAGCGATTGCGTACCTGCTATCTAGAAATGTAAGTGTAGGTGCGGGAGGGAGACCGCCCCTCGGACTGGCCGTTAGTGGAGACGTTGAGGAAGTCCCAGATGAGAATGGTGTCGTCGTGAGAGCTGCTGATGATCTGGAACTCATCAAACTGGAGACGGAACACGCGGCCAGAATGCTCCTGCAAACGGAAAGGAGAGAACGACCGTCACAATATGAAAGTCTTTGTGGTGCACCGGATACCAATATCGGGTAGCGGTACTTCCGCACAGCATCGCCACTCTTAAAAAGTAACCGCTACCGCAGCGACACAACCGATATCTCCCAGGTCGCCCACACAAACATCTCCTTCCGTGTTCACTTTGCTGTCCCCGCCATTGTTGTGACTGCGTTCTCCTTACTCGCTTTTGAAAATGAAAAATACAGAGTTTGGATCCCGTTCCCTGCGGACGTGCCCCGACCGGGTCGCCGAGAGGGGACTCCATCCGGCCAGCAGAGTCGTCATTTCGCCGGCCGGGCCCGCTCGCCGCAAAAGTCCTTATCTTTTCGGATCCTAGTCGAACATGTCAGCGTGCTTCCAAAGTGCTTACCACTTAGATGCACACAAACACGAAGATGATGGCTGAATCCTGGCAAAGGTCCGGCTGTGGATTTTTTGGTTTTTTCCCCATGCCTGTCTTGTTCACAAAACACGTGAACCCAAAATGTTAAATTGTGGAATTTGGCGGGATCTTTGAATTTCAGCATTATTTTGTCACTTTGTGTCAATGTAATTGTAGAAAATCCTTTAAAAAAAACCTCAACGAGTCAGCTGAAAATCTGGCGATGGGGCCCGATTACCGATTGGTGATCTTACAACAGAAACGGAACTGCAAGGGTGTTATTGTGCACGCATCAGGTGTGAACTCTCACCACTAGAGTGCGCAGGCATAGCGTGCTTGCGGGGGCTCGTGGGTCCAAGGCCGCCTGCAAGTCCCACACCTTGATTTTCCTGCAGCGATAAAAGTGCCACCAACGTAAGCCAAATTGCGGCCGCTACCCGAGCGCCTGCCGAAGCGGAGGCCGGCTGACCCGTCATAAGCGCCGCTGACGATCCTCTTGTTGTCAAAGCGGATGCAACGCACCAGCTCTTCGTGGCCCTCCAGCACTCGCAAACATGCGCCGCACTCGATGTCCCATAACCTGGAAAAGCGATTTTCACGTTTAAATGCCGGAAGAGTCACAGTTTGATCAGAGAGACACTCGTTACATCTCCTGACAATGATGGTATTCAACTAAAAAGAGAAAAGGGAATTTTAAATTGAGCATGGAATGGAAAACTGTTTTAAGCCAGGATGAATGTAGAACAATGGCTCATTTTTTTGAATGACTATGACAAAAATTCTAAAATGCTAACAGGTGGCATGCTGACATAAAGCTACAACGAAGAGCACTTCGGTCCAGTCGATAAAAAAATATGCAGGGAACCATGTCCAAGACCCCCAAAAGTTTGAGAACCACCACTTAAGCGTCTAGAAATAAGAGTTTATGAGAGTATGAGTGTAGGGAATATTAATAATGAATGGCCTGCGAGCTTCATTGGTTTATAAAACGGTGGTGAGGCCGACCCTGATGTACAGATTTAGAGACGGTGGACAGGAAGCACAACTGGAGCTGTTGAGGTTCTCGCTTGGACAGGATTAGAAACGAGCTCATTAGAGGGAGGGACGGCCAAAGTTGGATGTTTTGGAGACGAGGTGAGGGGGGGGGGATGGAGAGAGAGAGAGAGAGAGAGAGGAGAGAGAGAGAGAGAGAGAGAGAGAGAGAGAGAGAGAGAGAAAAGACTCCGATGGTTTGGACATGGCCAGAGGCGAGAGAGAAAGAGTATATCGGTAGAGGGCTGCCGAGGAAGAGAGAGCAGAAGGAAGACCAAAGAGAAGGTTGATGGATGTGGCGAGGGAAGACATGAGGACACAAGATGCAGGAGATAGGCTTCGGTGGAAAAAGATGACACGCTGTGGAGACCCCGTACGGGACAAGCCGAAAGGAAAAGAAGAAGAAGAAGAGGCCTGCAAGCTTCATATACTCCAAAATGAAACTTCATAAGAACTCTCTTATCTTGCTTTTTGTGGTTCAAAGGCAGCAGGATTCGATTTGTCCGTTAACCTTCACGTCCTCATCTCATCAAAGCAAATCGAGCCGTTCAGTCTGAGAGGATCAAACGTACCTAATTGTGTTATCGGATGAGCCGCTGACGACCAGTCGGTCCCGGTATTGTAGACAGGCGATGCCCCGCTTGTGACCGTTTAGAGTGCGCACAAATTCACAGGTGCTGGTGCTCCATACCTGCACCGTTCAAAAGATCAAACGGGTCAAATCATGAGCACAGGCGACATCCGTCCATCAGGAAAACAATTACAAAAACGGCGTGAGTCTCATTCAGCTTTGACCTTGAATGAAAAAGTCTCACCAGAAAAGTTTTGACAGGAAATTGTGAAGAGAAAAAGGCTGTCTGTCTGCTCTACTCTCATCAGGTAAATAGCGGTGAACAAAGCCAACAAGCCATGAAAAATGCATCAAGCTCATCTCATCTCATCTCATCACCTTGATGGTGCGGTCCCCTGAGGCCGATACAATATATTTGTCGTCGAAGTCGACCACGTTGACAGCCGCCCGGTGTCCCACGAGGACGCGCCGTAAGCTGATGTCGGTCGGAGAGGCCATGTCCCACACGGCGATCGAGCGGTCCTTGGAACACGTGACCATGAGGCCGTTGGCGAAGCGTAAATGAAGAACGGCCTCGTTGTGGTGGATCAGCGTGTTGAGTACCTCGCCCGTCGTCACCTCCCACACCCTGCAGAGGAAGGCGAGAGAGGGCACAAGGTTTAATGGTGGAATTCACCGGCAAAGGACACGCACGCAGTCATGTTTTACACCGAGCGCTCCAAAAAAAAAAAAAACCGGCACGTCGGGACGTTCCGTAAAATGTAATTAAAACATGTGCAAATACATTTTGACCTCCACTCATATCAATATGCTACAAAGTCAGCATATTTCATGTTCAAACTTCTTTCTTTCTAGACTCGCTCATTTAGAATTTAATATGTGCTTCATACAAGTTGTGACAGGGCGAAACAAAAATAGTGGCAAAGTTGAGGAATGGTCAAAAAACTTGTTTCAAAACAGTTGAGTATAAAAGGAGCATCCCCGAAAGGCTCAATTGTGGGTGGGGAGCGACTTTCACCACTTGGTGAACAACAGCCTCCATAAATCTGTCCAACAGTTTACAACTGCACAGAATTTGGGGGTAGCGTCGCGTACGCATGACATCATGAAAAGTGTCACACAATCTGGAGAAATATGGTGAAAAATCAACAATGACTGCCAGTGACCTTCGACCCCTCAGGCGGCAGGCACTTTTGTTAGAAAACGGCATCATTGTGTAAAGCAGAGATCGCCTCCAAAACATTTCACAAAACTATCATCAGTTAACATAATTTTCCCAGCACATCCACAAACATCTCGGACAATTATTTGCGTCTTCCCAACAAGACAACGTGATCCATCGGGGAACA
The DNA here is from genome assembly GCF_019802595.1 of Syngnathoides biaculeatus. Taxonomy (NCBI): domain Eukaryota; kingdom Metazoa; phylum Chordata; class Actinopteri; order Syngnathiformes; family Syngnathidae; genus Syngnathoides; species Syngnathoides biaculeatus. Next base: position 10,291,828 of record NC_084650.1, read on the forward strand.
CGATCATAAGATTCGTACCGAACAGTTGAGTCAGAAGAGCCGGTGACGATGACCCTTTCGTCATACTGGAGACACAAGACCGAACCTGTGTGACCCGTCAGAATCTTCAGACACTCCAGTGACTGTTTATCCCAGATCTGCAGGTAGAAATAACACACGAGCACATGTAAGGAGCAGAGACTCAACGTGCTTTTATTCTTTTTTTTTTTTTTTGAATGGGCACAGATTTAGGTCATGCACAGAAAGGCCGTTCGTCATGTTCTGTTCACGCCCCATTTCCCCACTGCTGAGGCGAGCCGGACGTGTGCGCTTGGAGAAAAATTCTGAGCATCCCTGGGTGCGCGCCAGCCTCCTGCAAATCCACTTCTCTCCCACAATACCTCTCCTCTCCTTTTTTCCCTCTCCCCAGGCCGGACATATGAGTGGGATATAGAACTGCATTGCCGTTACTTCACCCCTTTTAGCCAATACTTTCTCACCGTGTGCGTGTTTAGGCCAAAGGTAGGAAGATTATGCAGAGCCAGTAAAATTAGACGTTACGCTCTTAAAAATACATGCGGAGCAGAAAATAACCCCTTTAAATGGATGTTGACCTCAATTACAAATGCTTCTAGTTGTCGCTACAGTTGACGCGGCACACATCAGTCACGTCAATACGAATGATGACATAAAGCAGAGAGGCAAGTTGTTGAAATTTGAAAATGCCAATGTGGGAATGGAAAGAAAGAAGTCCTAAAAAAAAAAAAAAAAAAGTTTTATGGTTCAGATCCTGAAATAAATTTGTCAGTCTTAAGTAGTCTAACCAGTATTACAGTAAAGCCTCAGATATTTGCATGAATTCATTCAAACTTTGTCACGAGAATTGGGCCGCATTTCCCAATATTTATGACTCTGCGCGATTGCCAAAAGGTGACTTTCTTGACTTGTGCATATTCGTTTGCCCGTGTGCGGTGTCGAATCAGTTTGAGCGAGACGATAGCATGCTAGCTAAGTGAAAATGGTTTGTTTGTACTGAATAATTTAACAATAAGTAAAATGGGTTGGTGACTGTGTAAAGAGACGCCATCGCTACATTGAAATCTTCTCCGTTTTCAGGGCTTTGCTGCCATCTTGCGTGTTTGTCAAGAGTTAAAACAAAACATCACCGGTTCTCAATCCTGTAATGCAGGTTTCTAATAGGATACGCAGATCAAACGTTATCCTCGATTACGGTTTGAATTTATGATGGACAGGATTCACATAAAGAAACAACTTTGTAGATTTGGAGGGGGAAAAAAAAAAAAAAAAAAAAAAGTGCAAACAGCAGCGGAGTAGCAACTCCCGCACAAACCTTAATGGAATTGTCCCTAAGGCCACTGATGATCTTGTCGTCATCGTACTGGAGACAATAAACCCCTTTACTATTTTCTGAGCGGCATTGAATCCTTTGCAAATTGTGTCTGCCACACCGCCAATTAGCTTCAATTGTCTGAAGGAAAAAGAAAAGAGTCGATTTTGAAATATTTTTCACAAGGCCAAATAAAGACAAAAAAGAATAACAATTGATAAAAGTGCTCTTTTGGTAAGAGCATGTACAAATCAAAAACAGGCTAAATTAAAATGTAATAAACAGAGTAATTTGTACTAACTGTATTGTAGACAGTGTAGAAAAGAATGATTTAAACAAGGCTATAAAAAAATTAAAAGGAAATGAGCTTTTCTTTTGCATTGGCTTACCTCAATGTCTTGGATGATTTTGGGATAAAGGGAGTGATAATAAGAGTTGGGTGGGACTTCGGATGTGCGATTTTTGAATAGATACTTCTCCCTAGGAGGGAAAGAATCATCAGTTTTCTGAGCAGGTTCTATGAGGCCGGCAGATAATCTACTGGCCTGCTCGTATGTGAATGACAAGCAAGCTAGATTTCTCTCTCTCTCTCTCTTTTTTTTTTTTTTTTTTTTTAAAAAAGGTAGACACAGTGACGCGACGCGACGCGAGTGCGTTTCCAGCACAGGGGCCCCCGTCCTCACCACTGATGTCTTTCCGACAGGCCTTTCCACAGCGGGTCGGTGCGGACCATGCGCTCTATGAGCTTCTTCCATAGCATGCCCTCAGAGATGACCCTCTGCCACTCCTTGCACACCAGCTCTGCTGCACAAAGCGAACGCGCATCCAGGAAAGACAAGATGTTTTCTGCTATGTGATCTAAGCCTTGGGCTGAAGGAAAGAAGAAAGGACAGAAGGGGGCGGGGCGGGGTTACATTCACGATGTCGCAAAGTGAGAAGGAAACGACTGTTCAGCGTTTTAACTTGGAACAAGGACATTTGTCAAATTTCTTAGAATGTCTTTTTAAAAAGGGCCAGGAGAAAACGGGCCGAACCTTCTATCACAATATTTGTGGAGCGCTTTGCTGTTTTTCATTTGAACAAACCACCACGCCAAAGGAAGGGCAATGTATCACAGAAAAAAAGCTCCCCCCCCATAGCCCCGGGCTGACCCGCTTCCTGAGGCTTCGGGAGCTTTGTTTTGGTATTTGGTGGCATACCATCAACGTGGCAACTGGGCTACATTTAAATCTCGATAGCAGTCTTCAAACTGCAGACGGAATGTAGCAATAAGAGGTCATTTACTACAATCCAAAACATTTCGGACGTCAACTTATATTTGAACATAGGACCTCTTATTGGATAGTGGACAACAGCATCACAATTCTTACAGCCACTCAACATTTTTCTTTTTTTTTGCTTCAATTTCTTCCAAAAGCTGCTGTTGCCTGTGAACAGTCTCCCCGCCTCATAAATCTTCTGTTCCGAGGATGCTCCAAAAGTTCTCAACAGGCTTAAAGCCGGGGAAGGCTCGGAGCCACACCACAGGTTTGATATTAAAATGCAACTTGACTCAAGATATCTTGGATTAAAATATCTTTTCATTTCAGTACGCGACATCCAAATGCAGCAAATTCTGCTTTTTCAAAACCTAGAAAAGGATCTGTGCATTATAATTCGAGACAATTCACTTTTCATTTTCCAAAAGATCCGGTTATCACGGGCAGGGGCTCGTTCAAAAACATCCCAATCACACTCCATCTGCTGATAACGTGGATGTTGTTAATTAGCGTTCGTCATTCTGGAAAATCTGAGAAAAAATATCATTTGGATAATCACTTGAACCGCAATGTAATTTGAGTGCATATGTTTATTGTGGGCATTCGAGCACGTGCCGAACAGTTGTGATATTTGGGGTTGGAAATCTAGCAGTGGAGGCTGCACCTTCTCCCGTGGCTTGTGTGGATTTTCTTTGGGTACTGTGGCTTGCGCCCACATTCCACAAAACATGCACGTTAGGTTTCTTGAGGACTTATGACTCGCCCAATTGTGCAACCGTGAATTTTGTGCATTTATTATTGATAATATACGTTTCCCGCAACTAACCGGTGACCCGTTGTCAACTAATTTAGATTCCAGCCCACCTGTGGCGCTAATGAAGACAATCGGTATTGAGAAAGAAAAAAAAAAATGGATGGATGTTTTGCCACTGTGCAGGACATTGCCGTTGGTTTTCGTACCTGGCAGCGCTGTGATGAAGTCTCTCTGTAGCATGGGTTTGAGGTAGGAGTTAATGTGGCCATGCTGGTAGTGGCACATTCGGGAGATCAGACGCTCGACAAACTCTACCTGGTCAGCCTCTGACCACTGGTCAAACAGGGCAATGCAGTGTTCCTTCTCTTTCTCGTAGTTCCCCTCTGACGGGCGCTTGCGGGACCCCACAACGGGACCATTACTAAGCTGCGAGGCCAAGAAGACATTTCAGTGACCGCCTCAACACAGCCTATACTGCTTCTTATACAACAGACTTTTTACACAAAGAATACATAAAAAAAACGTCCTAATAGTGGTCCTAAAAAGTATTTAACACAACTGAACTGTATTTACAAAGAAATACTGCACATCAAAAGCTTATTTTAAAAAATACTGTTGTGGGCTAAACAAAAATCAAAATAAAATAACTGTTGTCTTTTTTTTTTTTTTTTGCATTTCACATTGTAAATGTGAATTCTGATGATAATAAATTCAGTGATTCTTTTGCATGCCACCATAAAGATCTCATGTCTAACCACACAATCATTGCTCTCCAGGTCTGCCAAACTTTGATTATTTTATGGCAGCAAGAGTTGAGTTAAGTGCGATTTCTTCTTTTCTTCCATGTCAGAGGGCAACAACCACAACTCACGTATGTTCCACCTCGTGGAATAGAATAAGAAAACAAGAAGGTTTTCTGCCAACTCTTGTTAATTCATACTTCATTTATGGATATGAGTATGTACAAGCATTGCAATTGCACAAATTAGTAGAATAAAGTGCGTAAATCCAAAAAAATACTTACAGTATTTAGCAGTGACATTCCACCAATGCACAGATAGGGCTGGGCAATATGGGAAAATCTTAGGATAGTTTTTCTTTTTGGCCCTATTGCTCAACATAAATTTCAGGATATGAACCAAATGACATTCCCCATTACGCTTGATCATTTTGATTGAAAGATGTCGGTTCCGTCAAACACAGAATGCCATTACTGACGATGTTGTACACATTCACGGCGTCGCATCGAAACTAAAAGGGAAGGAATTTATAGTAAATAAACATAAATAATAAAACAGAGTCCCCGCGACACGCAGACCATCATATGCCTGCCAAGAAAGTCGACTTGACTGCTCTGCGAGGCCAGAAAAACATACTTTACAAATACATTTTGATTAATTGCTGACTCGCACGTACGCGAACAGACACGCTTCATGTACACCGATAGTGTTTGCCGACTTGGACTGGACTGCGCTTATCTGATTGATACACTTTTATGACTGTTGGAACGTTAACCCGTGACGCGTAAAGCTAGCACGCCTTTGGAAATGTCCGCTCTCCTAACTTATGTGTTCATTCGGGGTAGTGTCGTCCTTTTATTTGAATGTCGGCTGATGTATTGTTTTTACACTTGCCGCAAAGTTAGAAATGCTTGTACAGTTGAAAAGGGTTTGATACAGTTTGGCAGTGAAATTGGTAATTCTACATATTACGGTACGGGAAATGCATTGTTAAAGCGTTCCGCTGTACTTTGAACACAGCTGGTGGCTTTTTAGTACGAAAATTAAAACAATAGGGTTCTTCCGCTCAGTCGAAAAACCGAAGCTATGAAAATGACGGGTTTGGGATTGTGACGGTGGTAAAAAGGACCATTTTGACCTCAGTCAACTTGTGTCATTCAAAGTCTTGCGTGTTCACGCTTTGAAATGGACACTAACTGAAAGTTGAAAGACAGGCAAGTTAACGTTGTGATTGGTCAGCGCTCGAGGGAAGAATCGAAATGGCGCTCTGAACGTTTACCTTGAGAACTGTGTTCTTCTTTGGCGACAGGTCGTCCACTAGATTCTGTGACTCCATTCCGGACGTGTTCTGTTCAAAGGGGCACACAAAAAGATCAAATGTGTTGGTTAGCGCATGATTTTCAGTTTGCTAACAGCACTGTGTTGAGCCAGGATAGCGGTGTGGTTACAGCTGGACAAAGAAGTGCCACGAAAACAGCCAAGGAAGGGGAACCGTCATGACTACGGACAATTGCGTGCACACACACAAGTACGCACGGAGCAGAAAAACCTGATCAACACAACAAACATTGTCTTGCGGATGATTTCAGCTACAAAGAAACACAAAATTAGACAACATTTTGTCTGTTACAGAGCAAGAAAGTCAAATCAAGCAATATTAACGACAAGTGTGCAGAATTCAGAGAAGTATCCTCCCATATATACTGCCGTGCTTTGAGGGAACGTTATCACGATACACTCCCAATTCTTCTATGAATGGATGAGCTCTCGAATGCAATCACAAATGGGATTGGGCTGCCATCGAGGCGGAGTTGGACGGGTCATACGGTGTTCCAAAACACGCAGTCTGTGTGGGGCAACATAGAAATAAATAAAGGCTCCCTCTTGGCGCTCTTGCAAAAGCAGACAAAGTTTAAAAATCCTCATTTTGTAAAATCAGGGAGGCCCCGTAGCTCAGTAGTTAAGAGCACTGGTTTGGAAAACCAGGGGTTGTGGGTTCGTATCCCACTGGAGCCTGAGAAGGGTTGCGTCAGGAAGGGCATCCGGCGTCAAAATTGTGCCAAACACGTGTGCGTTCATCTGAGATGACACGCTGCGGCGACCCCGAAAGGGACAAGCCGAAAGAAACTTCTATTTTGTAAAATCAGGCCAATGTGATGAGCAAAATCTGCATTTCTCAAGGAAACCCAGAATGCCCCCCCCCCCCCCCTCCCACCAAATAGGACGTCTACATGTTGTCGGCATCAAACAAAAAGGGAAGAATGGAAATCAACGTTTCCATTAGGGGCTGAAAGGCTTTCAAAATTGTTTGTAGTCGACAGGCGATGACTGCAGAGTGGAACTCGAATAATCGACAACGTCATTGGCATTTCTTACAGTTGTCAACAAGCTGGCTCACTCGTTTTCCCCACACCCGACTCATCCAATCACAGTCAGTCGCTCGTCCAATCACATTCAGATAGCTTCATAGCCTCGCAGTGAGTCGGAATTTACCAATTCACTTAAAGCCGCAAGTTTGCTGCACTCCACGGTAGTAAACGGCAGATAATAGGAATAGCAAAGCTGCAGTTGTGGATTGTTGGAAAACTTTGGAGATCCGATGATCTGTGAGACTGTGAAAGTGTAAGTGTGATTTCTAAAATCAGGGGATTGCTTGTGGGGGGGAAAAAAAAAAGAGCCTTTCTGGGATGCTCTTTTATACCCAATTGTGACACTCGTCTGTTATCAATTTACCTATTCACCTGTGGAATGTTCCACACAGCTGTTTTTTTTTTTTTTTTTTTGGGGGGGGGGGGGGGGGGGCATTCCTTAACATTCTCAAGCCTTTTGTTGCTGCTGGGCCACCAAATGTTATATGAGAGAATATTCCCCCACCCCCCCAAAAAAAATATATATATTCAGTGGTTTTACTATTGTCTTTGTAGTGAATTCACTTGACTATATGTTGAAAGGGTTTTACAAATCATTGTATTGTTTTAATTACATTTTACACCACGTCCCAATTTTTGTTGTCATTTCAGTTTATAGAATCATTACTGCGCCGAGGTAAAGTCAACCAGTCAGTCAGTTGAACCCCTCGTATCGATTGTTGGTTTTTTTTTTCTTGTTTTTTAAAAGGGAAGGGAATCTAATTCCTTGAGAGCGTTGAACTCCTGAAAATTCTCAGACGAGTCGTGTCATAGCGGAGGTCTGCGTGAATGTAGCTCAACTCCCGTAGCTAACGCGAGTTCCAGCTAAAGACGGTGACGGGATCCACAGTACCTCTGCCGGTTTCAGACAAGTAGGGCATATTATGTGGCCTCAACTACTTCAAGATATGACTATCAACAATCAGTTGCACAAAATCCTTTCCATTTGTCTTTCCCTAATGTTTCCTGAGCAAAAAGACAACCAAACGCATTGGTGGTTGCCACAAAGGTATCCACACAAAAAAAAGAACAAGAAAGTGTGGCACAAAGACCCAATCAGAAGCATTGAGAAGTCAAGACGGCCTTGCAGGTGTTGATGATCATGCAGAGCAGAAGAGAGAGAAGAAAAAGATGGAGAAAAGGTTGACCAGGCAGGCAGGCAGGCAGGCAGACAGGCAGGCAGGCAGGCAGGCAAGCATGTCGCCTCTCAGAGCTCGAAAGAAGACCCTCCCCGTCTCGGCCCTCACACCTCCAGGCAAAAGAATGAAGGTGGCTCCTTCTTTTCACTTGAACGGCCAATTGAGGGAGGCCTGATGCTAAATGCCGACTGTGGCCGTGGCCGCTAGCAGCTGACTGATTTATAAAGACGCTCACTTACAGCTTCGGATGCTATGACTCGAGTTTTAAGCAGAAAAAAGGCTGGCAGCGCACCAGGGAGCGACCTGAGAGCGGCGCGCTTCAAATGTGGACGAATGGACGACGTTAGGTAAGTAGGTCAGGGCGGGAGAAGGCTTTACAGTGACGTTGAAATAAAATGTACAAAAAAAAAAAAAAAAAAGATGGCAGGGGTAGGGTGGGATTTTGGTAGAGGAGGAGTAGCAGAATTAAGAGGAGAGAGGCAGAACCTGGTTGTGAGCCCGGGTGGACGGGATGCTCTGCAGGCACCTGAGTGCACACAAACTCTCAGCCACCGACGAGCAGCCCAGCCAGAGAGAGCGAGGCACAGAGCACTGTGTGAGAGAGCGAGAGAAAGAGAGAGGGGAGGAGGACCAGAACAGACCCAAGTGAGAGAGAGAGAAATAGATGTGAAGTAAAGGAAAAGCAAAGGGAGGAAAGTGATGACAGGAAATGGACGGGAAGTGAACGGAGGGATCAGTTAATTGATGCGTGAACGCAGTTGGTTACGTGTTCATGTGGTGTGGTGGCAAAATGCAACACAAAAGGATGAAAGAATAAAGAAATAAAAGATGTTCAGTTGGGAATCAGGAGGTTGTGAGCGTGTGTGTCCATCAAAGGTGAGGTAAAGAGTGGGGGGGGGGAAGAACCAGTATTAGAGCGACACACACACACATTGGACAATGAGTGCAGGAACACACACGAGCAATATTAGATGTGAACTTGTGGGTGTGTAGAGGAGTGGGAGGGGAATTGCGATTAGCCGCTCAATCATTTTTATAAGGACGAGCACCCCACCCATCGCTTGGTGAACGCCGCCGTGACCAAAGTGACAACTGCACTGAGGGAAAAGAAGGAAAAACACCTGACCCCAAGCTAAATTTAAAATATGGAAGAGAATAAAACAGCCCAGTGGCATAAGAAAGTGGACTGTAAAACGAAGCCACGTCTTTTTAATTGAACTGGTACACAAACAGCATACAAGATGGGCATTACTTTTAGATACCAACTTGACTGGCCTAACACTGCCGATGTGCACATCAACTTGATTTCCTTTTACTATAATGTTTACTCTCCGTTGGTTAAACTTTTAGCCAGTCAATCTTGGAATTTACTCACCGTCGTCATCTCAATAACGTGACTCGTGAGCTGACGGACGTGGTACGTCGCTGCTTTTACACAAGCCCCGAACATTCCATCTGATTCCAAACTTGATCGGGACTTTCTGTTTTGATGTCTTGTCTGCAACCTCCATCAACAGCCTTTTGCTTTCAAACTCTTTCAACTCCACGTAGCTGTAACAAACTAACCGGTGAAACGAAGGGAAGCTACATATGTCGATTGTTTGGTACTAATTCAAAATGAAGACGCATATCTTGAGAGGTCCTCCGGTTCAATCTGTGAAATTGTAGCGATAGCTTTTGTTACGCTAACGTTACCCTCCCCGCCTAGCTTTTGAAGGGACTAAATAAATAGCACATGTAGGAAACTCTACTTACAAGATCCGTTTATTAGCCAAGTATAGAAAGCCACACAACTATTCCTGTCTCGACTAAATGTCTATTTTGATATGGAATGTCAAGTACACTTAGCGAGCTAGCTACATAGCAACTAGCCACCTCGCTAACGGCAATGCTAGATGAATGAAACAGCAGTGCACTTCCTTCTACGCACTTCCAAAATTATAAACAAGCACGCTTCGCTTTCTAATGGACATCCCTAATGGACCGCGGTTCGACTGATCGCGTCCGCGTATCTTTTAGCCCGAGAGCTCTCGTCACGCAGCAAATATGGAAATACAAAAGCGTACATTTGAGTGGTTGAGCGTTCCCTAGCTAGTGCTAGCTGGATAGGCTAATGCCCAGACAGGGCCCAGATCAAGTGGCGCAGCGTCACCGCAATGAGCGCTACCCGGAGAAGCCGCAGCTCCCTTCGGCAGAACCCTGCGCGAATTTGTCGTATCCAAATCGAATTGCCAACCGCGGCCGAATACCGGCGTTGTTCGCCACCGCGACAAAATGGTAGAAATAACGCGAGTTATTTGTAATATTGGTGAAAATGTATCTCGGGCCCTCCCTTCCCTTCCCTTCCATTCCATTCCCGGTCCCCACTTTTCTGGTCCACCTAGACCAGCTCAACCGCTTCGGGTTGGTTCTTCCTTCCCGATCGGCGAAGACGCGAGCCGGGGCGCGCTCGGCGAGCGCGTCACGCCGCGTCGAAAACGGATCTTACCATCAGATCCAACGTTTTGTCCTCCATCTCCGGCTCCATGTTGACGATGCCCCCCGAAACTCGCTGTGAAAATGGAAACCCAGCCCTGCGTCGGCGGCCCGCAAATGCAGAGACGTCATTCGCTCGACTCGGGCTCGCGAGCGTCGGGTAGGACAATGTGCAAGGGAGGGTGTGGGGGCTCGGGAACGCCCATGCGTCGGAGCGACGAGCCGATTGAACCGTCGCTTCGCCGGGGGGCGCGGCTCCGACAATTTACTGCTCGCCTACTGGCTCGGGGGTGACTCGAGGCTTACCCCGGCGACTCCCCCAAACAAAAGGGCATTTGCTCGAGATGCTGTTGCTATCCTGAAGAGGAACCAGCAAGCGCTTCATCAATCATCCACATCGCTAACAGAGCGGCTCTTCAGCTAATTTAATGCGTGCGATACATGGCAATCAAATGTGGAAATTTCAATTCCCTTTTACTCTTAACGAGCAGTCAGCAAAATCATTCTTTTTTTTTTTTTAGTGAGCAGTATAAAAACCTTCATATGAAAAGTATTCGTCTCAACTCCAATGTAAGCATTTTAAGATGACATTAAGGCCTCATTTTGACAATCTGTATATATTTTTTTTCCTCATCGCTTAGTTTTCTACCTTGCAGTTTTCACCACAAAAAAAAAAAAAAAAAAAATGTTGGCAGTTCTTTAAAAGTGCCAGTAAAATAATTGCATTCCAATCTTGAAAAGGTACATTTGAAATACAAACATCTCACCAGTGGAATATATATTGGGATTGATAAGTCAAAAACAGGAGCGATTTAATGTTGGTAGGAAAGCAAATCAAACCAGGAATACTTCCAAAACTTGGATTTCTGCTGCTGGAATTTTGGAAAGACATTCATTTTCAACAAAAAAAAGTTGCATAATGATGATTGAAACAACTGGAATTGCTGTGGAGTCATGCATACATCACATCTGACGACACGGAAATAAAAATCTTCAGGTTTCTTGGAGAAGACGGCCAGGCTGACGGGAGAAGTTTGAGAGCACAGGAGATGAGGAGGTAGCAATGGTTTTCTCAGCAGTTCAAATTTTAATACGTTGTCCCCCTTTCTCTACAGAAACCCAGGTTTTAAAAAAAAAAAAAAAAATCCCCCACGCTCATAAAATACAACAGCAGCAGTTGCCAGTAAAAAAAAAAAAAAAAAAAAAAATGAAAAGGAAAAAAAACAAGCATGGAGGGGAAACCATCGGGATGGGAGAAAAGGAACATTTTTTTTTTTTTTGTATACTTGTACAGTCAAATGTTCATCTTCCAACTGTGTTGTTGAGGGCAGAAAATCTGGGAACCTGCTGTTGCGTTCGTTTAAAATGGGAGGGGAAAAGGGGGCGCGACAAGGGACAAAAAGGAGTTGAGTCCAATCCAACTAGGGGAAGGAACCAGCACTCTAAGGCAGGGATTTATTCAGGAAAGGCTTTCTCCATCTCCGGAAGAAATGAATTTGCACTCCTCTTCAGCCTGTGCCATGTACTTCAATGTGTGTACAGATGAAATGTATGTGCAAGGTTGTGTATTCGACAAGTAAATTGGCTGTCATTTACGTGGTCAACATTGTTGAGCCGCTAACTTGCTGCAAGAGAGGCGGCGTTTTGCTTTCTTCATTCATTCCTTTGCTTCTTTTTTTTTTTTTTTTCTTTCCTTTTTTCCCCTTCTCCTCTCTCCCAATATATCAGTCCCCGACTACCTAGTAGTCATCCAAATCAAAGAACTCGTCGTCCTCTCCTTGGTACTCCATACCCTGGAAGTCCACCCTGTACCGCAAGATACCTGGAGGGAGGAAATTTCAATATATCACATTAACAAACGTCCATTTTGTCACAAAGTTCTTCACGGTCATGACTTCTACAGAGCAAACGCATTTCAATCATTAAAATTTAAAAATTGGCCATTTGTTTCGTGACATACTTCGACTCATAAAAATCCAAACTTATTGAGCGTGCCTAACTTTTTCCAATTTGTCAGCATTTTCTTTAGGAAGTTGAATTCTCTGGCGGGACTGAAAGGTGCTCACCCCCGATGCCACCAAAGCCCTTGACAAACTGAGATCCTTCTTGGCTTTTGTCCGTGACTATTTCCAGCGTGGCTCCAAATTTCTTGTAATTGTTGGCAAACCACTCTAACAGCGGCATGCTCTCGATCAGTTCGTGTTCTTGCCCCGTCTGTCAAAACAACGTGAGAGGGATTGAACGCGTTTCACCGGACGCGCCTTTAGGTAAGCGTCTTCGGTTCCTCACCTCCTTGTCTGTAAAATGAGACTTGTCTTTCTCCTGCTCTGGCGTTAAGTACAAAGTCTTCTCATCTGGGAAGTGAACAAAACACATTCAGCACGAGCTTTTTCGGATGTTTTGGCACAGGCGGTCTCCGCGTACCGTTCTCGGCTCCGTTGCTCTCGGCCCCGTGCACACGTAAAATGTAACGCATGGTGTCTAAGTTCTCGTAGACTATCAGGATCTCCACTGCTCCCATCTCCAAGGCCTTTAGTGTGTCCTCTACGCCAAAGCAGTACTTGCCAGTGTCCTGACTGATCTCATCAAAGTATCGTCCTGGGGAGACACACACACAAAAAAAAAAAAGTCTTACAAATGTGTGGATTTGGGTTTTTTTTTTTTATTATTATTATAGACAAAGATTAGGACAATCTCGAGCATTTATTTCTCCCGTTGACTTCGCCAGTCGAACAAAACTCACCTATTAGTTTCTTTTCTTGGATGAACTTGACATTGGAGAGAACCTCTGCTGACAGCTCAATGGCCTGGTTGAAACCATTTTCTCCGCCATAGGAGATGTCCACTAACTTCAGAACTTTGGCCTGTAACCTCTTTTTTTAAAAAAACAGAAACGTCTACTTGTTAAAAAAAAAAAAAAAAAAAAGAGTGACAATGTCAATCAATAAATTAATCAATCCATCCATTTTCCGTACTGCTTATCCTAAACGAGTGATTGGGGTGCGCTGGAGCCTAATCCCATCTGATTCTAGGAAAAAGGCGGAGCATACCATGAATTAGTCACCAGCATTGCAGGACACACAGACAAACACCTTTGGGCAATTCAGAGCCATCATCAACCTACCATGCATGTTTTTGGAATGTGGAAGGAAACTGGAGTACCAAAAGAACAAAACAAAAAAAAACTCACACAAACACGGGGATAACATGCAAACTCCACACGCTTTGAACCCAGGTCCTCGACACTACGAGGCAGATGTGCTAATCAGTCGTCCACTGTTCATCAGTCCGTTTTTCTCCAACTGTCACTGGAGCGGTTCGCAGCAGAGTGCCAAGAAGCTGGAATTAGAATCAGCACCTCCAATTCTGAGACCGTGGGTCCTGTCGGAAAAGGGTGGCGTGCCCTCTTCGGGTCGGGGATGAGATCCTGGCTCAAGTGGTGAAATTAAGTATCTTGGGGTCTTGTTCACGAGTGCAGGAAAAATGGAACGACACATCGATAGCCTTTGTTTGGGTCCAATGTGGCCGAGGAGGAGCTAAATTGAAAAGCGAAGCTCTCAATTTGCAAATCAATCGACATTCCTACCCTCACCTGTGGGTCGAGTCTGAAAAAATAAGATCCCGGATACAAACGGCCAAAACGAGCTTCCTCCGCGGGGTGTCCGGCCTCTCCCTTAGGGTGACAATCACCAGATGAGTTGGCTGGGGGATCTGATCCGAATGAATCCCGGCTGCCTCTCTGCCGAGGCGTTCCGGGTACGACCCAGCGGGAGGAGACCCCGGGACGACCCCAGGACACCCCGGAGGGGATTACGTATCTCAGCCTCGGGATCCCCAAGAAAGAGCTGGATGAAGTGGCTGGGGGGGGAGGGAAGTCTGAGCGTCCCTGCTAAAACTACTGCACCCCCGCGACCCAACCACCAGTAAGAGATAGAAAATGGATGGATAAAATTGTGACTTTCAGTGCGCTCAAAGAATATGAAACCACTTCAAACATTGTTTTCATTTCTATAGAAACCAGACAATGTTATTTATGATCTACACAGATGTGGTGTCACCAAGTGACCCAGAGTTAATTAGAACATACGATATCAGCATCCACAACTAGAAATGGTAACTGAGTAAAACTCAACATAGAGATGATGATGATACAAGAACGGACTTACTGGGTCAAACATGTCAGACTGGCTGAGCTCAGTCTTGAAGTCGGCAGAACCAGCTAAAACCATCCCCGCCACGTTGACTTTGTCGTTGGACACAAAGAGCTGGACAGCCGTTTCAGCCACTTTCCTCACGTAGTTGTGCCGCTTCTCCATTCTTAGACGAGCAAAACGCAAAGCTGACTGTCCTCCTCTGCCTGAAAAAAGGCGGAGTGCGCGCGATTGGTGGAGGAGAAACAAAAGAAAATACGCTACTCAAATGCTTGATGGGTTGGAGCGAAGGTAAAACACGGATGTCGTTTGTGGGAGCACTGCGGCGAGGTACCGTGCTTCTTCGGTAGGTCCACGGTGAACTTGTGCAACACCTCCCTGGTGTTGCCCTGCAGCGTGCCAAAGAGCGCCCCGCTGCCGTCGATCACGATAAAGCCGAACTTGCTGTCATCCGAGAGCAGGGCCGTCAATGCCTTCGTTCACCAGCAAACGTGGAAAAGCGCCACAATCGGTACAAATTCAAAATGAGATCCCAGCTACACAAAAAGGGGCAAACACTCACCTCAGTATGGAACTTGTTGTCGCAGAGGTACAGCGAAGTATTGATTGGTTTAAAAGGCTCAAAGTCGATATTAACTTTTTTCTCCTTCCCTTCGTCTGTCACAATGGTGCCGCAGTACACAACTAAGCCATTGGGTGGCACTGTAGAGAAGCAAAGAATCCATAAAAAATGAGCCGTTTTTAGATGAATATGAAATGTCAAATTTTGCAGTCTCAGCTATGCAATGATTTCACCTTCATGCCACGTGTAACAATTTCATTCAGATGGAGTGTTTCCCACAAGGTTTTTACATAATTTTATATCTTGGGAAATCATAGCGTAGCTCTGAGCAGTACATCACGAGTTGCTTCGTCCTTTTTGCCCCACTTTCTCTGCACAGCCAGTCAACCTGTCTTCGAGCACAACTTAACTGAATGACAAAAAAGTAGCGTGTGGACTAGAAGCATCTACAAGGTAACGTTGCATTCTTATCTGCAAAAAAACACACACACGCTGTACACGTCTGATTATGTATTTGTTATCATGAATAGTCTTCAAGTGTTCAAATATTTGGCCGGAGTCCGCCTTTTGCCCGATGCTAGCTCGGATCGGCTCCGGTGTCCCCGTGACCCTTGCGAGGATGAGCGGCTTAGAAAACGGATGGATGGATGGACTCACGATCAATTTAAATGAAAGACTCCAGGGCGTTGCGTTTGTATTTTCTTACCCTTGTTATAGAGCTTTAGTCTCTGCTGCACAGAGGTGATGGCCCCGAGAACGGAAAGTCTGTTGACTCTGCTCTTTATGTTGGAAGCAGTGCCAAACTCATCAGCCAACATTTTGGCCACTCTGGAAATCTGGTCCTTAGGTGGGATGATCAGGGAGATCATACTGGTGCCATTACTGGGAAAAGGACGACATCAATGTTAGCGTGCACTCGTACTTGGACTTACAAGTGACCGGCCTTGAGTTTTTCAGTTAGGATTTTTTTTTTTCTTGGGCAAAAAAAAAAAAAAAAAATGTAATTACGAGGACCAGATGACAGCAGCAAAGTTAACAACAAGCAGCAGTTTGGCACATAGTGAACAATTCCTGAAAAGAGGCCAAAAGCTAGCATCAGTGTTTATTGCCACTCCCAATTTAAGATGACTGGAATACTAAAAATAAAAAAATAAAAAATGATTTCAATGCCAGATCCCAAAGCAAAAAAAAAAAAATTATATATATAGAACAAGAGATCAATCTCGTCCTTTATATACCCGAACACATAGTCTGGAGTGACGCGTATACAGACCACATCGTCATCTCCGTATCGATGTTAGACTGTATGATTTTTACTAAGAGTAATACTGTAGAATGCAATTTTCTGATAAAATTAAAATACATTCATTTTTTTTCAGCGTTCATACTTTTAGAAGGTCTGAAATAGATTGCGCGAATTCTTGTTAATTTCAATGGGAAAAGATGATTTGAGTGTCAAACCGTGACAAGCGAATCCAAGAAGAAGGCCAAACGGCGTTAAAATGATCCATATAAACACCTCATTAGAAATAAATGGGCCAAGTCTGTATGAATAACTACTTGGAATCAGTACTACTGTTACCAAGCAGTTGTGTTATAACTACTCTGCTAGACAGACCATTGCAGATATAAATCGTGACGTTTATGTCGCACAACTGCTTTGATGACATCGCATGCACATGTATACAGTACACCAGAATACGTCACATGTAAACAATTTACCGGCGCTCTTCAACCGGAATGCACGCAAAACCGGGCTACTGTTTCCAGCTGTATTAGGCAATGAGCTGTTAACAGCTTTAATATTAGATAATTACATTTGTGTTACATGAATAGACAATAGATAAGGCGTCAGAAGTACTACAGTATACTTGGTGAGAGGGTAAAAAGGTATAGGACGGGTAAAAAGTTGACTTTTCAATCGCATAGGAGTGAGGACAGGTATGTTCCAAAAAAAAAAAAAAAAAAAAAAAGTGAATATCAAGGGACGGTCCATTCATTTCTATACTTTCAAAAAGTGGAACTTGGTTATATTACATCACAACACATTGTGAGAAGCATCAGTGCTGAGCTCCAGCAATAAAGTTCTGGTCTCTTGCCCAGCGGTCCCAAGAAAAATGAAGGCAAAATTCTGCATTTCATTTGGAAATCAAAGTAGTGTACCAGCGTCTGGAGGAAAACCGGAGAAGCACCAAAGTCGAGCCGCTTCGTGTCCGGTGCGACGTTCCCACAGCCCGCCGTGGTTTGGTGAGCCGCATCATTTGCTGGCGTGGGTCTTTCCTCTTATTTTCAAGTCCAGAGTCAACGCAGGCGTCTACCAAAACGTTTCAGAGCACTTGACGCTTCCCGCGAGCTTTTTGAAACCAAACGTACCAACAGCTGGTTTCACAGCACTGAAACAAAAGGACTTGACTGGCCGGCGAACTCATCAGATTTGAACCCCGTTGAAAATTGTTGGCGAATTGTCAAGAGAAAGCTGAGGGAACAGAACTCCCCTGAAATGCAAACGGAGTGAAGGCGAGCTGTGCTACAATCAAATCTCAACTGCGCCAAAGGCTGATCACCTCCATTCCACGCCGCCTTGATGCTTTTATTCACCCAAAATGAGGCCAAACAAAGTGCTCAGGGCATTTTGATGCAATACGCTGTTTCAGAAGGCTACATGAAATATTTTAATTTTGTGAAGTACAAAATTTGGCTTTTTTTTTTTTTCATTTGTCTACCATAATCAAAATGGAGAACAAAAGGGCTTGAGACATTTCTGTGTGTGTGTGTGGGGAGGGGACTAAAATACGTTTGACTTTTTAAAAAGTTATGTAAATAAGTGGACTTTCCCCCAATATTCAACATTTTTTGGGGGGACATCGTACCTGTAAAATAGTTCAGTTCTACCTCCACAGCCGCACAAGCAGGCCCGACGACCACGACCGAGCAACTTGGATGTAAAAAGCTTCTGTTGGTCCAACATGAGACCATCTACAAACCCGATTCGCTAATTTTTTCATTCCAGGCGAAACAGTTTCGTGATGTTGACGCTACAGTTATAAAATGAGACTTGCTGGTTACGATAGCCGCTTGGCATCGCGTACTGGAAGGAAAAAGTAGGTTGGACTGGAAAATAACCGAGCTCCCGTTTTCATCAAGCGCTACCTCGGTAAAGACACCCATGGCGGCCTCCCTCCACACGGATGACGTTTCTAACGGACGTGTTGAGCATCGCCCTTGCCATCCCAGACGCCGGCCTCGACGCGTTTTAGCTTCCCTTCATGTGCGAACATCGAAAAGTGTCACCGTCGAGGTGCTCACGTAGTTGCAAACGTTCTTTTCCAGGCCGGCGAAGTGCGACGACGACGACGCCGCCCCCCCTTCCCCTCCATTGACGAGCCAGCTAGCAATGCTAAGCTAACCACTCCCAAAGTCGGCCCTTCGTCGCGGATGTCCAGCTGTTGCGACCGGGCACGTCGACGCGATATCCCCGGCAGCGGAACGACCCGTTCACCGCCTGCCTAAGCTGCCCGTCACGCGGACAACCCCCCCCCCCATCCAAACACCCACCCACCCACAGCGCGTCCTACCCGCGGGCAGCTTCCAAACTTTTGATCAGCTTCTTGATTTTCCAGATCTCCACGTTCCTGTCAGCCGCGCTGGGGTCGTCCGCCATCTTCCTGCCGGGGTTGTTCAGCACCTACAGCGTAGGCAAAGGAGCATAAATAGGCTACAATGCTTGTCACGAGTAAAATAAGAACAACAAGAATAGAAGCTCGACACACATCCACAGTCGTGTGCGGTGTTCTTTAAGGCGCCGGGCCAGCGGTGGGAGCTCCGACTGACCGCAGACGAGAGCCTCTTCCCCGGCTCTCTCGCTCAGTCAAATGCGCGGAGAGCTAGCAGGCCTGCAGTCTGCCAGGCCCTAAAGTCCACCCGTCTTCTTCTTCTTCTTCTTCTTACCTCATTCGACCTACTTCCCCCCCCCCACCCCCCAGTTCCACGAGACAGCGAGTGCGGTGTCGCCACGAACGAAATCCAAAGGAATGCCGTACCTGCCTCGGACAACGCCGCTCCGCTCGCTGTTTTCTCCTCTACGTCGAGTCGGTGGTCCGAGGGATGACGCCGCCTTTCCTGCCGGTTTCTCTGCTCCGCACGCCGCGCGTGGTGCCGCCGCCTGGGCTCACATGTAGGGGGCGGTTCCGAGCGGCGGCGTTCACTTCCTGGAAACCGCATGGAAACCAATGGGAGGACGCGACGTGCGCGTCAATCTCGACGCTCGACGCGGCCATTGGACGAGTCGTGGCGAGGTCGCGTCATAGAGGAGCGGGCGCGTCGAGCGTGGCCTTCTGGGAGATGGAGTTGAACGCGTTGGAGCGTGGCCTTCTGGGAGATGGACTTGAACGCGTTGGGGCTCTTCGATGTGTCCGAACCTTTTCGTCCAAGGGCCGCCGACAGAACAGCCCAAGGGATGGAAGCACCTTCGACGTTCGTCACCTTTGACTCATTGAACACGTTAATATCGCTGTGGGGGAACAATTGGTAGGCATTTAGGTTAGGTACCGTGTCTTGTTATATAATGAGGATAAGCGGCTCAGAGGATGGTTGGACAAGTCAGGCGCGACTTTAAAATACTTCGAATCTATTCCCAATATTGTTATATATTGTGTCTGTGCTCCATGAGTAGGCGAGTTAAATATATGTTCTTTTTACAGATTGATCACACCGCCCAACAACAAATTTAGCGTCAATAAACTTTGGAACTCTTTGTTGTTTTTGTTTTGTAGAGGGATTTTTGCTTCAGCGGAGTTTCATTGGATTTTGAATAATGATATTACATTCAAAGCACAGGTACTTCATCTCATCAATTTCTAAAATTCAATTTACACTGAATACAGTTTGGGATTCTTGCATAGTAAATTGCTGACAACCTTGAACAAGGGGGGAAAAAAAATCGTTTTCAGATTCAGAGTTGCAAAATTGTCTAAATCAACAGGGAACTGTGGATAATGAGACTTCAAAAAAGCATATAAAATATCCATCCATTTTCTGAGCCGCTTATCCTCACGAGGGCCGGGGGAGCGCCAGAGCCAATCCCAGGTATCATCGGGCCAGCGGCGGGCCACACTCTCAACTGGTTGCGAGCCAATCACCGAACACATAAAGACAGACAACTGTCGCACTTGCAATCGATCTAGAGTGTCCAGTTGATGCATGTTTTTTAGGGGTGCGGGAGGAAACCGGAGTGCCCACTCGGAGAAAACTCACGCAGGCAGGAGGGAGAAGATGCGAGTCCGGGATTGAACCCGCAACCTCTCAACTGTGCTCTCAAATGTTTGTAGCCATAGAAGTCAACGATAAGGCATTCCACAGTTCAAAATAAAAAGTCTGCGCAAACAAACGCTGGCACTGCTACAAATATGCACCGCTAGATGTCAGCACCGATCAACACAAAATATTCTTTTTCATTCAGGAAGGCGCATCGTGGATGCAGAGACGCATTCGTTTGCACTGCTCAGTGAGGAATTGGGGGAAAGGTTGTCGTGGCAATCGAGTTCTTTACCGATAGTGTATCACGTCGCCATTTGCTGAACATGACTGCTTTGATTATCTGCAAACGGTCCGTGCCGTATTCTCAGCTCGCCCCAAACGAGGGAGGGACGGACGGACGGACGGACGGACGGACGACTTGGCATTGCTGTCACTATTTCTTTCCCACTGACCAGGTTTACGACACCGACAGTTTGTGAAAATGACTTTGCAGCATTTGTATGCGAGCCAATTTTTCACCACGCGTCAGCCATTAGAGCTGTGATCATCTGTGGCTCGGGAATAGGCGGCGTGTGTTCGATTCCAGACGAGGAACGGCACAGCTTCATGTCACGGGGACTTTGCGGCCCCGGGAGGACTTGGCCCCATCCGACACCCGCACTTTTCCCGCGGTCAAATGTTTCAGCGCCTCCACTTCGGTCACGCGCGCACATTTTCCGTCTGCACCGACGCACACTTTGGGGATGCTTTACAAGTGCTTTTCCTCGCATGGCGTGGCGCGTGATATGTATTCAACAAGGACGTGTTCCAGCGTCGTCAGCTTTTATTTAGAGAATGCATATGGAAGCGTTATGGCGCACGTGACTGGGGACATCTGCCCGGCGCTCGATTCACTTTTCTTTTATTTTTTATTTGTTTTTTTTTTTTTCCACCTCTGGCCATCTGCTTGAGTCGTGCCGAGGGGCGATTGAAGGTGGAGCTCGGCTCTGTCGCGGCTTTTCAAGGACACGCCGCACAGTTGGAGCGGAAACTAGAAAGGAAACGTTCAATCGCTACACTTTCATACATTAATACATTCCCAGATGTGATATCGCGAGTTTTGCATTTACAAATTTGCATAGATTGGTAACCCCCGAGATTTTCCTTCCATATTTGTTGAAAATCCCATCTCTTTGCACTGTTTTTTTGTGTTCCCAAAGCACACGCGCACACAAAAATGGATGAATACAAAAATACTTTCTCTCTCTAGTGGAATCTTGGTGTTTTGTTCAGTTTAATTCAATGCTAAGTTGTTTTTTTTTTTTTTCCCATTCTCGATGTCCGGTTTTGTTGGTGTTCGCTGCGGCTTTGCTTATCTGCTAATATTTATTACAAAGGTGATATTAACGACAATAGTGACTGTAGAGTTGTAGCGTTTGCCCACGCTCGGATGTTTCTTCGGCTAGTTATGTTCACGACGACAACCGATGAGGCTCACGTGATGTATGTTTGCGTACGTTGAGCAATTTTAAGGACTGATTATAATTTGTTTTTTGCAACATATACACTATGTGATGCATGTCGTTGGCGCTTTAACATCTTTGTTTTCAGCATTTTGCTCCCATCTTGTGACGCGGACACAAAATTACAAGCGCTTCCACTGCCCTCCACAGAGCTGGGTTCCAATCCCCCCGGGAATAGTAGGGAGGGGGGGTTCGCCGTCCACCCTTGTATAATACCCCGATGTGCGTCGAAAAGACTTGAACAGAGCCGTGTCAGGACTGATTCGACCAAAAAGCGTTTTGTTGATTTTCGACGAGCTCTCCGCGATGGCACTTACTTGACTGCGAGCGGCGCAGCTCTCGACAAGAAACCTTTTAGCTTCTCCGAAGGAATTAGGCAGCATTTACTCTCTG